>NC_067488.1:3507500-3820000 GCF_947179515.1 Apodemus sylvaticus
TTTCGTTGCCCCATGTCTAGTATCTGTCGCCATTCTTTTTGCATAAGAGAAGCAAGTTTAGAATTCAGTCATTGAGCATAAAGTATAAAATTTAAGTGTGAAATTTCCATGCTTGAAAAAAAATCTCTTAATCTTAAAACTTATCACACCATAAGGAGAATGCTGTAAGTAATACATAGCTCAATTATATGAAGATAAATGTAAAATCACATATAGTTTTGGGTTATTGTATTATGATATATGATGAAAGTATTATGATACACAATTTATTTGATGTGCGTGGATACAATTTTACATCTAGTTTGGATTAGTTGCTTTTTCCATTAACTTTAATATTCTTAAGAACAGTATGTATAAGATTATCAGCATTTTAACACTGAGAAAACACAAGCTCAACTTTAAGGAAATAATACTTGAATTTAATTTTATATTTTTGTCATCACAAAATAAGGTAATCTGAAGTAAAAATTCGAGAGCCTAGCAATTTGGGAAGAACTCCAATCTGTAGCAGTTTTAATGCTTTTTATTTTTATTGAGAAAATTTAACAATAATCTAACATTTGTTAATTCCTCCCCTCAAGGTTTTGTTAAAACCTTCCCCTCAAGGTTTATTTCTGTTCAGTTCTTTACATAACATTTTTGGAGAAAAATTATTCAAGAATATACTTTGATCACATCTACCTCTTTATAGCCCCTTTCTACTCTTCCTCAGCTGTTCCCATCCCCATCCCAACTTAATGTCCTCTTAATTCTTTAATATAAAATGATTGGTTGTTTACAGGTTTGCTCTTCGCGTCTGCCTCAGCAGTATTGCATAGTTAATGTTTTTTGTGTCCTGTCCAATTTGTCAGAATTGTTTCTTAGTATTTAGTAGTATTGATACTACTACAAACCACATTTCTGAACTGCGTTTTAAAGCAGTAGGATTTATGTCTAATTATGAGTCATCCCATCGTGAAAATTGGAGCTCCCAGGGGTCTGCTTAGTTGATACTGCTGTTTTTCCTATGGGTTGTAATCCTTCATTTCTTCCAGTCTTTCCTGTAACTCTTCCATAGGGGTCAGGGACCTCAGTGCAGTGTTTGTTGTAAGTATCTGTCTCAGGCAGCTGCTGGTAGAGCCTTTTAGAGGACAGCCATGCTCAGTGGGAGAGGGTGCTCCAATCATGTAGAGACACTAACAGGGAAGGAGAGATAGGGGAGAGGGAGGTGGGAATGGGTAGGTAGATGAGGGCATTGTGTGGGTGTGTAGGTAGAGGAATACCCTCTCAGGCAAAGGGGAAGGGGAATGATGTTAAGAACTCTGGGAGGAGGACCAGGAAGGGGGGTAACATTTGGAACATAATTAAATAAAATAATAAATAAATAAATAAATCCCATTAATCCCCGAAAAAAAGAATTGTTATTTCAAATTGAGTATGCATCATAGCTTATAATTATTCAAAACCTAGATAGTATACCGTAGCATATATTTAGGATATTATATATTATCATATATTAATATTAATTAATAAATTTTTTATGTTATATATGTTGCTATAATAAAACAAACATTTCATAATAATATATGAATAATATATATTAATATGTATGTTAATTTTAGGATCACAGTGGAAAACACCTGTTATCATTAAGAATCATAGTTATGGGCCTGGAGAGTTGGCTCAGCTGTTCTTCCTGAGGTTCTGAGTTCAATCCCCAGTAACCACATGGTGGCTCATGACCATCTATAGTGTCATCTGGTGCCCTCTTCTGGCATTCAGGTGTACATGCAGTTAGAGCACTCATACCATAAGATTTTTAAAAAAATCATAATTATGTACTATACATAATTGTATTGGTTGTGTTTCCATCTGACTGGAAGGACAATTGCTTTATTTAGTTCAACAACATAATTACATGAGAGAGACATTGCACTGGGACATTTTATTTTATTCATTTTACACCCCAAATGCAGTGACCCCCTCCCTCTTCTTCTCCCAGTCCTTCCCCCCCGTTCTCCTTTCTCCCCAGCTGTATGCACACCTCCTCTTCAGAAAAGGGCTATCCTGGCTGGGTATCAACTGGCCATGGAATATCTATCAAGTTGTAGTAAGACTGGGCACCTTCTCTTTCCTTAAGGTTAGACAGGCAACCCAGTCCTTGGGAAAGGGTCCCAAAGGCAGGCAAGTTAGAGCCTCTCACTCCCAGTTTTAGGAACCCCACAAGAAGGCCCAACTATACAACTGTAAGATATGTACAGAGGGCCTAGCGAGTCCCACGCAAACTCCCTGGTTGGTGGTTCAGTTTCTCTGTGCCCTTGTGGGTTCAGGTGGTTGATTCTCTGGGGTTTTTTTTTTTTTTTTTTTGGTGTGTGTGTGTGTGTGTGTGTGTGTTGTCCTTGTCCCTTTTGTCTCTTGCAATTCCTCCTACCTATCTGTGGTGAAGATTCCCCAAGTACTGCATAATGTCTGGCCTTGGATCTCTGTCTCTGTTTTAGGCTCTAGGACATTTGAAGACTACAGTCACTAGGTAATAACTTATCATTCCTTTGTAATCTCGTGGGACTGCCATTGTATGTGTGATCCCTTACTACCAAAATGGTACGCCTTTTAAATTTGGGTTTGGGTTCATGACTATAATATAGTCAACTATTATAAAGTTAAATAACTTGGCATTTAAATGTTAAATATTCTGTCATTCTATTTCATTTCAAAACAGTATTGTCAGTGTTATTTTACTTTGTAAATGGAATCTGGAGCTTTAAGTAGTAGTCTCCCATCTCCCTAGCACCTTCCAGGCATTTCTGTGGTTTTTCTGTCCTGTATAGTCTAGGTCTGGCTTCTTTCATCTAACGTGAAATTTTCAAACTTTATTCATGCTGTACCATATATCAGTGTTTATTCCTTCTTTTTTTTTTTGTTTATTCCTTCTTTTGCCAAACATTCCTTTGTGTTTGTATCCCATGATTTATTTCTCCATTGTGGTTATTCAAATTGCTCCCACCTGTGTTTTGTGAACAAATGCGACTTAATCACATATATGCACACATGCACACCTGACCACCTTTTTCCATTTCTTTTTGGTATATACCTAGGAGAGGAATTCTGTGTCATGTGCTAAATGTTTAAGTTTTAGGGAGCCATTAATTTTCTTTTGATAGTACCTGAACCCTTTCATCTCCCACTAGCAGTGTTTGCAGATATAAACCCTTATAGGTATTCTCTGTGTGTATGGTTTTCTGACATTTTATGGGCATGAATTGCTACAGTTCATAGTAGTTTTGGTTTCATTTTGGGACTATGTTCACCTGCCTCTCATACATTTGCCTTTGGTATACTGAGTCTCTTCCCTCCCCATAGGTGTGCAGGTTCTTGTGAGGGCCTTCTGGTCCTGTGACGGCTGTGCTGCCGTTGGCTTCTTTCCTCCGTAGGTGTGCAGGTTCTTGTGAGGGCCTTCCGGTCCTGTGACGGCTGTGCTGCCATTGGCATCTTCCCTCCCCATAGGTGTGCAGGTTCTTGTGAGGGCCTTCCGGTCCTGTGACAGCTGTGCTGCCATTGGCATCTTTCCTCTGTAGGTGTCCAGGTTCTTGTGAGGGCCTTCCGGTCCTGTGACGGCTGTGCTGCCGTTGGCATCTTCCCTCCCCATAGGTGTGCAGGTTCTTGTGAGGGCCTTCCGGTCCTGTGACGGCTGTGCTGCCGTTGGCATCTTCCCTCCCCATAGGTGTGCAGGTTCTTGTGAGGGCCTTCCGGTCCTGTGACGGCTGTGCTGCCATTGGCTTCTTTCCTGACCATGTCAGTACCCATTCTCTCTGTCTCATTTGGTTTGCAGACTTTGCCAGAGATACTGCCAATCTTTGGATAGCTTCCTTCTGTGTGTCATTCTGGAAGAGCTGGAGGTAGCAGTACCATGTGACAGTTGTTAGAGTCACATTGTTTTTCAAGTTTTAGTGTCGAGAGTCCTGTTAGCAGGTTTCTGGGATCGTACATTGTGTGCATGTACACTGTGTTCATGTAAATTGTATGATTTTTCTTAGGTTTTGTTTTTTTTTCACACAAGTTAAAACATGGTCCAGTTACTCCATCTTGGTTCCAAATAGAATATTTCCATCTTCAAGAAAGAGAAGTTGAGGTTGAGGTTGTTCCATTTCAGATGAGAACTGTTGAGATTCTTGTGACGACTGCACCTGAGACATCACCAACTGTGATGATAAACTTTTCTTGTTTCCTTTCTCTGACCCTTTGTTGACTGCTGTAGGCGGTGCAGAGAATAATCACTGCTTTGCTCTGTCAGTAATCATGATATTGCTTACTATTGACCTGGAGCGCTTTCTAAATGAAATTCTAATCTCTGCTGTGACAGGCAAGAATTGAGAGATTATAGATAATAAAAAACTATGTGCTTTCAAAGAAACACTGCATTTTACTTACTTATTTTTGTGGTGTTTTGCTTTCCCCTTTGTTGTAATTGAAATCTTTTTCCTCCTAGCAGTACTAGAAGATTTTGTAGGATACATAGTCTAAAAAAATAAGGAACTTATGATATTGGGTAATATTTTTAAACTATTCAAAAGGACCTTAGCAATAAAAAAAGTTCAGAAAGATAACATTTGTGTAAAAGCATATCTTTGTTTTTAATAATAGTTACAATTTAGAAGCAAATGTATATTAATTCTCCAATTTGTAAATGATTAGTAAAGATTATATGTTAGTACACATATATATGTACAAAGCAGCTTTCCCAGTTTATATTTAAAACTGATATATCTATTTAAACTCCTATTAGCAATGTGCTATCAGGCCTCAGCAAACATTTTCTTATAGGTTAGCATAGATGGTAAGTATTTAATGGCTTGTGTGCCATATAATTGCTGTTTCAACTGTTCATTTTCCTCTTAGTGTTCAGAAGTTGCCTTAGACAACAAGCAGTAGGTATGGCTATCTTTCTATAAATTTACTTTATACAAATGAGACTGGCTTCTAGGCTGTGAGCTAAAGCATGTGTTAACAAAAATAATTGTATTTCCCTTGTTGGTATTTAGATTTAACCTTTTATAATAGTGTTCCAGTTTTAGAATTAATTGCTGCATTGACTAACTTCAATGCCATTATTTTCTTGTTGTCATAGTAGAGATGACTTACTTTGATCTTGGGTCTGGTGGCTACATTGGCCGTGAGCGCTCTGTGGACCACGGGCCATTACAAACTTTGGCACTCTTGCCTCAGCTCTGCTTGTATTTTGGGAATAGGCATGAATCACAACTGAAGCAGTGTTTAGTTATATGTGATTCTAAAGCTCTTTCTCATTTTAAAATATAGTTGGGTAGTAAGAAATCAATGTGCTTTATAATCCTGGTTCAATGTATGAACAATTTATATATTTCTATTCCAGATTTTAGAAATATGTCCTAAATAATATTCATATCATAGATAATAATCACTATGTATTAAATGAGTAGTACATTTGCATTCTCAGTTGCTATAACCAGATAGTCCATTTAATATGCAAATACAGTTTAGAAACTCACACTCTACATTTTTATCCCTCTAATTCCCCATCCATTCTTTACGTCCATAGTAAGCTTTTAATCCTGAAATTCTCTATAACACTTAATGTTCTCAGCTTCACGGTTTTAACTGTATCTTATGCTAAAACTTTGTTACAGAGAAAAACCACAAAATTAAATTGTCTGTCAGGTGTGGTTAAGACAAAACAAAAACAAAGCCTTTGTACTGTACAACAGTAATATTCCATAGAGTGTTCTGTATAGTGTATAACAGTCTAGATTATCATCAAATACGTCAGTAACGTCAAAAGTATTAGCTCACATTAATGATGCAAATGAATTTTTAATCTTAGTTATTGTTATTACCCTCAAAACCAAATCACTTAGGGTAGGAAATAATTTAGTTTCAGTTTATTTTATTTCAAATCTGAAACTGGGATTTTCTTTTTTATTTGAAAAAATGAAATGAAATAATCAAAAAAAATGTTTATCCAAGGATAATAGTTTTAGAGTTCTTGTACATAAAATGAGCCATGAATTTGAAAGATTAAAAGTAACTTACAGCTGGAATGGAGAGTAGTGTCTTGTTAATAGCCATCTTTGTGGGGTTTCCATGATGTCTACCTTTAGCTCTTAGGTGAGATGCCAGGCAGTGATGTATAATGTCAGGAAATATTTGATGTAAAGACTATATAATTAATAAAATCTTTAATATTAAAGATTCTTTAATTAAACAAAAATACAGTGTCATCTCATTTGTTTTCTGTTATAATGATACTCAATATTTATTCTAGTTAATTTAGAACACTATTGTAATAAAATATTTATGAGTTGACAGATGGCTGAGTAAAACCATTGCTACTTTATTTAGCATGGGCATGTGCTTTTGGATCCTTAGTACCTGGGCACAAGCCTGCGCACTGTGGCACTGACATGCTAACTCAGTGCTGCACTGGCAGAGAAAAAGGACCTGGAACTTGATGTGCAGAAATCAAGGGAATTGAAGATCAGAGAAATGCTGTCTCAAAAAGTAAGGTGGGGCATGATTGAGGAAGACATGCAGTGTACCTTCTGACCAACACACACATGGATTTGTGCAAATGGACCCACTTACATGTGTGCACACTTCCGAGCCAACACACACACATGCACACGCACACGCACACGCGCACACACACACACACAGAACTATGCAAAATTTTATTAGACTTCTTGCATAGCTTTTTAAACCAAAACACATGCATATGGTATTTTTCTCTGCATATTCAACATTTAGGCCAAATTTGGGAAATTGTATATATTCATCAAGATTAAAATGCAGAATCATTGTGGAATAAAATGAAATAATAAAAAGTCTGAGTCAGATACAAGGAAATTGACTATTAACTTTATAGTTGTTAAAAAGCTGTTAAAAGAGATTACATCTTGAGCTGATTTGGCAAAGTAACAGTAGGAAAATGCATACACCCAATCTCTCTCTGAGATACAGGCAGGCAGACAGAGGCACACACACACAGACCCACAGAGAGAAACAACATACACAGACATATACACACAACACACACACACACACACACACACACACACACACACACACACACACACACACACACACAAAACCAGTTCCCTGTCAATGTCATAATCTATCTGGAGAAAAAGATGTGCTCAAGACACATTGTCTCACTTTGAATTCAAGGCTAAGGGAAATATTTCGTTCCTAAATGTGGTATGGGGTGTGTGTGTGTGTGTGTGTGTGTGTGTGTGTGTGTGTGTTCCAACCTTTTGACAATGTGGTATGTTTCTAAAAGTTGCAAATAAAGATTCAGTGTTTGAAGCTGTCTATGATTTTATGTGAGCCACGTTCATTCATAGCCATCCTCATCAGTGTGAAGTAGTAGATATGTTACTTTCTCTCATGCTTGTTTCTTAAAGCACCTATTGTCACCTGATACCTTTCAGTGACAACATTATCTTCATTGAGAAAACTGAGTTCTCAGTGACTAAAGTGAACTATAGAATGTTTGGTATTTTAGTCAGTAAGAGAATTCAAACTCAGCCATGTTGGGCTGATTCAGCTGTGAAGGGTCTGCAGAACTGGGGATTTAGAGAATGGGAAATACATTTCTACATAAATTAGTGTTTAAGCAACATTGTATCTAAGTACTTGGTAGCAACATTATTAAATTCAGAAGCCAGTAAAGAAATCTGTTTTAAAAAATACCCTTACTATTATTCCTGCCATTATCCCCACTCCTCATGAGGTCCTATTGATCACTTTCACAAGATGAATTACTTTTTCTATTTTTATTGTTTGTGATTTAAAGAGACAAGTGATTTGAATGATATTTAGAAATAATTGTTTATTTAATTTTAAGAACAGTGTGTTCTTTTATCTTTAGATTTGGATTTTTGTCTGGTACAATTATCTTTTTGGCTTAAACCATTTCTCTCATAATCTCTTATAGGGCAATCTCCAGTAGATGAATTAGTTTTGTCATTTTGGTGTTCTTATCTTATCTGGTTATTGCATAGGAATAGGTCATTTATAAGTATATTCTTTACAAAAAGAGGGATATTGCCCTTTACCTTAAAGTGCCTGCATCAACCACAGTTTTACTTTCCTACAGCAATGCGCGCAGGCTTGAAGTCCTGTGTATCCTGACAGTATTTATTACTTGTCCCTTCTTTACAGCTTGTTATTTTTGTATAGTGAATTGTAATAATTTCAAAATGCTTTATTTTAGGTGCTGTATTTCTTTGTAGTGTACAAGGACTAGCTGTTAACATTGACCCTATATTATATACTTGGCTCATCTATCAACCACAGAAACGAACAAGTAGACATACGCAGCAGGTGAGTGGCTCTGTAAGTTATGTTAACACATCCAGCCTTTTCTCCCGCGGCTGCTGGTATTGAAGCTAGGACGAGATGCAGCCATTGGTAATGTCTCTCATTAGAAGATGCTGTTGTTACTGACTCTTGTAGAGTTGGATGATCCTGTTCTTACTTATTTTCTCTTATTTTATTCATTTGCTAGAATTTCTTTAGGCCCTGTTAGGCCTTTCAAATAAGATCTGTAATTTTATATATAAGAAACTGCAGTTCAACACACTTTGTCTGTTGAAGTAACTTTCTGCGTACTTACTTGCTTGTTAGGCAGAAAGATTAGCAACACTATTTATTCTCGTTTTATTCTTACACATCTTTGGATTTAGCCAGTAAACCTGCTTTGAACTTTAACCCTGGTAATTTGATAGGTAGTACAAAAAAGTTTCTGATATGTCTTCATCTAAAACATGTAAATTAAAAATGAAGAATAGAATAGGTCATTGTGGTTTCTTGAATTGTTAAATGAAATATTCAATATAACTATGGCAAACTCTTACTGTTCTCATTTTAAATGAAGATTTCCGAGGATTTTACGTATGGTAACAGTGCTTGTAAATAGCATAATTTAGTCCTTTTGAGGGTCATATTTATGCTATATTGTATTGTATTTGTTCATCAAAATTATAATTTTACAATATTCTATTTGAGATTTTTTAATTGTCCTATGATAAACTAAAGATTAAAATACTAGTCTGTGTAACCCAGGGAGCATTTTTGTTCTTGTTTTGGTGCGATGGATTGAACCCATGGCCTTTTCATGCTGTGCACAAATTCTACCATATTCACAGCTGTGTTTAGAGGTTTTTCAATTCCTGTATCTTAATTTCTATACCCCTTGCTCCTGCTTTACTCTTCATTTTAACACATAGCAGGGAATATTGGACTGCCTGCTAGCCACCAAGCTTATAAAGCTGTTTTTACAGCTGTTTTACAGCTTATAAGCATCCCCCTCTCTAGAATATTTAATATATTTGAGTCTATTAGTGAGTACTCAGAGGCCAGTTTCGGTAATGGCTATATGTCCATATGACATGAAAACGAGAGGGAGACTTCTCCTAAGTAGTGTGAAGGAGGAGTGGGTTAAAGGGAGCAGCACAGGAGCCAGGACAGCCTGGAAGCTTGTGTCCTCATGAGTATCTGGTCAAAGTCAAAGAAGTAAGGACCATGGCAAAGAGTATTCTGAGCTGAAGTAAACCGTATTCTAACAGTTTCTCATTATCCTTCAGGATGAAGTCTGAATTACCAAAGTACTGACGATTCTAGACAAAAATCTTTTTAAGAACTGGGCTCTAACTGTTGCTTGAGTCTAGAATACAGTTGAGAACACTTGCTGCAGTGGCGCGTTAGTGAGGGTGTCAGATGCACTTTCTAAAGTTTTTGTTTTTTCAACCTGCATCAGAATGCACTTAAATTTAATCTGCAAAGGGAAAATTTTCTTTGTTTTCGGGTGGTATTATTACTGTGATTTCTGTAAGTTTTACATCATTTCATCATTTTGTCTGGAAGTTAGTTTTTGCATTCTTATTTTTACAAACACTCATTTTAAAATATCTTTAATATTGTTATAATTATCTGGCTGCCCGATTATTTTCTCTGGTATATAAATGATTGGCAAAGATTGATGGATTTATTAGACTACTTATTCTTGGTACAAATCTGGCCTAAAAGTCAATTTTCATGCCTTAGTGTCCAAAGTGCTAGAATTACAGGCATGTACCTCCATGCCTAAGCATTTAAAATATTAAATATATGTTAAATGTAATTAACATAATGTTAAATATATTCTTATAATTAGATGTACAAATAAATGCATTTTTACACTTTCAGAGTTTTTTCTCTTTCTTAGGAAAGCTTCCCATTTATCTTCCTTTTTCTCTTTGCATGATTTGTGAAAGTTTGTAGTTGTTGCAAGAATCATACTGGCTGATACTGCAGCCTACTGCATCTATGCATCTGTATGAAACCCCAGGCTCCATAGCTCTCACCCTTGTTTGCCCTAGCTGTTCTTCCCTTCTCAGTGTGGCAAAAGCCCAGCATTTGATGATTCTTTTCCATGAAGGTCAGCATTGATCTTTGATCCTACTGCAAAAATCCTTTTTTTTTTTTGGCCCAAAATCTGATAGGCTTGTATTATACATCACTGGCAGTAACATCAGACGTCATCTCACTGAATAAAGAAGAAACAGCTGCTCCCCTGTCCAGCTCTGGAATCCTAATGCTTTCCAGCTTTCTTTAACTTTCCGTAGTGTTCTGTGCTTTCTAAAACATGATCTTATTATCACTTCGTCAGACAAAGTACAAGTCTCAAATATCTTCAAAAATTGGATTGTGTGAGTGAGTAATCAATAGTTATCTCCTCATGCTCAGTAACTTGAATTTTAGATTTGATTTTTCTCATTACAGTCTATGTTAATCTAGCTTTGTAGGCTTGAACACATAATTCTCAGCTTTCATCTGAAAATACTATATATAGGGGGAAATTTAGAAATTAATAATTTATAAGCTTTAATTAATTTTTATTGCATTATAATTTTTATGTTCTTTAATTTTGTTAACTTCTTATGAAAATATAAATCAATCTTTATTGTATGAATTATATTTATAGGAAAAAAGTAGTTCCCATTTTGCCTTGTAGTATCCTTGAGTGATTGTTGGTTCCAGGAACCAAGGTGTGTTTCCACCCAACCTGTTCACATCCTGCTATACACTTGGTATTAGCACAGTGCCTACTGCCCACTGGAGTGCACATGCTGGGTAGAGTTGTCTCACTTTATAGTGTAGGGGTTTGGGACATGAGAAAAGAGACCTGTAAATTTAGGATAGTGGCTAACTTCACAGATTGGGAACTCACATAGGCAAGGCTGGTTCTATATGCTCTGGAGTAAATCCCCTATACTACTGTATCTTATTCCGAGTATAAATGGAGATTATGTACATATGAGAGAAAGGAGGCAAAGAAAAGATGTGGTGTCATTTACCATTCAGCCTAAACCCCATCTTAAAAAATATTGTCTGTAGAGATGTCAACTTTGACCTTTATTGCTTTATGAAGACAAGAATTTCCTTTCCATTTTGTTTCTTTCAGCAACCTGTGGTAGCTGTACCTCTTGTCACTTCAGTTAGCAGAAGGAAAGAAGATGAACTGTCCATTGGAAGTGCCCCATTGGGAAAGCAGCAGTCATATCAGGCCTCAGAATATGCCAGCAGCCCAGTCAAAACAAAAACAGTGACAGGTATGTGTCAGGAACAGGGTTAGTTAGTTCTTCCCTGAGGATTAGTTTACCTTATTAGTATCCCTGTTTTTATCAGACTATAATATGAATTATTGAGGGGGGAAAACATAATTCACTATCATATCGATACATTTTACAATGATTAGTCATTATGTATATAATATAAAAATAAATAATATTTTAATTATTTTTCCATTCAAATTATTGGTGCATGCTGTCATATTGTTTTTTCCTTAGGAGAAATTTTCTGTCTTTAGTTCCTCCTAGCTTTAGAATACTCATTTATTGTATAAGTATACTTGAGTATTTATTTTGGGTAAACACCATGGGCATAATGTGCTTTTTGTGAATTATGCATCTTCTCTCTCAGAAGCTCACCACTGTTGCCTCTCTTGGGAACCTAGTGATAATGTTCCTTTTCTTGAGAATACACATTTTTGGACAAAACAAAGAGAAGGAAAAAATCCTAGGAAAAGGCACAACAAACAGAGACCTATGTATTTGCACAAGTAGGAATTCCTTAAAAACCCTAAACCAGAGGCCTTAATAGTACCTGTGCTGAGGGTTTGGGGCAGACCTGTGCGGGCAGGCCCTATGCTGGCTTCCTTAGGTGCTGGGAGTTCCTGCAAGTTCTGCAAGTCCTCTCATGCTGCTCTAGAGAACTCTGTTCTTGGTATCCTCCATCCCCAATCCAAAGGGCTCCCTAATCCCTGAGGGGAAGCATTTGATGGAGGTATTCCACTTAGGGCTGAGTATCGCAAGGTGTTTATCATTGTTTGCATAATGTCTGGCTGTGTATCTATGTTCTCCCCTGTCTGCTGCAGGAGGAAGCGTCTCTGGTGATGGCTGAGCAAGGCACTGATCTGTATCTGAACGTAGCAAATGTCATTAGGAGTCTTTTTCTTGATATGTTTTTATTGTTGTTACTGTTGTTTAGGAGTCTTTTTTTTTTTTTTTGCTATGTTGTTATTGTTATTATCATCATTATCATTATTATTAGAGCAGCAGTATTGTTTTTTTCTTAGGTTTCTGGGTTATCTAGTCTTTGGTTCCTAGTCCCCCAAGTAGTGCTGGGTGTGGGTTCCTTGTTGTGGAGTGGACCTTAAGTTAAATCATATATTTATGATTTCTTTGAATTTATTCATACACATAATAGTGTGACCATCAAAGTTATATTGTATAATATACTAATGAATTTGGAAAGTTATTTATAATTTACAGCCCATTGCATATATCTGCAAATTTTTTTGCTCATTTTTGTTTCTTTGTAGATTATTTTTTCTTATTATTTTAACCAGTTTTAGGTCTACATCCATACTATTTAGAGTGTGTGTCTGTGCATGTGTGTGTTTGTGTGTGTGTGTGTGTATACATATTGCCCTATAGTATATTTTTTAATTGCTTTGTATAGTGAATAAATGGTAATATTCATTTTATGGATAAATCCCGTGACCCTCAGTTTTCTTTTTAAAGAGGTAAGCTTTTTTCTATGTTGCCAAGATAAGGCTCAACTTCAAACCACCTTCTTGCCTAAGTCCTTCTTTGCTTTGGCTTTTCATTTCAACAAGAAGCTGCCAATGTATACTTCTGTTCTCATATGAGCAATGTTGGGACCAGTGTGCAGGGCGTGCTCACTGGCTGGGAGCATCTTAAGAGCCCAGAAGCACAGGATCTCTTACTCTTCAGGAAAATCTAGATTCTCCTCATCTAGGAATCCCTTCTTAATAGTATGATGTGTTTGGCTGGTGTTTAGAAAGTGGTAAAATATCTGCCATGAACACAAAAACTTTTAAAAGATAATACTATACAATTGTGTGTGTGTGTGTGTGTATGTATGTGTATGTATGTATATATATAAGTTTTTTATATATATATAAAACTTATTATATCAGAGATAAAAACAGGCAGAAATAATAAAAGCCATGGTCTAACTGTAGAGCTGAAAAATATAATATCCAAAATGAGAAGTGCAGAGGAACCAGCAGCGGATCAGAGTCTATAGGAAGATCTCTTTCTTTGCAGGCAGGTAGTAGAAAGGTTCCAAAATGAAGCCAAGCCCTGAGAAGGAATGGGGAGAATATGCAGAGCCATATTGAATCGTGGGCAGTGGTTTCTTGGCATTAGTGCGAGTATGTCTCACTGAAGATTGGATTTATATCTGTTTCATCAAGCAAGCTGAGGGATGATCATTTTTCAGGTGATAACTAATTTAGGATCATGTGCATCCAGCAATGGCAATCTAAGATAAGGTGCTCATGAGATGGCATATAATTCAAGCAGGAAAGCTGTGTAATGTCACGTTTGAAGAGTTACTTTTCCTGCCTTCCTTGTGCAGTTATATTCTTAGGTGACATTTATGGATGAAACTCTGATGTGAACATAGTTTTCTTCCTGTTATACACCTAAGTATATTCCACAGCTATTCAAATTAAAAGAACCATCACTGCTACTTACCACCACCACCACCAACAACAACAGCTGCCACCACTATCACCACCACAGTCACCCACTACTACCACCACAGTCAGCCACTACTACCACCATAGTCACCCACTACCACAGTCACCCACCACCACAGTTACCCACGACCACCACCATAGTCACCCACTACCACCACCACCACAGTCACCTACCACCACAGTTGCCTACCACCACCACCACAGTCACCTACCACCACCACAGTCACCCACTACCACTGCCACAGTCACCCACTTACCACCACAGTCTACCACCACCACAGTCACCCACCACCATAGTCAACCACTACCACCACCACCACAGTCACCCACCACCACAGTCACCCACCACCACCACCACCAGTCACCCACCACCACCACAGTCACCTACCACCACCACAGTCACCTGCCACCACCACAGTCACCTACCACCACCACAGTCACCCACTACCACTACCATAGTCACCCACTACCACCACCATGGTTGCCCACTACCACCACCTCAGTCACCCAACCACCGCCACAGTCACTATCTCCAGCAGCAGCAGTAGCAGCTTATTCTCAGAGTTAAGAATCTCCTTTATGCCTTGTTCTGAAGGAGAACTAAGTATGAAACAAACTTAAAGCAAACTTGGTTTTTAATTGTAGATATTGAAAGGTTACACACTACTCTTCCTTTTCTTTCTGTTACAGATCTTTCTTTTGGGAATACATTTTGGTTATTAGGCTAAAATTTTTAATTAGAATTTTTCTGATCTTGATTTAAAATCCAGTGTCGCACATTTAAGCAAGGGTTATTAATATAAAAATGTTTATATTATTTATGATTGAATAAATCTGGTCATTTCAGCAAACTTTAAATCTCAGTGTTTGAAATATTATTAAATTTTGTTCCTTTTGTGAAAACTTGAGTGCACATCCAAGGCTATTCTGGTCCTCCAAGATCAGTAGTTTGTTATGACTACTGATCTTGTAGTAGTTTGTTGGACTGTGTGGGAGCCTCCATTGCTAGCTGTGCCTCATGGTTCATAAGGCACAAATCTTAAAGTAGTGGCATGTACCAGTAGTACAGGTGGTTGAGGCAGGCCGACAGCGCATGAAGACTGCCTTATCAGTTAGTCGGATGTGTGTCAGTGAACAGAAATTAGTCAAGGGGAGGGTAAGAGTCCCTCCTCCTGCCTCTTTAAAATGTGCTCATCGTTCACTTGTATTCATAAGCTGCTCACATGACTATTTCTACTTGCATAAGGATTCCAAATAGTGTGAAATACTAGTTAAGGTTAAGGCTACATGAGTAAATCGAGTTCATGAACTCTAACTGAAGAAGATAGAGTGTGAATATTGTGTCCTTTATTTAATTGTCTGTGTCACAGCTTAAAATGGATTATGATAAGCTCAATTTTGGAATAAAAAAAAAAATTCCTTGTGACATCCAAAGACAAAGCTGCATGTGACATTGTCTGCTTTTCCTCAGTGAGACCACAGTGGAAGCCGCAAGGTGAATGAGGTAGGTCAGGACAGCAGAGGAGGAAAAATGTGGTTCCCTACAGAAGAGTTTCAACTTAGATATTCCAAAGGGGGACACAGCAGGGAAGGCACAGAAGCCTGGCTGTCAGATAGGAGCAGCACAGCTCCATAGTTACGTTCTGTGACTGAAGTAGGATGGCAGTAACTCACCTAAGCAGGAAGCCGCCCAAAATAGACTGTCACTGTCGTCCAGAGGGCCAGGGGAGCTTAAGTGTGGGGTAATGATTGGGAACTGAGGAACTGGGACTGGATGGGCCACACACAGCACTCAGAAAACAAGACTGCTTTACCTCTTATGTATGACGCGCAGCGTGGAAATCAGGGAGGGAGGGAGGGAGTTGAAATTTATCAAGATTGAGAGTTAAAAGTATATTGAGAGATCGTAGGTTGAAATGGGATGTAGGATACATTAAGCAGATTCATGGACTTAATATTTAGAAAAATAACATCTTCCATTGAGATAGGAATAAAATAAATTTATATCATCAGTTTAGCTATCACTCATTCTACAAACATTTGTGTAGTCTGAGTACTGGTTCTCTCAAACTATTGTAGAGGATGTGAGAATAATTTTATTAAGTTATAGGCTCTTTGACATGGAATTCTTGCCTTCTATGAAGACACTATTGCATCTTCTCTTCTGTTTTTCTTTTTTCATTAGTTTAACATGCCATTTCCAAAGTCTACGGTTTCATTAAATAAGAAGAAATCATTCTAGTCACAGGCAATGTGGGTTTTTAGGACAATTTTAAATGTTTCTTTTAATGTATCAATGGCATTGATATTTTCTAATATCTAATTTTAATAACTTGATTAAAGCCAAAATGAGTAACACCATTCCAGTCAGTATACATAAACAATTTCTCTTAAAGTGCTCAGGCCAGTCTTTAATTTGGTTAAGCTTGAATTTTCACAAATATGTTTGTAATTATAGCATGGAATTATTAGGAAGCATAAAAACTACATTTTATGGATTTATGTATTTTACAAGTTACTTGCTTTTATCATGCAGTTTAGCTTAAAATTCTATTCATTTTTAATTACTTAGATATTTAATTCCAATGGAAAAATATTAAAAAATTAAAGGTAGATATTAAAGTGTAATGTGCTGAGATCAAATATTTTTCTCTCTTACAATAGAAAAATATTCTGCTTTAAGAATTTGCTCCCTTGGGCTAGACTATCCCCTCCCTGCTATAGGTCCTTTCCACCAGGAGAATCTGGGTGTTGGTTAGGCCTCCTGAGAGCGGGCAGGCCGACCATAAAGCAGCTGCATGGGAAACATGTGGGCAGCAGTGCCACATGGACAGACACCTTTGCCACCAAGTGGGATATCTGGTACCAGGAGTGGATTAAATCTAATTGAGTTATTGGCCAAAGTTGTTTTAAGAAGCCTTTAGAGTGATAGTTTTCTCTATGACTTTTTAGTGCTACATCAATAACAGGAAAGTAAATTCATTATTTTTAAATTTTTAAAACTACTTTGTTTTAAGAACTTCAAGACCATATTGTTAATTCAGTTTATTTTAATGGTTAGTTTTAGAGATATCACCACTTTGAAAAATTTAGATTCAAGATGGAAAATACTGAACTCAAGATACTAATTACAAATGTAATTCAGTTTAACTGATTACATTTTGGAAAGTTCTGCTCACACCAGGCTAAGGAGTTACCATCTTCCAAACATAAGATATATATTCCAGTTTAATCACAAAGGTCTGCTAGTTTTTCTTTTTAAGCTAAGTTTATCTTTAGGACTTGTATTTGGGTATGTTCCTCTTCTATCTTTAAGTTTTTTTATTTTTAATTATGTATATATTTGTGTGATAGACAAATGTAGTTGCCTACAGATCTCTGGACTTGGAGCTATAGGCTCCATTGTGGTTGTGAGAACAGGGCCGGCTGGGAACCATTGATTTGTCTCTACCACACAGGAATCTTTTAAAAATGTGTCTACGTACTGTACAATGTAATTAAAACAGT
Organism: Apodemus sylvaticus; assembly: GCF_947179515.1. Classification (NCBI taxonomy): domain Eukaryota; kingdom Metazoa; phylum Chordata; class Mammalia; order Rodentia; family Muridae; genus Apodemus; species Apodemus sylvaticus. The sequence goes on from NC_067488.1 coordinate 3,525,073, forward strand.
TAATAAAATTGCAAATCTCCTTAGCCACGAACTAGTAAAATACAATGAATGAGAATTATCTGAGAACAAATGAGGAATTGAAGGGCACTTGCCTTTTCCTTCCCATTGGTGAATGTTCCTGCTTCTGTCAGTTTCAGTCAGCTGGAGGGCAGGGTCTCTGCTCTCCTCAGGCAGTTTACGCTGGTGATGCTGCCTGGACCTTGGAGTGTGCAGTCCCAGGAGGGCTGCAATGTCTCCATGGCTTCTGAGGACTCACACGCTGGCTCTCTTACCTTATCTATATCGTATGCATGTGTGTGTGGGAAAGGGTAGCTCTTCCACCGAGTGTGTGCTTTGTCCTCCCCTGCAGTGTGTATATTCCAGCATGCACGACTCAGGTCTTCAGGCTTGATGGCACGTGCCTTTACCTGCTCACCTCATTCACTAATAAAGACATTTTGGTATTTTTTAAGTATGTTTAATGATGTTCCCTTTTCTTTATGTTTATGTATTTATTATTTTCTGGGGGATGATGGTGTTACCAAGTAATTAACCCTACAGCCATCTTGAGAGCCTTGTGACTTAACACCTTTTTATCTCTAATTTTCTGACAGAGGTTAAGTCTCCAATGTCAGTATACTTAATTAAATATCAACAAACTGCATGTCTTTTTTACAGATAGATAAAATATAAATCCATACTTAATAATTTGTCCAGTATTGTTTATAGTTTTTGAAATACACACACACACACACACACACACACACACACACACACACACACACACACACCTGTTTTAAAGAAAATTGCTACTTTTTAATATTAGTGTCTAGATTTTTATAATTATTCAGGGACTAATTAAAAAGATCTAATGAATAGGTCTGCTGTTCATTGTTCATCAGATTCATTGATTATACAGATGGGCATCAAAGAACAACATAAGCAGTGCAGTTAGTTCCTTACGATCCAGGACCCAAAAACTCAGGAAACCTATCAAGGAAAGCAGGACCTCTTCTTCTGCTGAGGTACTTTTGCTCCACTCCAGTAGGAATTTTAGACAGGTGTGGGGATGCTGGTAAACCCTGAGCCCTTGATATGCCAAGGCTGGACTGAAGACCTACAGCTTTATTATGCTCTAAGACCGAGAGCTACAACATATCCCTTCAGTCTTTAGAGTTATGTTTCTAGCTTTTTTTTTTTATTTTATTTTTTATTTTTTTAATTTGGTTTTTTCGAGACAGGGTTTCTCTGTATAGCCCTGGCTGTCCTGGAACTCACTCTGTAGACCAGGCTGGCCTTGAACTCAGAAATCAGCCTGCCTCTGCCTCCCAGAGTGCTGGGATTACAGGCGTGTGCCACCACCACCTGGCCATGTTTCTAGCTTTCATTTGGAGCACATTGCTCTGAGTTTTTACCAGCAGCACCCCGGTATATGGAAGCCTTTGCAATTTCTGGATTCTAGTCAGTGTAAACAGTTGAAGGATATAAGCAGCAGATAGGGTCGTCTAGTGTTACAGCTCTCAAACAGATCTTATATCCTCAGCCCCATAGCGGTCTTATAGCTACAGCATTGCAGTGATCTAACAGTATTCTAACAATACTTAACTTCCACTTCAATGCTCCAGGGAAAGGTGTGTCCTCTACGGATGTTAATAGAATATTCTACAGCTATTCTTTGAAACTACAAGCAAAGAAGATAAAAGAATTTGGTAGGTTCAAAGGCACCTTTACCTACCAGATTGGAACCTGATCCCATGGACCCAAGTTAATCTGAGAAGAGAATTGACTGGGTGAAGAAAGTATCAGAGGTCTGGAAGAAAGTAGATGATACCTCTAGATTTGTGAGCTCAAGCAGAATAAGGAAGGGAGTGAGGAGTGGATGTGGCCGTGCAAGGTCTGTGAGCCGTATCAAATAGGAACCCATAGGGAACGAGCTCCTTAAAAGGAAAGTGGGTGAGGAGATGAAGCCCAGGGATGTGCAGGCATCTGGAGATCTGTGCAGGCTGGGTAATGAATGGCTACGGTGGAGAAAGCACATTAGCAGCAGATTGTTATTGATATGTCATTGCTTTACTGAGGAATACATGTTTTGAAATTAGACTAGTCACAAGACAAAGAAATTATAATCAAAAGGGTTGTTTATTGATTTCCATAACCAACATGGTCAGACAGGCAAAAATAGATCTTTTCATTAGCATGACTTAGTACCAGGCACTGCACTGTCAGGACTTTCTTTTCATATTGGCTTATCTTTCTTTTAGTGATACAGGTTTCTTGGCTGTAGTAGTGTACATGGCTATGATAACCTTAAGCTCACATTCCTAATACTTTGTGATTAAAGCAAAACAGTTCTTGTTTAGTGTCTATTGAAAGTGTACGTGAGGAGAAATTTGCATGACCTGTCCTGTATCATGGGGCCTTTCTTGCATTCTTGCTATGTATCAGGCGATTAGTTAATGATGGTCCAGTGTTGTGACATCCATGTTTCTAAGTAGCATGACATGTAATACCATAAAATGAAAGGACAGCATAAGCATGGCCCAAAAATACAGTTTTTTGAGCTACTACAGTTTGTTTTCACTAATGTTTCATTTAATAATTAGGCATGGTACACTTAAAAATGAGCATATAGCATATGCTGGAATCACATTCTGTTCTGAGAAGAATTGAATAATGTTTGTATTGTGCACATGGTTATGGGGATTGGAGTATATAATCAGAAATAGGTATGTTATACCTAAATCATTGGGGACTTAAACAAGTGCCCTACAACAAAGCCATACCTTCTACCCAAGTGCCCTACAACAGAGCCGTGTCTCCAACCCATGTTTGTGTGTGTGTGTGTGTGTGTGTGTGTGTGCGCGTGTGCGCGCGCGCGCGTGCGTGTTTTCCTCAGAACGGGCTCTTGCTATGTGGTTCATCTTGGCCTGGGACTTGTGATCATCCAGTCTTGACTGTAGACTTCCTAGTGCTGGAACACAGGCTTTGAAACTCTGCCTTACTATTTTGAATTTTAGCCTACAGTTTATTCAACCAAGTGAAAGGAATTAGGACATATGTGTGTTGTGTATAATTTTGAATTGTTCAGCTGTGGTTTGTATAATTTATTTTGCAGCTTTATCTGTTACACTGTAAAGTTTCTCCCAGAAATCCATTAACTTAAGCTATTATAAAAATGATTTGAACTATAATGTCAGTTAGCTATGAAGTTCTTTGAGAACAATTGTGGTGTTAATATAAGTACATTGCAAGTGTCTCAAATATGGAATTCTTTGGGATTGTTACTCTAGTCTTTATATGAATTGGCAAGAACTCAGCAGAAATTCAAATTTTTAATGCAGTCTTCTCGCTCCCTTTTAGCAGTCAGAATGAGATTATGGTTTCCAGATGAACTCTTGAATGTCACATAGTGATGACATATATTTTCCTGGTTGGCTCAGCATGAGATGCAGTTTTGCATGCCATGTCATGCCGACTAGCAGAATCCAAAAGCCATTATTTCCCAAGGGCGTTTCCAGAGTGATAGCATCGGATGTTGTTTCTTTCATGATGAAAAGTCTCAAGCACTATAAGCAGTTCGTTACGTTTTTGAAAGGTGAAAATCTATCCAGCCATTAGACATAAAAAGCAGTTGGAAAGGTCACTTTCTTCTTCAGTTATTTAAATGTGTATTCTCAGATGTAGTCATTAAAAATAATCATTATAAAATGCAAATAGAACATAAGTAATATATGGGGCATAATCAATATGTAATCATTGTTTTAATCTTAAACCTAATTCATCTCAAACTAACATCACACATCCTGTTTTACTTGGAGTATAAAATAGTAGTAACTCTTACTAGTACTGTAGTATATACCTGTTTTGAGAGTTTCTTTTGCTACAATGAAACACTATGACCAAGTAAGTCAGGGAAGAAAGAGTTTATTTGGTTTACACTTCCATATTGCTATTCTTTAGCAGGAACCTGGAGGCCGTTGGAGGGGTGCTGCTAAGTGACTTGCTCCTCATGCCTGCCTTCTTTTTTTTTTTTCCCGATATATTTTTTATTTACATTTCAAATGATTTCCCCTTTTCTAGCCCCCCACTCCCCGAAAGTCCCGCAAACCCCCTTCTCTCCCCGTCCTCCCACCCACCCCTTCCCACTTCCTCTTTCTGGTTTTGCCGAATACTGCTTCACTGAGTCTTTCCAGAATCAGGGGCCACTCCTCCTTTCTTCTTGTACCTCATTTGATGTGTGGATTATGTTTTGGGTATTCCAGTTTTCTAGGTTAATATCCACTTATTAGTGAGTGCATACCATGATTCACCTTTTGAGTCAGGGTTACCTCACTTAGTATGATGTTCTCTAGCTCCATCCATTTGCCTAAGAATTTCATGAATTCATTGTTTCTAATGGCTGAATAGTACTCCATTGTGTAGATATACCACATTTTTTGCATCCACTCTTCTGTTGAGGGATACCTGGGTTCTATCCAGCATCTGGCAATTATAAATAGGACTGCTATGAACATAGTAGAGCATGTATCCTTATTACATGGTGGGGAATCCTCTGGGTATATGCCCAGGAGTGGTATGGCAGGATCTTCTGGAAGTGAGGTGCCCAGTTTTCGGAGGAACCGCCAGACTGCTTTCCAGAGTGGTTGTACCAATTTGCAACCCCACCAGCAGTGGAGGAGTGTTCCTCTTTCTCCACACCCTCTCCAACACCTGCTGTCTCCTGAATTTTTAATCTTAGCCATTCTGACTGGTGTAAGATGAAATCTTAGGGTTGTTTTGATTTGCATTTCCCTAATGACTAATGAAGTTGAGCATTTTTTAAGATGCTTCTCTGCCATCCGAAGTTCTTCAGTTGAGAATTCTTTGTTTAACTCTGTACCCCATTTTTTTAATAGGGTTGTTTGGTTTTCTGGAGTCTAACTTCTTGAGTTCTTTATATATATTGGATATTAGCCCTCTATCTCATGTAGGATTGGTGAAGATCTTTTCCCAATTTTTTGGTTGCTGATTTGTCCTCTTGATGGTGTCTGTCCTTTGCCTTACAGAAACTTTGTAATTTTATGAGGTCCCATTTGTCAAGGACATCGGTACAGGGAGAAAGTTTCTGAACAGAACACCAATAGCGTATGCTCATGCCTGCCTTCTTATGGAATCACCCCTGATGGGCTGGGCCCTCCCCCATCAGTCACTAAGAAAATGCCTTAGGACTGGGTATTGTTGAGGCATTTCCTCAGTTGAAGTTTTCTTTTTTTCAGATAACTCAAGTTTATGTATCAAGTTTACATAAGACTAGCCAGTACAGCTGACCCCTTTTCAACTTGACACACAAACACACACATTGCTATTAAGCCATACCTTTCAATTCTTATTCATTCCCAAGATTACATTGAAAGCATAAATAACTTTAAAGACCCAATCTTTATTAATTCAAACATGTTAAAATTTCAGTCTATTTAAAATATCTAGAGTCTAAACATTCAAAATCTCTTTTAAAAGTTCAAAACCTTTCAGCTGTAATCTCCTATAAAATCAAGATTAGACTGAATACCTTCTTCAAGAGGGAAGCACAGGGCACAGTCACAATCTTAGCCAACCAAAACCAAATTCCAACATGATAAATAACTCAACATCCAGTGACTGGGGATTCGCTCCCTGTCTTCTGGGCTCCTCCAGAGAGACTGAGTCACGGCTCTAACTCTATTCTCTGCAGTATGTGCAGCTCGTTCCCTACACTCTGGCTTGCTCTACTCCACTGCTAGTGATGTTCTTGGAAGTCATCCTACGGGACTAGAATCTGCAAAACTGCTGCAGTCTTCTGCTGCAACTGGGCTGCAGTTTCACCAGTAGCCTCTTTTAGGCTCTCTATTTGGGGCCAAGCCTCATTTTTTTTTTTTTTTTTTTTTTTTTTTTTTTTTTGCATGACTTCATCAGTCCTGGTCCTACAGTTGCACCTTTACCTAGAGCCTCTCCTGGCCTCTCACAGTGCCCAGCCTCAGCTGCTGTCCATGACCCTTCATGCATTTAAAACCAGTAAGATTCACCTGGGTGACTCTTCCTCATTAGCTGCCAGCACAAGATGCAACCGTTTGCTCCTCTGGAACACAGCTCCTCTGTACTCAGCAAATTACTTCCCAGAAGATTTCACCTTAGTGATACCAGTCTCTTCTTAACCACCACCAGTTTCCTCACTCCAGCTCACCCACATCAACTGTCCCAGTAAAGGCTTCACTTCAGTAGTGTTGGTCTCTTGTTAATCATAGCTGATTCTTCTGCTCCAAAATGACAGAATCTGTTTTCAAAATAACAAATGGCCCTGATAGAGTCTTCAAATTTCCCTCTGGACCTTCACAAGCCAGCCCTCCATCATTCATTCATTCATTTATTTTTATTTTTATTTTTATTTTTTTGAGACAGGGTTTCTCTGTGTAGCCTTGGCTATCCTGGAACTCACTCTGTAGACCAGGCTGGCCTCGAATTCAGAAATCTGCCTGCCTCTGCCTCCCAGAGTGCTGGGACTACAGGTGTGCGCCACCACTGCTCAGCAGCTCTCAACATTCTTATCTTTCAGGCTTAAGAACTTTCCATTGAGCTCTCAACCCTCAACCGCTTTTTAAGCCCAAGATTCCAGAGTCCTTCCTTCCATGGTCCTCCTCAAAACATGGTCATTCTGTCACAGCAGTACCCCACAATGCTGGTACCAACTTGTCTTAGGGTTTTTGTTGCTACAAAGAAGCACCAAGCAAGTTGGGGACAAAAGGGTTTATTTGTTTTAAATTTCCATACCACTATCCATCCTCAAAGGAAGTCAGGACAGGAACTCAGGGGAGAAACCTGGAGGCAGGAGCAGATGCAGAGACCATGGAGAGGTGCTGATTACTGGCTTGTTTTCCCTAGTGTGCTGTACCTTCTTTCTTATAGAAAAGAGAAACTGGTCCCTACTCATCGATCACTAATTAAGAAAATGCCTTGCTGCTGGACCATATGGAGGAATGTCAATTGGGGTTCTTTCATTCCAGTTTGTGTGTCAAGTTGACATAAGTCTAGCCAGCACAGTGTCCAACAAAGATATGTGTAAGCTATTTAAAATTGTTCACACACACACACAGTAAGTAAATAACACATTTTTTTGTGTTTTGGATATTATACAGAAAGTGTAAACTTTAAACATAACAGAGCTTATTTTATCTAACATTACTTACCTTGAAGACCTTGGGACAGTAATCTTTTTTCTTCTTTTCTCCTTTGGGTTCCAATCATGTGCAAACACATTCCTTGGCTCAGCAGGTAGAATACTGCTGTTCGATTTGGGAATCTGAATTTGATTCTTAGGAGCTATCATGGCAAGAAAGGACTGACTCCATAAAGTGTCCCCAGACGGTGATGTACATGCTATGGAGCAAAGGCACCACACATACACAAATGTCAACACATTCTACTAATAATGTCCATTTTATCAATGCATGGTGTACATAGTACATTGATACTGTTTCTTCTGTTTTATTTTATTAGGTATCTCAATCTGTTGTGGTAACAATGGTTTTCTTTTTTAAAAAGCTGTTGTATAGCTATTTTTCAATAGCTTTCTGCTTCAATATATTGAATGCTGCTCTAGTCTAAAATGTGTTGTTATGTAGGACAAACCTAGAATGTGTTTACTGTGTTTTTATGTCTCCCTTTTATGCTACTTGACATGTTGTTCCAAGGCTGAATCAGGTTCCAATTCTGATGCTGAGATGTTCCTCTGCTGCCTGCTGCAGCACAAATTTCAGCTTCTCATCCCCAGTGTCAGCATCTCTGGGGAGTCCTGCCCAGTCCGCATGGTGCCCTTCTGCACTGCTTTGGTCTCATAGTGTTATCTGCTTCTCACTTTCTTTTTATCTCACTTTCTTTTTCAGTTTGTTTAAGATTTATTTATTTTATGTTTGTGAGTACACTGTCACTGTTGCTGTCTTTGATTTATTTATTTTATGTTTGTGAGTGCACTGTCACTGTTGCTGTCTTTGATTTATTTATTTTATGTTTGTGAGTGCACTATCACTATTGCTGTCTTTGATTTATTTATTTTATGTTTGTGAGTGCACTGCCACTGTTGCTGTCTTTGATTTATTTATTTTATGTTTGTGAGTGCACTGTCACTGTTGCTGTCTTTGATTTATTTATTTTATGTTTGTGAGTGCACTGTCACTGTTGCTGTCTTTGATTTATTTATTTTATGTTTGTGAGTGCACTGTCACTGTTGCTGGCTTCGAACACACCAAAAGAGAGCATCAGATCCCATTGCAGTTGGTTGTAAGCCACCATGTCGGTACTAGGAATTGAACTCAGGATCTCTGGAAGAGCAGTCAGTACTCTTAATCACTGAGCCATCTCTCCAGCCACAGTCTCACTTTCTAAATGAATGTATGGCTTATGGAAAATTTGACAGCAGTAGAATGTTTCTGGGCATGCTCTGGCCAAAGTTAATTCATATTCAAACATGCACTGAATCTAATGTGTCTGTGCAATACTTGTTTCTATCATGCGGTATCCTGGGCCCTCAGTCTAATGATAGAACACAAATGGCTGACCATAGGTGTGAGGGTTCATTTTTGGGTCTTCAATTCTATTCCATTGATCTACCTGCCTGTCACTGTACCAATACCATGCAGTTTTTAACACTATTGCTCTGTAGTACTGCTTGAGGTCAGGGATGCTGATTCCCCTAGAAGTTCTTTTACTGTTGAGAATAGTTTTAGCTATCCTGGGTTTTTTGTTATTCCAGATGAATTTGAGAATTGCTCTTTCTAACTCTATAAAGAACTGAGTTGGGATTTTGATGGGGATTGCATTGAATCAGTATATTGCTTTTGGCAAGGTGGCTATTTTTACTATATTAATCCTGCCAATCCACGACCATGCAAGATTTTTCCATTTTCTGAGGTCTTCTTCAATTACCTTCTTCAGAGACCCGAAGTTCTTGTCACTCCGGTCTTTCACTTGTTTGGTTGAATCACACCAAGATACTTTATATTGTTTGTGGCTATTGTGAAGGGTATCATTTCGAAGGCTATTGATTTGCTTGAGTTGATTTTATAACCAGCCACTTTGCTGAAGTTGTTTATCAGCTGTAGGAGTTCTCTGGTGGAGTTTTTTGGGTCACAAAAGTATACTATCATATCATCTGGGAATAGTGATAGTTTGACTTCTTCCTTTCCAATTAGTATCCCATTGACCTCCTTATGTTGTCTAATTCTCTAGCTAGAACTTCAAGTACTATATTGAAAAGATATGGAGAGAGGGAGCAGCCTTGTCTAGTCCCTGATTTTAGTGGGATTGCTTCAAGTTTGTCTCCATTTAGTTTAATGTTGGCTACTGGTTTGCTGTGTATTGCTTTTACTGTGTTTAGGTATGGGCCTTGAATTCCTGTTCTTTCCAAGACTTTCAGCATGAAAGGATGCTGAATTTTGTCAATAGCTTTTGCAGCATCTAATGAAATAACCCTGCGGTTATTTTCTTTGAGTTTGTTTATTGCATTGATGGATTTCCTTATATTGAACCATCCCCGCATCCCTGGGATGAAGCCTACTTAATCATGGTGAATAATTGTTTTGATGTGTTCTTGGATTCGGTTGGCAAGAATTTTATTGAGTATTTTTGCATCAATATTCATAAGGGAAATTGGCCTGAAGTTCTCTTTCTTTTTATTGGAACTTTGTGTGATTTTGGTATCAGCGTAATTGTAGCTTCGTAGAACGAGTTGGGTAGTGTTCCTTCTGTTTCTATTTTGTGGAATAGTTTGAAGAGTATTGGTGTTAGGTCTTCTCTGAAGGTCTGATCGAATTCTGCACCAAAACCATCTGGTTCTGTGCTTTTTTTCGTTGGAAGACTTTTCTATGATCACTTCTATTTCTTTGAGGTTATGGGACTGTTTAGATGCTCTATTTGATGCTGATTAATTTTTGGTATTTGGTATCTGTTTAGGAAATTGTCCATTTCCTTCAGATTCTCCAGTTTTATTGAGTGTAGGTTTTTTTGGTAGGATCTGATGACTTTTTGAATTTTCTCAGTTTCCCCTTTTCATTTCTAATTTTGTTAATTTGGATACTCTCTGTGCCCTCTGATTAATCTTGCTAAGGGATTATCTATCTTGTTGATTTTTTCAAAGAACCAGCTCCTGGTTTTGTTGATTCTTTGTATGGTTCTCTGTTTCTACTTGATTGATTTCTTCCACAAAGGAGCTAAAACCATCCAGTGGAAAAAAGATAGCGTTTTCAACAAATGGTGCTAGTTCAACTGGAGGTCAGCATGCAAAAGAATGCAAATCGATCCATTCTTATCTCCTTGTACTAAGCTCAACTCCAAGTGGATCAAGGACCTCCACATAAAACCAGACACACTGAAATTAATAGAAAAGAAACTGGGGAATACCCTTGAGGACATGGGCACAGGGGAAAAGTTCCTGAACAGAATACCAATAGCTTATGCTCTAAGATCAAGAATTGGCAAATGGGACCTCATAAAATTACAAAGTTTGGGTAAGGCAAAGGACACTGTCAAAAGGATATAACAGCAACCAACAAATTGGGAAAAGATCTTTACCAACCCTACATCCTACAGAGAGCTAATATCCAGTATATACAAAGATCTCAAGAAGGTAGGCTCCAGAGAGCCAGATAACCCTATTTAAAATGAGGTACAGAGCTAAACAAAGAATTTTCACTTGAAAATTTTTGAATGGCTGAGAAGCACCTTAAGAAATGTTCCAGCTCATTAATCATTAGGGAAATGCAGATCAAAACAATCCTGAAATTTTACCTCACACCAGACAGAATGGCTAAGATTAAAAACTCAGTAGACAGCAGGTATTGGCAAGGATGTGGAGAAAGAGGAGCATTCTTCCACTGCTGGTGGGATTGCAAACTGGTACAACCACTCTGGAAATCAGTCTGGTAGTTCCTCAGAAAACTGAGCATGACACTTCCAGAGGACCCTGTTATACCACTCCTGGGCATATACCCAGAGGATTCCCCAGCATGCAGTAAGGACACATGTTCCACTATGTTCATAGCAGCCTTATTTATAATAGCCAGAAGTTGGAAAGAACCCAGATGTCCTTCAATGGAGGAATGGATACAGAAAATGTGGTATATTTACACAATGGAATACTACTCAGCAATTAAAAACAATGAATTCACAAAATTCTTAGGCAAATGGTTGGAACTAGAAAATATCCTAAGTGAGGTAACCCAATCACAAAAGAACACACATGGTATGTACTTACTGATAAGTGGATATTAGCCCAGAAGCTCTGAATACTCAAAACACAATTAACATACCAAATGATTCCCAAGAAGAAGGAAGGAGAGGTCACTGGTCCTGGAAAGGCTTGATCTAGCATTGTAAGGGACTACCAGGACAGAGAAACAGGAGGTGGGTGATTGGGGAATGGGTGGTGAAAAGAGGGCTTATGGGACATATGGGGAGGGGTGAGTCGGGAAAGGGGAAATCATTTAGAATGTAAACAAAGAATATAGAAAATAAATTTTAAAAAAAGTACACAAAAGCTTTGTGCTATACTTGACATCATTCAAAACACCATTAAGGAAATTGAGTTGACTTACTTCCAAGACTAGTGAGTGTGAGGTGTGCTGTGCTTACCTGGGGCCATGCTCCCTGTTATTGTGGGGGCATGATGGTGTAATTATGGAAAACAAGGGCTTTAAGTATGTATCCCCTTGTACTTGTGGATTATATATGGTAGAATATTTGGTTTTAAAGGTTTGCTGTTTGAGTTGCTGCCCGAGTTACATGAAAACATTATTTTTGTGGGTTTTGGATTTGGATTTGGACTAATTTTAATAGATTGAAAGTGATCTGCACATACATATCACATTGCATTCTGTTTTTGTGATTTGGTGTACTCAGCATTGATAATTAAAAATTAAACAACAGCATTGACAACATTGTGCATGCTCTTCATAAAACACTACACTATTAATAGTTTCATGCTAAAAAAAAGTTAAGTACATTCAAGTCTTATTAGGTAAACTTGCTTTAATATTAATGTGATAATCTTATGCTTCAGGCAGATTTTTAGGACTGTATGGTTTAATTTTTATTATGCAAGGATCTAATCCATGAGGACTATCTACATCAGCATGTAGAGGAAGCATGCAGTTGTCTTGGGAAGTAGTTCTGATTTCTTTGTCAGACAGCAGTGCACTTGATATGTTACCATTCTCCAAGTGGATCAATTTCAAGCTATAGTACTCATTGCATAGTAGTAATATTTTCCAGTACTTTAAAAATTTACAGTAAGCCTTTGTGAAAATGTTCTGTATTTATACTTTTAAAAAGATTTTAATTAATTTGATATTAATTTAAAGTAAGTATAAGTTAACATTTTATTGTGTAAAGAGGTCCCAATGTGTTTAACGTTAATTATATGTTAAGAAAGTCAAAGTAGATAATTGTTTTTTTTGTCTTTTCTGCTGTTTATTAATTGTTCTTTTTTTTTTAATTTTTTTTATTCGATATAATTTATTTACATTTCAAATGATTTCCCCTTTTCTAGCCCCCCCCTCCCCGAAAGTCCCATAAGCCCCCTTCTCTTCCCCTGTCCTCCCTCCCACCCCTTCCCAGTTCCCCGTTCTGGTTTTGCCGAATACTGTTTCACTGAGTCTTTCCAGAACCAGGGACCACTCCTCCTTTCTTCTTGTATCTCATTTGATGTGTGGATTATGTTTTGGGTATTCCAGTTTTCTGGGTTAATAACCACTTATTAGTGAGTGCATACCATGATTCACCTTTTGAGTCTGGGTTACCTCACTTAGTATGATGTTCTCTAGCTCCATCCATTTGCCTAAGAATTTCATGAATTCATTGTTTCTAATGGCTGTGTAGATATACCACATTTTTTGCATCCACTCTTCTGTTGAGGGATACCTGGGTTCTTTCCAGCATCTGGCAATTATAAATAGGGCTGCTATGAACATAGTAGAGCATGTATCCTTATTACATGGTGGGGAATCCTCTGGGTATATGCCCAGGAGTGGTATGGCAGGATCTTCTGGAAGTGAGGTGCCCAGTTTTCGGAGGAACCGCCAGACTGCTTTCCAGAGTGGTTGTACCAATTTGCAACCCCACCAGCAGTGGAGGAGTGTTCCTCTTTCTCCACACCCTCTCCAACACCTGCTGTCTCCTGAATTTTTAATCTTAGCCATTCTGACTGGTGTAAGATGAAATCTTAGGGTTGTTTTGATTTGCATTTCCCTAATGACTAATGAAGTTGAGTATTTTTTAAGATGCCTCTCCGCCATCCGAAGTTCTTCAGGTAAGAATTCTATAATTGTTATAAGAGGAATTCATTGGCAGGCAGAGGCAGGCGGATTTCTGAGTTCGAGGCCAGCCTGGTCTACAGAGTGAGTTCCAGGACAGCCAGGGCTACACAGAGAAACCCTGTCTCGACAAAACCAAATCCAAAAAAAAAAAAAAAAAAAAAAGAGGAATTCCTATGCCAGTATGCATAGGTGAAATACATATTCCCTTTACGTCCTCTCTTTCCACTCAACCCGCGAAGATCATTCATGATGTGCTTTAGTTTTCAGTTTCTTGTAAATTTTGTATATGTAGTAAGTAAGTTCTCACTAAAACTTACACACTATTTTGAAAATATATTTAGATTATGTCATAATATTTCAGTTTATTTCCACTTTAAAAGATGCCAAAAAATGTTTTTATGAGTGCCTCATCTTCCACTGTTGAACTGTAGTTCTTAGCAATCAGTAATTGTATAGTACTTTCTTTCTGTATCACTCATTTTTCCTTTTCTCCTTTCTTCCCTGATTTTCTGTCTTCTTTTTTATGTAAATTACTTATTTGAATAACATGAGCACTATAAGCACATATGAATTTATTAAGATAAATATATTATTTGCATATTATTAGAAATTATTAAATAGCTTAAAATAATTCATGAAATCTCATCAATGTTTTGAAATTTGGTAGTTCTTGTCAATGAAGCAAAATTGTATTAACAGAGGATATCAATTTTTTGTTATGACATAAGCCTTTCGTATACTTTAATTAATTTTTGTTATAAAATTAATTTTTTTCTATTTGGTATATTTTGTTTTGTTTTTATTTTTTATTTTCTATTTGGTATATTTTGCTACTTATATAATTTCTATTGTTATATTATTTGTTACTTTTTATTGGAAATAATTTTGCAAGTAAGGCATTGCCATCTGAACGTTTGATTTACGGGCAGACCTGTTTTCTATCACTTTATGATGATGAATTATTGTGCAGATCTGAAGTTACAGTTTAGTTCATAAAGCGAGTGCCTCTGTGTTCTTTCAATTAGTAGAACATTTCCATTCACCTAGAAGTTAACCTCTCAGTCATCAACTATCTTGACTGATAGTTAACATCAGTAACCCCAGAATGACTTATAATCTCATACAGATGTGATAATTTTAAGCAGAGATAGAAACCACCTTAGAACTACTTACAGTATAGCTTTGTAAAAGCACAATGTATATATTTTCCTAACTAGCTCTTCCTAAACTTAGAGTCCAGACCACTGTCAGTTCCTGTTAAGGCCATGCTGCACATTCATGAAGAATGTAGAAGTCCTGAAGACAAAATGAAGGAATTTATTGCAATATTATGGAATGCAGTGAAGAGTCTCACGCTACAGGTAAATTTAAGCATTAAAAATGTTATGGCTCTACTTCCCATAATTCTATAACAATTATATCATATTCAGTAATGCTACAATGTCTGTAACAACAGTGCTTTACTGCCCCATGTCCACTGGTGCTGTGCTTATTATAGGCTGCTTTTCTGTAGTCTGCCTCGTGTCTCCTGATGCACTTGCTTGTTAGACAGTATTCCTACAGTTCATCTCATGTCCATTAGTAGTTTGCTTTTTACAGTCAGAATTATGTGACTATGCATGGTTTATAAAAATGTATATATTTTGAATTTGTTTTAAAATTAAAATAACATATATTCTGAACACTGATTTTTAAAAATCTTTTCCTAAAGATTTATGGTTAGTTATATGTTTGTGAATACTAAATTTTATTCTAATTTATTTTGAGTTTTTAATGCATATAACTCAATTCATTAAACTCACAGTATTTTTGGACTTGGCATTTTTGTTTGAACAGGTTTGGCACCATTAAATCTAATAGGGAGGACATACTTTTCTTTACATTTCATATATAATAGAACTTAGTAGTAATATTCTTTTTGGATTTTCATTTACACTTTGTTACAAAAATTACTTACTTTTGATAATTATAAACTTTTGTCTGTGAAGTGCATGTCCTTTTTTCTTTTGTTCTCTGTTACTAATTTTTTAGTGTAAGTCTTAACAGAATCCTAGAATATGAGTTTATGTAATACACATATGCACATGCACACATGTGCACATGCATATATCTAGTGACCTGTTGTGAAACATCTATCTTATGGGAACTCCTTTTGAGAGATTGAGAAAACTCCACTTCAGTTTGAGTTGTGGTTTCTTAGAATGGTTGGCTAGCGCCTTTGCTTGTGGGTCTGTGTTGAGTACTGGAGTGTGGCAAACAAGGATAGCTAAGCAGAGGTGCTCACATCTTCCACCTCAGACCCACCTTCTAATTAATCAGCTAGGGCTCATCAATGCCTTCAGTGCAGGTCTGGGGAACATTTCATATGCATACCATATTATAGTGACCCAGGTGAATATTCAATGATTAATACAACTAGTTCACACCATCTGTGTTCTATAATGCAAGAGTTAACAGTAACAGCCAAGTGAAGTGTATCATGACCTTAAATGCTGTTAATAATTAATAAGTATAATAAAATTACCTCCTTCCTTCCTTATCCAGTCTACAGTGAATTAAAAAACATTGTATGATTAACTTTTTTTGATACCATTTTCAAAAGATACAAAGCTAGATTCCAGCCTTAGAAAATCATTCATTATATTTCCTTTCTATCTCTAAACATTCCCTTTATATTCCTTAATTCCTGAACATTATATGTCTATATATGTATATATAGTGTTCTATATTATACTCAGGATGAGTTAACAGAATCACATTTATCTTACTGCCAGAAATAAGGAAAATAAATGAACAAAATACAGAAAATTGTGGTTTCAGAACACCAAGCACTAAGTCAAGTGAATAGCCAACTGCCGCAGGTTGAAGTTAACTTACTAAGTGAAGGACTTAGGGAATGAGAAAGCAGTCTAGGAGGTCATCCCATTCTGGTTGTAGTGTCTTAGACAATGATGCAGTTTAAACAGTAGAACACTGCTTTTTGGATTAGAAAATTAACTGCGTCTGATTTGATGTATATATTTAACATGATTAACTGGTATATACTGGTGTCTTAGAGTATTTTTTATTAGAATATATTGGTATCTTAGATCCTTTCTACTATAGACTTATAGTGGAAATTTGATCTGGGGATCAAAGATGGTTAAGACAGAATGGGAGAAACTAGAAATTCAGGAAAACATGTCAATTGAAAGAATAATGGGCTACTGACACACTACTTTAAAGTAGTCAGTAGAAAATGGAATGCCCCTGAGGGAAACTTAATCAGATGAGTGGGAGAGGCTGAAATGTTCGTGGAAGTCCAAAATGTGTTGAATTTCCAGGAGTCATGGTCAGTTTACAATTTAAATCTTGCTTTCTATTGCTTATCTGTGCTATGAAATATCCCATTGCCATGTACAGTTAATTCCAAGTTTACCAGTATCAGAGTAATTGTGATTCTTGTATAATTAGCTTTACTTAATCACATTTCAATGCTAGTTATTCATAAATACAGATAATGGTAGCTGTCTTAAGGTTTTACTGCTGCGGATGGACACCATGACCAAGGCAACTCTTATAAGGACCACATTTAAATGGGACTGGCTTAGAGGTTCAGGGGTTCAATCCATTGTCATCGTGAGAGTTCTACATCTTCATCTGAAGGTTGCTAGTGGAATATTGGCTTTCAGGCAGCTAGGATAAGGGTGTTAAAACCCACACCCACAATGACACACCTACTCCAACAGGGCCACATACCTTCTAATAGTGCCACTTCCTGAGAGGAGCATATGTAAACCATCACAGCAGCCCTTATTCCCTTTTTTTGTCTTATATGAAACTCAATGAAATATACAGCACATAAAGTTTGTCACTCACAACCTTTGAAATGCACCATGTATTTTATGGTTCTTCATTTTGAGTAAGTATATTGGGTATTTGCATACAATTAATTTATTTCATAAATTATTTTGTTTCTGACCATGAGATTTTATGTGCTATACCCCAGTCCTGGTCCTGTGTAATACCTACTATATTTCCAGATGTTAATATATCATATAAGTTTTAGAGAGAAAATTACATATATTCTGATTTAGTGATTTAAATCTAAGTTATTATTAAAAAAGCATTTTCTGTTTTCTAAGTTGTTTTAATGATCAAAATGTAAAACAGTAAACTCTGAACCTGTCATCAGATAAAACTGAACACCATAACTTTAAAGCCATCAAAAGATTATTATTTTAGTAAAAGTTTAGAGAAGTACATATATTTGGAACCAGAGTTTATGGGAAGTTGAGTTTGGGGCTGAAGTTGATATGCTAAAACCTTGTATTTCATACTTAGGATAGAAAAACTTATAAAGTATAAAGAAATAATAATATTTGGTATATACTCTTTATTTTTTTAGTTGCAAAATAGAACTTTTATACATCCTTATAATGGTTATTTTATAAGAGTACATGTTGACTTAGACATTTTTTGATTGAGGAACTTTTAACGGATTATATTAGGCTCATTTCTTCTTTAACAGTTTTTTCTTTATCTGAAAACCACGAGGCCAGTATCATCAGCAATACTCTTACATTTCTGAAAGCTATAATTTTTTTCAGCAAGCACATAACAATGACATAAAGTTGCAAATATTTTGAGGTCTTCAATTTCTTTCTTTAGGGATTTGAAGATCTTGTCATACAGATCTTTCACTTGCTTGGTTAGAGGCACACCAAAATATTTTATATTGTTTGTGGCTGTTGTGAGGGTGTTTTTTCCCATAATTTCTTTCTCAGCCCATTTATCATTTGTATAAAGAAAAGCTACTAATTTCTTGGAATTAATTTTATATCCAGCCATAAAAATTGAGATGCTCTGGCCTGGAGCTCAAAGAAAGGCAAGCGTTGTGTTTGCTGTTGCTGAACTCTGCTGGTTTGCTCATGTGTACTGGGGTTGAGGTTGTTGCCCTAGAACATTTCAAAGGCTGATTTGTTTTCTGAGTTTTTCAGTGGCACTCTGCCATTATGTATAGAACTATTTAATATTTTGATGAGCTTGCCAATCAAACTATCTTAAGTAATTTATGGTAAGCCAGTTAAGCTAGGGCAATTGAATTCTCTCCTGTTGAACTTAACCCTAGCTTTGGCCAGTGATGAAATAATAGTAACTCTTGGTGTCTAGAGAACTTGCTGACTCAATTCAGTCAAGGAGGAGTGGACATTTCAGGATAGACAGATGAAGAGCCAGTGCATCGATTATAAAAGCATGTTTTATAACACTTAACACTAAAGGTTTTATACAGAGATTCCTATCTTAAGCACTAACAGAGTTACAGCCATTTCTTGGTAGCTTCTTGGCAAAAAGTCTGAAATCCAACTCTAGGAATTTAACATCCACCCCATCAAGATGGAATGGAAAAAGTATGGAAGATATTCAAGGTTTCCCCTTGAGATTTTGTTTTATTTTTATTTGAAACTTACACTTGGGTATATTTAGATTACATATGCAAAATATTTCCATGACACACTGTGCTGACTGGATTTGTATCATCTTGACAAAAGCCAGAGTCCTTTGGGAAGACAGAACTTCAGTTGAGAAAATGCTCCCACCAAGTTGGCCTGTGGGCTAGCCTCTGATACATTCATTTGATTGGTTATTGATGTGGGAGGGGCCCAGGTTCCTGCTGTGAGTTCCAGCCCTAAATTGTCTTAGTGATGAACAGTGACTGGGAGGTGTGAGCTGAAATAAGCCATTTCTTCTGCAAGTTTCTTTTGGCCATGGTGCTTCATCACATCCGGAGAGACCCAAATAAGAAACACACCAATAATATAAATATGAAATATAAATAATATAAATATGAAATATAATATAGTATGAAATATAATAATATAACTGGTTATAGTTTTGAGTCTTTGTTCTATTATAATACAAATACACAGGTAAACAAGCAAAGTTTAGAGTGTGTACCATGTACATCCTTTTAAATCCTTGAAGTCAGATAGTTTTGCAAATAGCAGACACTTAGTGTTTATTTGTTGATTTATTTAGAAAATGTTTAGTTGACAACATCATACATCTTTCTGTCAATGCTGTATTTCCCCTGTATCAGGAAAATGACTATTACATGTACCAAAGTTGTGTTTGAACTTATCTGACCATTAAGTCAATTTTATTAGTTGTCTTAATTGTAACTGCTTGCAGTTACATGGAATGGGTTACCTGGAAGGGAAGCTGGGGATGTATGGGAAGGCCGCAAAAAGAGATGGAGACCAAGACAACACCTGCTGCTATTCAAGGTCTCAAAGTTTAATGGAGGACTCCTAATATATAGGCAGAGGAAAACCCTACCCCAAAGGCTGGAAGCTTCTCTGCAGAACTGATTCAGTTGCTCCACAGGTGGCTGGTGTTTCTCAGCAAAGTGCAGGTCCTTGAAGAACAATGGGCCTCACCTTGATCTAAGTTATCCACCCTAGGTGGAGGGGATTATGGCTGACACAGTAGTTCCAGCTCTAAGGCTGGGAGAGGAACTTCACATTGGTTGATGTCAAGGTTCTGCCAGGTGGCATGGCACCCCAATAAGGCTCTCTACAACTAATAGTTTTCTTCTTGGAAAAACAGTGAATAGCATAAATGAAGAAATGACTAATTTTTAGTTGTAAAAATCATCATTTACATATTTAGCAGTTGTTTATTGCATTGTAAATGCTAGGAACTGTGTTACATGTTGTAGCACAAATGAAGTAGAACAGTATTCACTTAGAAGTAATGGTCTGCTGAAGGTTTTGTGATATTGAGGAATTCTCTGAAATTATGAAGTAATCCAATCATTTATTTATTTGTTTCAGTTCTACAGAGGCTTACATACCAATGAAGCTCTCTACCATAGTGCTTTGTCAGTCTTTATTGTAATCTTTTTTCGTGGCAGGCCTATTTCTTTTGTCTCTCTGTTCCTTGAGTTTCAATTCAGATCCTTGTAGATCTGAAAGAGTGCACAGATTAAAAAACAGGAAGAAAGTAGCTTAAAATGGCAGGCTTTTTTCCCCTTTAATTTGAATTTTTTAAAAAGAATTTATTTATTTAAGCACACTGTAGTTGTCTTTAGTCACACTAGAAGGGTACCCAGTGCAGATGGTTTTGAGCCACCATGTGGTTACTGGGAATTGAACTCAGGAACTCTGGAAAAATCAGTCAATGCTCTTAACTGCTGAGCCATTTGTCTATCCCTGAAATTGTTTCTTAAAAGAATAAAGTATATTCACATAGAGAATATCTCCTTCTTTAGTGTTTGTAAATAAGTACTGTTATTCCTAAGGTTTTATTTCAAACGAGGGAATATATTTTTGGGCCTATAAAGCAATTGTCTTTGTAAAAGCACCTAGAACATGAGAAAGAATTTATGTATGAAGTATTTCATGACATAGTAGGTGATTTTTCAGATTAATGTGTAAAGACTTCTTTTTAAATGAGTTGCCCTCACACTTATATAGCAAATAAGACACAAAGATCAGTTCATTTCTCCCGTTTTGAGTTGGATTCTTTTTTTTTTTTCATACACTATGTCCTGATTACACTTTTCTTTTCCTCTACTCCCCCCAATTCCTCCCTACTTCTGTCTAGAACCACTTTCTCTCAGTCCCTCATTAGGAAAAAAAACAGTCTTCTGATTTTGGAATTTCACCTATGGAGCTGGGAAACACCAGGCATGGGTCCTTTTCAATGGTACATAAACTTTTTGTTTAATAAAAAGAATACATTGCAATAATTTCATGTGTTAAAATATGAATACCAAACTTTATTTTTTTTTACTTTTTTGGTTTATCCTCCATATCTGATACCTAAGCACACAGCCCTTAATTTAGGTAGGAATCAAATAGAGGTGGTTCTACTTCAAAAATTTATAAGTGCCTTACTTTCACCCATGGATGTTGTCAATGTTGGCAAAAGAACTTGTTGCTACCAAAACTGAAACAAGATCCTTGAAACAGAAAGGATGTTGCCATGGAAAAATGGAGTAGTACAGTGCAGCTGCAGTGCATTAATGAATAGAGTACTTTTTAAAGATCATTCGTGTTTGGTGTGGTGCAGAGGGTCCCAACCAGGTGGTTTCCATGAACAAAATCTGACCCCCAGATTCAGGATGTCTTACTGGGAGATTACTTCATTTTTTTCCCTTGAATTGTCAGGTCGTTACACTACTGCCGAATTTACAGCTGCACACTTATGCCTAATACTATAAATCACTCAACATTTTACATTAAACCACAGTTTAGACACACAGTTTAACAGTTATTCTAAAAGTGTAGAAAAGATTCATGTCATAGCCTCTATATAGAGTACATGGTATTCTCCATAATAATTTTGAGCAATGTGTAGTATGTGTTTAGATTTAATCACTAGTGGAACTGTCATCATAAATACCATATTTTAGAAAGCTCATATTTCAGAGTTTTTAACCTGACTCATACATGTGTATATTATTGATTATGTATGCTTTATTATTCACTGTTTCCATGCTATGAAATAGTTCATTTTTAAGTTAGTAGAGTGGAATGTTTTATGATTTTGGAAATCACAGTACAATTAAAATTTTATTTTTAAAGCTGACTTTGTATGGTCACATGTTTTATCATATTAAACTGAGGCCCTCCCAATATCGAGAGCATTTTTAACATAATATCTATATGAAATGTCAATATTTATTTATATTTTGGTCTCTTACCCTGAATTCAAAAAGTTCACTTAGGTTTTGCCATTGTAACTTGTACAATTAAACATCATTAATGCATTATGTTAAATATTTAAAACATTAGTTATACATGTAAGACATTTAGACTTGTGTCTCAATGGAGAATGTTATGATCTTGATCTGATCATAAACTGCTTATCTCTTACCTACTTCTACTGTGAAAGCTGCAAGGTAAGGTTGTGGAACTAATAGAAGTCCATTGATATATCCATCACATGCATTTGTCTTTGCACAAGGTCTTGTGCCATTGTCCATCACCAAATCCAGTAGTTGTCCATACCCAAAGATGTGAAGCCAATACAAACATGGCTATTTATTTGTATGTCAGTGAATTATGTATTGTATTAAGGAACTCTAAGTGGAATTCCATGCTCTCGCTAGAAATATATTAACCTGAAAGAAGGAATATTACTGTGTCTTGCATTATTCATTATAAAATGAATTCTCCTTACTAACACAATTACCTAAAGTATCCCTAAACTTACTAAGCAATACATGTTTTATCCTACCATCAAATCACATTTTTTTGTTGCACAGTTTTAATAGGATAGTATTAAGACTAATTTAACTTAATCTTTACTAGTTCTGAATTATTAAAAACAAAGCTGGTATCATTGAGTTTTACATTTCGGCATATTTGGCTTTAATGCTCTGTATTTTTGGTGAGTTAAGTAAGTATTCTCAATTTTTAAGGGGAATTAAACATTTTATGTAAAGTAACAATTTACGTAATAAATTGAAGACTAAACTGAGACAAACCACTTTGATTTCTAAAACTTCATATTACCATGTGTAGAACATATGACACATTTGTGCATAAATATACATTTTACCTCAAAGAGTGTATACACAAAGTTTGTTACATAGGCCCATTCTTTTAATGATTGTTTACAGCTATGAACTGGGCATTTTAAGTATGCTCATCTATTTTAGTTTCTAATTTTTAAATACAGGGCCTGAATGGGCATAGAAATAGCATTATTAAAAATTAAAATGTCGCCAGGCAGTGGTGGCTCAAGTCTTTAATCAGCACTTGGGAGGCAGAGGCAGGTAGGTCTCTGTGAGTTCGAGGCCATCCTGGTTTCAGAGCAAGTTCCAGGACAGCCAGGGCCGCACAGAGAAACTCTGTCTCAAATCCAAAAACAAACAAAAGGCCCCAAAATCAAAACAAAACAAAAAGTTGATAGCCTTATCTGCCTGCTGCTAACATCATCTAATGACCTGGAGAAGCCGGAAGTTTGTGTGTTTAGCATCTCCCAGCCACGTGTCCTAAGTCCTTCATGATTCTTGAAGGTAAGTGGTGAAGAGCAGCTGCAGTTTCAGGCTCACGTCGCTGGGTGCCTGTATCAGGTTATAGCGTGAAGCAATGCTTTTCCAATTGTCATTTGGTTTCTTAAGTAAACTAACTTATGAAGACATGTTAAGGGCATGGCTTCCATTTTTACTTCATTATTTATTGTGACGCTATCAGTAGTTCAAATGTAAGTTTGACCTGACCTTAATATTTTAATTATGCTTTTCTTTTCTAGCTTGATGTACAGTCTTGCTGTGTATTCATTCCAAATGACAGCCTGCCTTCCCCAAGTACAATTGTGTGTGGTGACATCCCTGGAACAGTCAGAAGCTGGTACCACGGCCAAACCAGCATACCAGGAACACTTGTCCTGTGTTTGCCGCAAATAAAAATTGTCAGTGCTGGTCACAAGTACATGGAACCGCTGCAGGAGATTCCCTTTGTGATCCCACGGCCCATCCTAGAAGAGGGTACGTCTAAATTTTTTTCAAGAGTCCTAGTGCCCTAGTACCCCCTTTTCCTGTGCACCCTTCCCCTTCCATCCCATCCTAGCTCCCTTTGTTACACTCTACTGTTTTTCCTTTTCTGGAGGATCTCCCCCGCCCACTCCCATCCCTTGTCAGGTATCTAGACTCTGCCTGTTTAGATTGAAACACACAAAGCTGTAGCATAAAAGCTAACATCTACATATCTGAGAAGACATGCAATGTTTGTCTTTTGTGTTCTAGTTACCTCGCTCAGGATAATTTACTTGCAATTTCCATTCTTCTTAATGGCTGTATAATATTACATTGTGTTCTGTCCTATTTGAATTATCCATTCATTAGTGATGGTCACCTAGACTGTTTCTAGTTTCTGACTGTAATGAATAGAGCAACAATGTTTGTGGATGTACTAGTATCTTTGCAGTAAGATATAGAGTCCTTTGGGTATATGCTTGACATAATGGTAGACCAATTTTCAGATTTTTAAAGGAACTGCCACACTGATTTCAATAGAGGTTATACCAGTTTGCAGTCCTGCCAGCAATAAATAAGCCAAGTTAATTATGGTGGGTAAACTTTTTCATGCATTTTTATTCAGCTTATAATTTATTTCATTGATATTTTGTGTCTCTATTCAAAATGGAGATTAGTCTATAATTTTCTTTCATTTTTGTGTGTATGGGGCCATCTTCCTGTGGTTTCAGTATCAAGGTAATAGTGGCTTTATAAAAATTAGGAAAATTTCTTTCAATTTTTATTTTGCTTAATAATTTGAGGGGTACTGAATTTTAAGGTCTGATAGGATTCTGCACTGAGTTCGTTTGGCTCTGAGTATAAGCTTTCTCCTCAGAATGAAGTTGTCCCAGTGCATTCTGTAGAGCTGAATTGGTAAACAGAGTGGATTAAATTTGATTTTATCATAGGATGTTTTCTTTTTCCATAGATTGTGATGGATAGTTTTACTGCATATAGTATTCTGGGTTGGCATCGGTAGCCTCTCAGAGCTTGACAACTGCTCAGAATCTTGCGGCTATGAGAGCTCTCATTGACATGTAATGTGTTACTCTGATGGGCCTGCCCTTCTAGATGATAGTTCCTTTTCCCGTGCAACTTTTAATACCCTTTCTTTTTTCTTTTCTTTTTTTTAATTAATTAATTTATTTATTTTATTTACATTGCAAATGATTTCCCCTTTTCTGGGTCCCCACTCCCCGCAAGTCCCATAAGCCCTCTTCCGTCCCCCTATTCTTCCATCTACCCCTTCCCACTTCCCTGTTCAGGAATTCCCCTATACTCTTGCACTGAGTCTTTCCAGACCCAGGGCCCACTCCTCCATTCTTTTTGGACATCATTTAATTTGTGGATTATGTCCTGGGTATTCAAAGTTTCTAGGCTAATATCCACTTATCAGTGAGTGCATACCATAATTGATCTTTTGAGACTGGGTTACCTCACTTAGTATGATGTTCTCCAGCTCCATCCATTTGTCTAAGAATTTCATGAATTCATTGTTTCTAATGGCTGAATAGTACTCCATTGTGTAAATATACCACATTTTTTGTATCCATTCCTCCATTGAAGGACATCTAGGTTCTTTCCAGCTTCTGGCTACTACAAAAAGGGCTGCTATGAATATAGTGGAGCATGTGTCCTTATTGCATGCTGAAGAATCCTCTGGATATATGCCCAGTAGTGTTATAACAGGGTCCTCAGGAAGTGACATGCCCAGTTTTCTGAGGAACCGCCAGACTGATTTCCAAAGTGGTTGCACCATCTTGCAATCCCACCAGCAGTGGAGGAGTGTTCCTCTTTCTCCACATCCTCGCCAACACCTGCTGTCTCCTGAGTTTTTGACCTTAGCCATTCTGACTGGTGTGAGGTGAAATCTCAGGGTTGTTTTGATTTGCATTTCCCTAATGATTAATGATGTTGAACATTTCTTAAGGTGTTTCTCAGCTCTCCAAAGTTCTTCATGTGAAAATTCTTTGTTTAGCTCCATACCCCACTTTTTAATGGGGTTATTTGGATCTCTGGGTTCTACTTTCTTGAGTTCTTTGTATATATTAGATATTAGCCCTCTGTCGGATTTAGGGTTGGTGAAGATTCTTTCCCATTCTGTTGGTTGACGTTTTGTCCTTTTGACGGTGTCCTTTGCCTTACAGAAACGTTGTAGTTTTATGAGGTCCCATTTGTCAATTCTTGATCTTAGAGCATAAGCTATTGGTGTTCTATTCAGGAACTTTTCCCCTGTGCCCATGTCCTCCAGGGTCTTCCCCAGTTTTTTTTCAATTAGTTTCAGTGTGTCAGATTTTATGTGGAGGTCCTTGATCCATTTGGAGTTGAGCTTGGTACAAGGAGATAAGAATGGATCTTAATACCCTTTCTTTGTTTTGTTCATTTACTGTTTTGATTATGTGTGTCATGGGGAATTTCCTTTTTCACCCTGTCTATTTTGTGATCTGCATGCAGTTTGTGCCTAGATATATGTCTTTTCTTTAGCTAGGGAAAACTTTCTTCTATGACTTTGTTAGAAATATCTTCTGTGTCTTTTATCCTGGGATTCTTTCTTCTCCAACTTCAATACCTATTATTTATAGGTTTAGTTTTTTCATGATGTTCCATATTTTCTGAAAGTTTTGTGCCTGGATTTTCATAGATTTAATATTTTCCTTGCCCTAAATATTTGTGTATTTCTACCTTGTTTTTTTATTAATTTATTTTTTTTACACTACATATTTTGTTCACCCCCAGCCCTGTCCCCCCTCTGACTGTTCCACATCCCATACCTCCTCTCCATCCCCCTGTCTCGATGTGGATGCCCCTACCCCCCACCCCACCTGACCTCCAAACTCCCTGGGGCCTTCAGTCTCTTGAGAGTTTAGGTGCATCTTCTCTGAATGAACACAGACCTGGCAGTCCTCTACTGTATGTGTGTTGGGGGCCTCATATCAGCTGGTGTATGCTGCTAGTTTGGTGAGCCAGTGTTTGAGAGATCTTGGGGTCCAGGTTAATTGAGACTGCTGGTCCTTCTACAGGATTGCCCTTCTCCTCAGCTTCTTTCAGCCTTCCCAATTCAACAACAGGAGTCAGCAGCTTCTGTCCATTGGTTGGGTGCAAATATCTGCATCTGACCCTTTCAGCTGCTTGTTGGGTCTTCCGGAGTGCAGCCATGCTAGGTCTCTTTTTGTGTGCAGCCCATAGCCTCAGTAATAGTGTCAGGCCTTGGGACCTTGAGCTGCATCCCACCTTGGACCTGTCACTGCACCTTCTTTTCTCCCTTTCCATCCCTGTAATTCTCTCTGACAGGAACAGTCTTGGGTCAGAGTTGTGACTGTGCGATGGCCCCTTCTCTTTCTTTTGATGCCCTGTCTTCCTGATGGAGGTGCGCTCTGTAAGTTCTCTCTCCCTACTGTCAGGCATTTCATCTAAGGCCACTCCCTGTGAGTCCTGAGAGTTTCTCACCTCCTAGGTCTCTGGTGTATTCTGGAGGGTCCCCCCAAACTCCTGTCTCCTGAGGTTGCCTGTTTCCATTCTTTCTGCTGGCCCTAGGGGCTTCAGACCTTTTCCCTCACCCAATACCAGATCAGGTTCCCCTCCCCCCTCCACTTGCTCCCCACCCCCACTTGTGGTTGCTTTGTTCTCTGCAGCCTCACTTGGGCTCTCTGCCATGGCTTTTAATCTGTTGCTGAAGCTTACCTCTGAGCTTTTTGTGATATCATGAGTTTTCACTTCCAATTTTATTTCAGTTTGCATTTTCTTTAGTGGTTATATTTCTTTTGTAAATTCTTTCATGTCTTGAATTGTTTTTATTAGTTTTTGAACTGTTTATATTTTTATAGTCTCTAGGGCATTTATTTATATCCTTCTTAAAGTTTTTAAAACAAGTTCATGGCTGTAATTTAGAAGTCTTTGTCCCGTGCTTCAGCCAAATTGCTTGTTTTGGGGTCTAAAACAGTTGGGTTCCTGGATTCTGAAAGAGGCATATTGTATCCGCTGTTTGTGTTTTTACCCTGGGGTCTGGTATCGTTATCTGGCACAGATATATTTTCTGGAGGGTGTGGGGTCTCTTGTAGAGTTATTCTGCTGTTGCTTAGTGAGTCAGGAAGGATTAGAGATGGGCTAGGAGGAAAGGCTGAAAAGGGCAGCTAGGAAGACCCAAAGGCCACATCTCTAGTGTCTGGGACTGGACTGCGTGGATGGGTTCCAGCAGGCCAAGGTAAGTCTGGAGAGATCTGAATGAAGAATAAGAAGAAGGATGACGGTCTTCTTTCTATCTACCTAGTGTAGCAGTTTCTTTGGGTCAGCAGAATCACAAAATACTATAGATGGGATAGAAGGAAAGGCAGAAAGGGCAGCAGGAAGTGCTATGAGGTCCCTTTGTGTGTACCAAGAGTCTGATTCCCTACGGGATAGGGATTTGGCTGTTTTTTTGTGGCATTTTTATAGGCCAAAGTGAAAATAAAGAGGGTAATTTTAATTGAAGCCACTTGAATTATGAATGAGTATATTATATAGAAGCAATTGAATAAATTACTTTTCAGGATTCTAATTTCTTTTACACAAAGTAAATAATTGTGAAATGACTTGACTGTGGGTCACTCTCAAGTGTGCACTTGATTTCTTGGATTATAGTAATTTCAGTTGTAAACTCATACCTCTTTGAACTGTGACATATTCATTTCATACAAAAGGTGAATTTGAAAAGTGTGGCGTCATAAGGAAAACACTATTCTGTATGTCAGTAACACAGCTCAAATTTCAGCAGTACTAAATAGTTCAGCACCTTGTTCACATTATGAGGATATAAGAATGAAGAATTCTGGAATTTGGGTTACTGTATATTCTGTCTATTGCTAAAAGCAGATAGCCTGTGTTTTAGCTTCAATTTTTGATATTCATTTCTTTGCTTTTCTTGAACAGAAAGCTCCATTAGAAACTTCCCTAGGTTGGTAATATGAGCTATTAAAAGGAGAGTTTTAAAAAGTTATATCTGAGCCAGATGTGGTGGCGCACGCCTTTAATCCCAGCACTTGGGAGGCAGAGGCAGGTGGATTTCTGAGTTTGAGGCCAGCCTGGTCTACAGAGTGAGTTCAGGACAGCCAGGACTATGCAGAAAAACCCTGTCTTGAAAAACCAAAAAAAAAAAAAAAAAAAAAAATTATTTATCTGTATCATCTTTGTCTTGATGTAAGTATCCTTTCTCTTACATCTTGAAGACAGCCATTCTTTCAGATTTCAGTTTGGAAACTGGGTAGTTCCCCTGGCCTTGTCTTGTGGTACTGAGAATCCACTTGGTTCCACATCGTGTACTTATGTCCCATGTAAATGCTCTGCTGAGAAGGACTGTGTTAAGCTTCACTAGTGAATTCTGGGCACTCTTTTTTTTTAAAGTATAGAATTAATTTTATGAGGTTTAAATGATTTCTTCCTATATTTTTTACTGGAATTCAATAATATTTGCATGACAACTTTTAAAGATGTAATTCACATGTGAACAAAATCCTTTAAACGTATCTAATTTAATATTCTTTGGAATGTTTACAATTTTGTGGAAACATCATTGCAGATAAAGTGTAGATTAGTAATTGCTGCCAGGCTGAATCTAATCTGTATTGTATCTATATGAATTTGGCATTTTAAATACTTCATATAAATGGAGTCATAGTGTATGGTCTTCTGTGACAGACTTTTAAAATTTCTGTTGTAGCAATCTCCTTTTGGAAACTAAGCTGCCTACTGCACAGTTTGCAGGTGTCTCTTTCCTAGCCTTCTCTCCCTTTTCCCCTTCATTTGTCTTTCCCTCTCATCATAATCCTCAGCCTGACCTCTGTTATTTCTGTTTATCTTAAGGTTTCCCTACAGCGGTGAGGTGAATAGATCCCAGCCCTCTTACTCCTGCTCAGTTCTGTCATCCAGCATGGCGTGTGGAAAGGACCGAGCTTACTATAATACTTGTAGTCTGAATGAAGTTTATAGACAACTCTTAGTAAATATGTTGGCTAGCTGTAAGCCAAAAATATATTTAAAATTGAATGGTTAATTTCTTACTCATTTGAAAGTCCATCAGTAATTCAAATAGATCCTTTATTGAGACCCTTTGTAGAAAATTACAGAATGATTAATGGGATACAGTGCAAGTTATTTAATTGGAGATTTGAAACTCTTTCTGTACTTACTTATTTTTACAGTTCAAAATGTAGAATTCTCTAATGAAATGTATCGTCTGAATTCAGATTCAGTGGGAAGCAATGATCTCTGCTGTGGCCAGTTTCAGTCTGTGTAGGGTAATGTACAACATGGTGAGCATGCTTAGGGGTCATGCAGATGTAATTTGCTACATCCAGCCAACACGTCTGAGCAGATGGGCTTTTACCCTGTGCCTAGCAGAGGTTTGTTATTTCTTCTTTGAAAAAATTGCCTGTACTTTAATAAAATATTTTGACAGAAATGGAATAGTGAGATCATTTGTAAGTTAAAACTTTGCTGTTGTTGGATTTAGTGAATTTCAGTAGAAACTGATGTGAAATTATTCAAAATTTATGTAAAACACAAGTGTTCTTCTGCCTTGTTCCTGTTCACCCTGTTAGCTTATATGCGTTGTTTCATTCTACATTTTAAAGACTGTTTCATAATCAACCTCTGTCATTTACAGAGATGGTTATGTGGTGTTACAACATTTTGTCTATTTTCAGTAGGCTTTTTGATCTAATTCTTAAATGGTATATGCAAATAGAAGTCCTTCAACTCTCAGAAAAGAACCTTTAATTTCCTTTTGATGGTGATAGTTTTAAGTACCTTGAAAATGACCATCCAAGGTCTACAAATGATGGTAAATTCTAGTTTAGACCTGAGAGCAGCCAGTGTAGAGTTCCTGGTCTCCTGCAGGAGCCTGGCAAGGGTCGATCAGGCCGGCTGTCAGGTCTTTGTGATGCAGCTTTTGCACCACTTACCTCTAGCTAGTGTGGTTGCTACCAGCACTCTGGTTTTCCCATCACATCCAGTCTACTCCATAGTTTATTTATCTCTATCAGTTCTCTAGGTTTTAAATGCTAAATTACAAATTCTTACACTATCCATGTTACGCTAGCCCAGTTTTTGCATTTCTTAATGTCTAGAACATTTACTTTAGAACATGAACTAGTATGACAGAACTAAAATGCTTATGCGGTTTCTTGATCACTTTTTAAAGAAATATGAGTTTTGGACATTAGGAAAAGGTAATTCTTCTTTTTAATGTTTATATTTTAAAGTTAACATACTATATGTTTGATACCATTGTGGCACTTAATTTTAGGTTCACAACAAATTAAGCGAGGGTTTCATTACAGAAATTTCCTATCTGTTCAGTTCCCACTTCACAGTGTCACAGATCTGAGTGCTACACTGTTGACAATCGATGGGCCTGTTCAGGCATCTCTGCATCTCAGAGCTTATAGTATACTTTAGTACTGCCCTTTGGTTATAGACATTATGTAAGTTGATAGAAATGTATAATGACACATTTCTATCATTATCTTTTCTGACATAGTAGTTTCTCTGCCCCAGAATTTCTCAGAGCTACACCTAATCATCTGCCTGCTCCTCCGTCTGCTCGCAGAACTGATGCTCAGTCGTCTCCTTGGTTACTGTCTCCTAGGTAGATAGTTTTAGTTGTGATGTAGTGTGACATCCAGTATGTGCTCATTTCATATCAACTTCTTTAAGTTGCTCAGTTGCATTTCTTGTGCTTGTTTTCAGGCTTAATAACCCTTTCCCTTCCTTATACAAGATCACATTGTGTAGAGGACAGTTTATCTATTCAGAAATCTGAAATATCTTGATCACTTCCAAATTTGTGAATAACATACCCACACATCTATTTTTTTATGTTGACCCATCTCTGCTTGATAATGAAAGAAGTGAGTGATTGTTGGATTATATCCTTAGTGTTTACTTTTGTTGGAAACTGTCAAAATGTCTGCAAAGGGAGATGTATGGATTTTATTCACACCAGACATAAGTCTTTAGTGTTCTAAAGACTTATTTTATGTATGTGAGTACAATGCCACTCTCTTCAGACCAGAAGAGAGCATCAGATCTCCTTACAAATGGTTGTGAGTCACCATGTGGATCCTGGGTACTGAACTCAGGACCTCTAGAAGAGCAGGCAGTGCTCTTAACTGCTGAGCCATCTCTCCAGCCCCAATATTGGCCACTGGGTAACTTTATTGACCAGGCAAAAACCTATTAGAGACAGGCTTCCTTTAGTCCTATGTGCGGGACACTGCAGACAGGTTTTTGGATAATGTAATTAGCATGTGAACACAAGCTGCTACAGGAAGAAATGAAAAATATTTTAATAGAATCTTTCATATAGTCCACATACTGTTTTTTTCTGTTATTCTTTTTCTTTTGTGTGAATAAATTACAATTGAAGGCCAAGCTATTTCTTGTATTTCTGGTGAACTCTCTCAGTGTTCATTTATTTGTGAATACCTTTTATACTCTTGTGTTCTGTTTTGTTCTGTTTGGTGCTATTGATAACTGAACTACAGGCCTTGTACATGTTTAGCAAACACTTTATTCCCTCCTATATCTGAATCTCCTTGCTTTTATTTTTTAAGTAATGATTTACAAGATATTTTTGTTGTTGTTGGCAGATTTTTTGTATTTCACATTTTAGTGTGATTTTCTACTACCTCTTGTGGGCCATCATTTCACACAATGTTCAGTTTTAGATATACTAATGCTTCATTGTATGCAGTGTATTACCTTAGATTTTGCCATTTATAATGACAAATTATAATTAAAAAACTTCATAAATAATAGTAATCATTGCCATCCTTCTTAAATTTGTAGATGTTGAGGAAACCACATGCCTGCTTCTTAACCTTCTTGCTCTTTTCCTGACTTGTTTTCCCACCATTTTGTTCAAAAATTAATAAATTTTGCCAGAAAAAAATGTATTTAGAAAATGAAAACAGAGACTAGATCTAGTTAAAATGAAAACTCTTACCTGGGCACAATGGCTTATACCTTATATACAACAGTTGAGGCTGAGGCAAGATTTCCTGTGCGTAGGAGTGCAGTTCCAGACTAGTCTCCTAGTGAGTACCTTCATTGGATGTTCACTAGTCACTTAACCAGTACAGTTGCCTCAGCTTGAAGATCAGGCTAGATTGGAAGAAAGCTACATGGAGTTCTTGAATAGCATGGTTTGGGATGGTAATACATATCTGACCTCATTTTGGAAGTATCTGTATTTATTATTTTGTCTATAGTTTATGTAAGTTAGATATGTTTATTTTGAGATGTTTATGTATATAAATGTCACTATACAATTAATATGCTTTGTCAATTTTTGTCCTAAAAATCTTTGATTTTTTATCACTGAATGTTAATTTAAGATCCCAGAATATACTTTATCTTTTTTGTTTGTTTGTTTGTTTTTGTTTTGTGTTTTTGGATTTGGTTTTTTCGAGATAGTAGCCCTGGATGTCCTGGAACTCACTCTGTAGACCAGGCTGGCCTTGAACTCAGAAATTCGCCTTCCTCTGCCTCCCAGAGTGCTGGGATTACAGGGTGCGCCACCACTGCCCAGCCATACTTTATCTTTTTAAGACAATCTCTGTGCTAAGACCATAAAGTAATATTAGTTATATTAAGAGAGTGTGGCATAACCAATTTCAGTTAGTCTGACTCTGAATAAGAATGTTTTTCTAAGAGTACCAATGTCAACTGTGATTTTTTTAATTTAACAAATTTAAATGTGATCTTGTTCCATAATCACCATTCATTATTTGTTAGAATAAAGTTTGAAAACACATATAAATATACCTATTTATTGGCCGGGCGGTGGTGGCGCTGGTGGTAATCTAAAGTATATGTCAGCACACTGTTTCTCATCATGAGCTCAGGGTAGGGTTAGCAGCAACAGTTCCAGACTGACCAAACCACTTCTCGTAACTAATGCCCTCACCTTGACCCTGTTCAGGCCTGAGAAAGACATGTCTGACTCCAGTAGTCTCCTACAAGTTACAGATGATTTAAAGTTCTCACTTTTTCCCTTTAGTAGCAAAATATTATATCTGAAACAGGCAAGATGTGCAGGGCAGACCACATACTATTATGAAATTACTGTTTCTAGTCAAGTTACCACTACTCTCTACCTATATTTATTATATTATCTAAAGTCCCAATTTCAGAGTTTCCTGGTTTAGATATTTTGAATGTTCACATTTATCATATAGATAGCTATGTCCATATACACACATATACATATATATACATATATGTATGTGTCCATATGCATACATATATATACTATATAAAAGTCCATTTGTGTGGACGCGCGCGTGTGTGTGTGTGTGTGTGTGTGTGTATGAGCTTTTAACTCATTGTGTAAATTCACTTAGTAATGTATTTTATTTTGTTTTCAATGAAAAAACAAAGTGGGGTATTCCCTTTCCCATTCTTTGCTCCAGCACTTTTGTCACTCATGATGTGACTAGGGAACTGTAACCGAATATTCATGTATAATTGGGGATGACATGAATGGTAGACTCATCATTATTTTGATGTTTAACTTTTTCATATGTTGTAAAATATCCATAGTATTGAATACCTTACTAATTGAAAAATAAATGGTCACTATAAGTTTTAAAATGATAACATCATTTAAACAGTAATTATAATGTCCTTTCTGTACATATAAGTATACACATAACTGGACATTCTAAATATTTGATGGAAATGTATTCTTTTTAAGTTGATACCAGAATAATGAATTTACAATATTCCAATTGGAAGTATATCAGTCTACTTTACCTATAAGTACATTATAAAATTCTAAGATGTTTTATATGCTGTGCTTCTACTTACAAATGCATTGTACATGAGATAAATCACTAAACAGTAAAAGAAATGTTTTTCTTTCAATATGATAATTATGAATGCTAAATTTTAATTGAGCCTGCATCCTCAAAAATATATCTCATGTGCTTTAAGAGCCACACAAGGAATATGTAGAAATATGTCTGAGTTCCATTCACAGAATTTCTGACTAAGTACTTCTGCCATAGCACCAGAAGCCTGATTCAGTAGCATGTCCCACCACCGTTAATTCTGGTGTGAGTTGCCACACACAAAGAATATATACATACATACATACATACATACATACATACATACATACATACATACATATATATCCTCTCTCATTTCACAGCCAGATCTCTTCTTCATGCTAATGTCACTATACATCATTAAATGCACTCCACTTTACACAGTCTGCAAATGCAGTTACATTTACTATTTACCATAGTCGTAAAGAGGGTGTTAGGACTTCTATTTCTGTTTTTATTTCTTGTATTTAGCTTTCTTCATATGCTTATAATTTATGAAGAGTATAAAAATATATTATTGCAATTAAAATACTAAAATTAAATTATTTAATTAGCATCAAATTATTTAGCACCTTAGTGTCTGAGATTCTACCTTCGTTGTATCATGTTACATTTCAGATTGAAATTTTAAATCATTTTTTATTTGTTTGCATTAATTGTGTAACTTTGTTGGTTTCATTTTTGTATTGTGTTCCCTTACAGGTGATGCATTTCCTTGGACCATAAGTTTGCATCATTTCAGCATATACACCCTTCTTGGAAAGCAAGTGACACTTTCCCTAGTGGATCCTATGGGATGTACCTCTACTCTAGCAGTCACATCTCAAAAGCTCCTTCCTGTGGGACCTGAAGGAAGGCATTCATTTGTCGTCTGTCTTCATGTTGACTTAGAGTCATTAGAGATAAAATGCTCTAATCCCCAGGTTGGTATACTTCATTTTAAAAGTTAAGTGTGTTTTTTTTAAATGTTCATTTGCTTTATTAAAAAACTTTTCTCTTCCTTTAAATACCGTACTTTTTTGTCTTTAAACCTTGCCATCAACATTGTGGTGATTAGATGAAGAATGGCTTTGAAGTTATATGAGTTTTGTAATAAGAATTATATTGATGAGAGCATAAATTCATCTCTTGGTTGTGGAATACAATCAGTTACAATGTGCTGTTTTGCAATTCTGAGGAACTATTTCTTTTATTGTTGGACTTTATTGGAGGATGTACTGAAGTGACCAAATGTAATTCTTAATCAGATTCTCCGAGCCCCTTTTCACACCTTGCTCTATTTTACAACAAGGAGAGCACTTATTAAGTTTCCTATTAAAGTCATTGCCACTTCCATAACATTCCAACTGTAATATGCCAATCATGTTATCTTCTGCCTCCTTACAATCACTGTGAATTCATATTACCTAGTTTTGAGTACATCATTAATTATCATAAAATTTACATTTTTATCCTTAAGTATACTATTATATATTTTCCACATCGTCAATGTTGAGTACTAGTTTGAAAAAGTTTGGGATATATATACTCATTAAATCACCATAGAAACTGTCCTAAACATTGCAGTCCTTTGAAACCCCATTTTTTAGATAGAATCCTACAGTTGTGATTTTTGTCTAGTTTCCTTCATTCTACACAGTCATTTTTAGATTAGTTCATATTTTACATGTGTCCTCTTGTTATTACTAAGTAACATTTAGCTATCTGATTGAGCTTCATTTGTTCAGTGTTTGTTGTTAAACATTTGGGACTTTTCCAGCATTACAGATGATGCTCTAAGTATTTCTGTTTATGTCTCTACAGACAGCAGCATTTTTTTTTTTTTTACAGAAACTACTTGAATTGGCTGCATAAGGTTGTAGATATATATACCTTCAAAACTACCAAACTGGTTTTAAATCTTCTGTTCTTACCAGTAGAAAATGCAAGTTTCTGTTACTCTATGAGATATTTAGAATAGTTGTACTTTTTAGTTATACACATTTTAATTTTATGATTTTTAACCCTCCGTGTTTCAGCTCAGCTCCAATTTAAACCTGACTGTTCATCCTCCACATGCTTTATTTGGGAGGAGAAGCGATGTGTCTTTTGAAAATAGCATTACAGTTGAGGTGGGCACCATTGCCTGCCACATTAGACACATGTGCTGTCATGTCTTTTTAAGAAAAATAGTGGGAGGAATCGGAAGTAGTGACAATAAGAACAGTAATGTGCCTCTGAAGTAAATAACCCTAAACTCTTAGGAGCAGAACTTACTTCCTTTGACTAATGCTCTCCTTATTAGACAGCTCTTTTATTTAGGAAAAAGACAACCATTCATAAAGGTTTAGGTTCCAACACCTACTTTTAAGAGAAAAAATCTTGATTATGAAATAAAAAATGGCTTGAATGATTTTTCTATAGCTTTTCTTTGTGGGGGGGGGGAATCTGTAGTCATTAGATCATTTTAAAACTGCACATATCCATGACTCAAGATTTGAGGCTTCAGTACACAAAAAGCAGTAGAAAACTAGAGCATGTAGAATTTACATCAAGGAAGCATTGACAGCAATGTCTCTGCATCTGAGTGACAGCAGTGTCTCTGTGCATCTGAATGACAGCAGTGTCTCTGCATCTGAGTGACAGCGGTGTCTCTGCATCTGAGTGACAGCGGTGTCTCTGCATCTGAGTGACAGCAGTGTCTCTGCATCTGAGTGACAGCGGTGTCTCTGTGCATCTGAGTGACAGCAGTGTCTCTGCATCTGAGTGACAGCAGTGTCTGTGCATCTGAGTGACAGCAGTGTCTGTGCATCTGAGTGACAGCGGTGTCTCTGCATCTGAGTGACAGCAGTGTCTCTGTGCATCTGAGTGACAGCAGTGTCTCTGCATCTGAGTGACAGCGGTGTCTCTGTGCATCTGAGTGACAGCAGTGTCTCTGCATCTGAGTGACAGCAGTGTCTCTGCATCTGAGTGACAGCAGTGTCTCTGTGCCTCTGAGTGACAGCAGTGTCTCTGCATCTGAGTGACAGCGGTGTCTCTGCATCTGAGTGACAGCAGTGTCTCTGTGCCTCTGAGTGACAGCAGTGTCTCTGCATCTGAGTGACAGCGGTGTCTCTGCATCTGAGTGACAGCAGTGTCTCTGTGCATCTGAGTGACAGCAGTGTCTCTGCATCTGAGTGACAGCGGTGTCTCTGCATCTGAGTGACAGCGGTGTCTCTGCATCTGAGTGACAGCAGTGTCTCTGCATCTGAGTGACAGCAGTGTCTCTGTGCCTCTGAGTGACAGCAGTGTCTCTGCATCTGAGTGACAGCAGTGTCTCTGCATCTGAGTGACAGCGGTGTCTCTGTGCATCTGAGTGACAGCAGTGTCTCTGCATCTGAGTGACAGCGATGTCTCTGTGTATCTGAGTGACAGCGGTGTCTCTGTGTATCTGAGTGACAGCGGTGTCTCTGTGCATTTGAGTGACAGCGGTGTTTGTGCATCTGAGTGACAGTGGTGTCTCTATGCATCTGAATGACAGCAGTGTCTCTGCATCTGAGTGACAGCAGTGTCTCTGTGCATCTGAGTGACAGCGGTGTCTCTGTGCATCTGAGTGACAGCAGTGTCTCTGCATCTGAGTGACAGCAGTGTCTCTGTGCATCTGAGTGACAGCGGTGTCTGTGCATCTGAGTGACAGCGGTGTCTCTGTGCATCTGAGTGACAGTGGTGTCTCTGTGCATCTGAGTGACAGCGGTGTCTGTGCATCTGAGTGACAGCAGTGTCTCTATGCATGTGAGTGACAGCAGTGTCTCTATGCATGTGAGTGACAGCGGTGCCTCTGTGCATCTGAGTGACAGCGGTGTCTCTGTGCATCTGAGTGATAGCAGTGTCTCTATGCATCTGAGTGACAGCAGTGTCTCTATGCATCTGAGTGACAGCAGTGTCTCTATGCATCTGAGTGACAGCGGTGTCTCTGTGCATCTGAGTGATAGCAGTGTCTCTATGCATCTGAGTGACAGCAGTGTCTCTGTGCATCTGAGTGATAGCAGTGTCTCTGTGCATCTGAGTGACAGCAGTGTCTCTATGCATCTGAGTGACAGCAGTGTCTCTGTGCATCTGAGTGATAGCAGTGTCTCTGTGCATCTGAGTGACAGCAGTGTCTCTATGCATCTGAGTGACAGCAGTGTCTCTGCATCTGAGTGACAGCGGTGTCTCTGTGCATCTGAGTGACAGTGGTGTCTGTGTATCTGAGTGACGGCGGTGTCTCTGTGTATCTGAGTGACAGCAGTGTCTGCATCTGAATGACAGCGGTATCTCTGTGAATCTGAGTGACAGCGGTGTCTCTGTGCATCTGTTTTGCACAAGTGAGAAGCCAGCTTATCATCTGGATGTGTCCTTGGGCACTCTTTATAAATAGAAGAATTTCACTTTTTTAAAATTGCAATCAGAGTATGGTATCCAGCTGTGGGTTTGCTTATATATTATGTTTGCCTTCCCCCTGGGCTTGTTTTATACAGTATATGCTAGTATGTTCTTCTACAAACTCCATGATTAATGCTTATTTATGAAATCTTGTATAAATATCTTAGAATTTAGTCAAGCAATTTGCAAGTTAAACAGTTTTTCTATGACTATTGGAATGACATATCCCAGGGGAAGAAGGTTAGAGATGTTTTCTATCTCTAGAAGTCTCATAAGGTAATGTTTTTCTTTTCCTACTCTCTGTTATATCACCATTTTCACTTGCCTCAAAAGAAATCCCATGTCATTTTTATCTCAGAAACATAAAAAAGACTTAGCTATG
Organism: Apodemus sylvaticus; assembly: GCF_947179515.1. Taxonomy (NCBI): domain Eukaryota; kingdom Metazoa; phylum Chordata; class Mammalia; order Rodentia; family Muridae; genus Apodemus; species Apodemus sylvaticus. The sequence goes on from NC_067488.1 coordinate 3,564,511, forward strand.
GAAATTATCTTAAAATCCATAGTGCATAAAGCACCCATACTTCCAGGGTGTGTGTTTGCCTTCTGCTTTCACCAGTTCTCTGTGTAAGAGGCCTTGTATTTGTTCATTATCATTCTAAAAGGAATCTAGTTCTCAGTAGTGAGCACTGTTGGTTAGAGTGCATCCAGCTGCAGAAATTCTCGCTGATCTTAAAATAGCATAGTGTAAGTTTGAGGCTGGTGTAAACCAGTCCTACTCCATGGTGGGTTTCGGCTGTTACTTGATTGTTAGTTATTTTGTAGACTCTCACATTTTGAACTTGTCAGTTTTCTTATATCTAGCATTCTAGTAGGTTGAACATAGAATTTGAAAATGTGATTCTTCTCCCTGCTCTCCCTTACACTCAGGTCCAGCTCATTTATGAATTGGCTGATACCATGAGTAAAGTCTGGAATAAGATTCAGAAGAGAGGCAATCTTAGTCCATCTTCAGTCTACGCAGAGACAATGGCAGGGCCTGTCCCTGGTTCTCCAGTTAGGAGCAGCATAGGCACAGCTCCACCAGACACCAGCACATGCAGCCCATCTGCTGACATAGGAACTACCACTGAGGTAAGTGGTTCTGAAAATCTGTTATCCTTTGAGAGATAAAATACAATGAAATTCTGTCTCTTTTGAAAGTGAAAGTGACTTTACCACCATGGAAGCTGACAGATTGAGGAGCTCTGCTGTGCTCTGTCCTGCCCGGATCTGCATGATGTTCCTTTGAATGCCAAGGAGTCTTACCACTTTGAGCAGGCTGTAAAGTAGTCCAGGACTGCATAGTCTGAGGTGCAGTAAGGGTACTGTTTGGGAACATAGAAACTTAGAAACTGAGTAACAAAGAGGTTTGCTCTCTCTGTGCTTAGGGGCTGCTTATAAGTCAAGGTGTTAACTATTGTCTTCTTTTTCTTTTCTTAGTTTTTTTAGCTCTGGCTGTCCTGGAACTCACGCTTGTAGACCAGACTGGCCTTCAACTCAGTAGTTCTGAGCCCTGTTGTCCTCAGTGTTTTCCTTTCCCTTGGCCATCAATTCAGCTTTTAGCACTGTAAGGGAAGACAGAATGCCACTACTCCTTCTGTATAATAAATAATACTTTGTAGTGGCCCATTTATTATCCTGAAGTGAAGTAAAATATACTATGTAAGAGATGAAAACAGATGATATGTATGTGTGATAGAAAGAAAGATAAGTAAGATCCAGTAATAAATACTGTGTGAATGCTATAGCACAACTGTTGTAGAATTGATAGCCAAGTAGTAATTACCAAGACACTTACCTGGGATTCCTATGCAAAGGCTACAGATAGGGTTCTGTAGCTCTGTATTAAATGCCACAAGTGGTAGTGCTATTGAAGCAGGACTTTCTGGAGCAGGGACAACTTCAGATACAGTTTTGAACAAAGCATAATTGGGTCTTTAAGTTGATTGTTGCATTTCTAGGACTATGTGATTATTCTGTGATACAGTTTTCATTGTGTTGCAGGGCTGTTGTATTCACCAAAGAACCTGTTGAATTTCTGATTCCTAACCTTGAAATATCAGTAATGAAGCTGAGCTAACCCGAAATACTCTCTTTCATTTCTACCACCTCCTGTTACTCCTCCCTCTTCCCCTCCTTCCCCTCCCCTCTTCCCCCCTCCAAGCCTCTCTGGGGAGAACCACCTTTCTGCAGTAGCTGGTGGTAGATTCTGTGGCTTTGTTTCTGCAGAGATAAGGCAGTTTCCTCTAGATTCAAAACACTTGGCAAAATAAAGAAAGGGACTTAAATGAGGAGAATGCTACTCTGTTTTTGTAATTTTACAAATCAATAAAAGCAAGCAAACTGGAATGGCTGACCTAACCTGATCTAAACCTTTAAAACAGTTGGAAAAAATCTATTTATTGACCCACAATCAGCTTCTCTCTCCTAAAGCCTAAAGAAGTGATGGGAATTTTCCTTGTTTCTCCCTTTTCCAAATGAAGAAACATTAAATAGATTACCATGTCTGTTAGAGTAGGAGCAGTAAGTTCTTATGTAGAAAGCCTCAGTGATGTTGCTTTCAAAAGCGTTACAGTAAACTATGATTCATTGTAGCTGTAGGAGTTTTTACATTTAATTACAGAATACTGTTTTCTTTTTCTTCCTCTTCTCTCTTCTTTTCTTCTCTCTCCTCTCTTCTCCTCTCTTCTGTCTTCCTTTCTTCTCCTCCTCTACTCTTCTCCTTTTGATTTTGAAGACAGAGATTCTCTATGTAATCTTGCCTGTCCTGGAATTCTCTCTGTAGACCAGTCTGGCTTCAACTCAGAGATCCACCTGCCTTTGCCTCCAAATTCAGGGATCAAAGGTGTGCATCATCACTTCCCAGCTCTGAATACTCATTTTAATAGCATACCTATAAAATATTACTGTAAGATATACAACCTGTAAGTTATACAGTCTGTGAAATAGAATAATTGAAGTTTGAAGTAGTAAGTTGCTAGACAAAGACTGCTACAAGGCAGTTGATATAGGCAGTTAAATTGAGAGACATCTGTTTTAGTAAGAGATAAAGGAATATTCATCAAACAGTTGTTTGCTAGTCATGTGTTCACAAGAATGTCAGCCTTCGGACTTCCTACTCTGGAAGTACTCATACCTTTTGGGAATTACCATTTATCTAATTCATAGCACAAATGACATGTGCTAGAATCATGCAGTGTGTAACCAGTGTAAAAGATATCGTGACCTAAATGTAATCTGCAATAGAAATAAATAGTACTGGCATTTGTACGTAAATCATTATAGGACTTCTCCTGGGAAATTTATTGATATTTTGTGATAAAGTAGTATTTGAATATTTTTAATAAATTGATGAGATTTTAATAAATGAGAGTTGGGTATGATTTTATTTTAGTAGAGTTAACAACATAACAGACTAGAAGAATGGTCTTCATTTGTCAAAGACAAAATGAAATTTTGAAGGAAGTTAGATTAATCAAGGATGAGAGGGTTTTACTCAGTTGCAGATATAGCTGAGTGGTAGACCACTTTTCTAGTTTCCATAAGTTCTTTGTTCAATCTCTAGTTTCAGCAAAGAAGCAATAGGAAAATTTGGTCAGACTTGGGCTGTACTTCAGTTCATTTGAAGTTAAAGCATTCATTTTTCTTTAATTTTTATATAAAGATAATTTGAAGTAGTTTGATTAATTATTTTGGTTTGAGAAAAAACTAAAAATGAACATTAATGTAAAACATTCAAGAATGAATTATCAAGAGAGACTATGTAAAGAGCTTATTTGAAACAATACAGGGTCAGGCTTGAACAACCTAGAAGTGGCAGTCACTTGCACAGTATGTGCACTTTAATATAGATAGTGTGGTCAGAAGGAGAAACCACTGACTATCGAGATAGCCATTGGACCCTAGCTCTTGGGAAGCCTGTTCCTTCAGAGGTTCCTTCAGATGATTCGGCTGGTTTATCTCCGTGAAGGAAAAACGGGACGCTGTTGAGATGGTTTGATATGAGCATTGGGTACTGCAGCTAGAACTTTCTCTGCAGCTTATATGTTCATGTTTCACATGCCTTAATGGTTTTGTTTCCTTTCAATAAAATTTTTGTGAGGATCACAGTAAACTGAGAATACGCCTGCATTTAAATGTATCTCCTTAATAATTCAGTAGTAAAGGACAACATAAAGATTTGGTGAATGTTTTCTCAGTATGTAACAGTGTGTCACCTATAGCTCACCCTATGCCTCATTAGTTCAGCAAAAATTCAACCTTTAAGCCAAACTTTTATTTCCTGTTTCCTTTTGTTTATAGTGTTTCTAGAAATTTGCTTTATGATCTTTCCAATTTTGTCTCCTTCCACCTTGGAGTCATATGGTTAGCTCACTTTGGGGGTCCTCTGAGTTCCAGTATAACAAGATCTTGATTTTTCCTAGATTTCCTGTCTGTTCAAATGTACACCTGCCTAATGTAATGCACGTAAAAGTTGTTTTCTCGTTGGAAAGCATAGGAATACAGAGACTCTGTATCACAGGAAACTATTACACACATGGAGTCTGCTCCAGTGCTTCATTGAACAGGTCTTGCTGGGCAGCACTGCAGCCCTCTGCTTCCCTTGAGTCATCCTTGTACTGAAATTGTCTTCTCATTACAGGAGGCCTTCATATTAGCAATATTGCATGTAAGCATCAGCATAGGTTTCGATTATAGACATGTGACCTTTGTCATGGTGTTGTGGATGATGTGCATCTACATGATGATCTTTACTGTGTGAAGTGGCAATAAAACTCCAACTCACTCAGTGCCCCATCCTTTCTAACACACCAGAGGCTGAGGGAGGGGGGTGCTGTCTTTTTGTCCAGACAGATCACAAGCTCTGTTAGCATACTAGTCAGCAAACTCTGTTACTTTACTTTAATAACATTCTTAATATAATTTTCTTAATATTTTATTATTTCCCAACACATAGGTAAGGAAAATTATATTTTATTTTTGTGTGTTTGTTAGTTTTGATACTAGGTCTCATTATAATCCCTGGTTGGCTTGAAATTCCCTACATAGACTAGGCTGGCTTCAAACTCACAGATTCACCTGCCTCTGCCTCCAGAGTGCTGAGACTAAAGAAGTGCACCACCCTTCCTTGTTATTGACAAACTAGTATAACAGACAATATTGTAGAGCTGCTGTGGCACCATGTAATTAGAATCCAGAATGTTCCTCAGACAAAGTCTCAGGGGAAAATTAAAAGCTAAATTAAAGTGATAGTTTTAAACCATGATAGTTTAAAAGAATTGCTCAGTAAGTCACAGGTATATATCACAGATTGACACTGACTGACTGCTCACTTCTGGATAAATCCTAGTATTGCTGTTGTCTTTGCAAGAGTTGGGAATATAGACTTGTCCTGTTTTCAATGCAAATGTCACTTTTTGTCAGAAAGATTCACAGTAGCTCTTCATTGGTAGTACTCATTAGAATAATGACTTTAGAGGAATTATTTCCTCCTCAAAACAATAAAAACTTCAGGTAGGTGATACAACTTCTACTTTCTTTTGTTTAATTTATTCACTTTATAACCCCATATCAGGACTTCTTCTCTTCCTAGTACCCCTCATACAAGCCTTCCCTCTATTCCACCTTTTCCTTCTCAAGGGGTAACCTCTTTCTGGGTGTTCTTGGATTCCGTTTTTGGAGTATTTTTGCATCAATGTTAATAAGGGAAATTGGTCTGAAATTCTCTTTCTTTATTGAATCTTTATGTGGTCTAGGTATCAGGGTGACTGTGGCCTCATAGAATGACTTTGGCAATGTTCCTTTTGTTTCTGTTTTGTGGATTAGATTGAGGAGTGTTGGTATTAGCTATTCTTTGAAAGTCTGGTAGAATTCTGCACTAAAACCATCTTCTGATCTAGGGCTTCTTTTTGTTTTTGTTTTTTGGTTGGGAGACTTTTAATGACTATTTCACTTTTCTTAGGGGATATAGGACTATTCAGATAGTTTACCTGATCTTGTTTTAGCTTTAGTAATTTTTATCTATCTAGAAAATTATCCATTTCATTCAGATTTTCCAATTTTATGGATTACAGGCTTTTGAAGTAAGACCTAATGATTCTTTGAATTTCCTCAATTTCTGTTGCTATGTCTTCCTTTTCATTTCTGATTTTGTTAATCTGGGTACTGTCTCTCCATCTTTTAATTAGTTTGGCTAAGGGTTTGTTTATCTTGTTGGTTTTCTCAAAGAATGATTCGTGTATTGTTCTTTGTTTTTAATTGATTGATTACAGCCTTGAGTTTATTTCCAGCTGTCTATTCCTCCTGAGTGCATTTGTTCCTTTTTTTCCCCCGAGTGCCTTCAGATGTACTTTTAACTCATTAGTATGAGAACGCCACTTTATTTGTGAGGTTACATAACACGATGAGCATTCCTCTTAGCACTGCTTCCCCTGTGTTCCGTAAGTTTGGGTGTGTTGTGCTTTCATTTTCATTGAATTCTAGAAAATCTTTCATTATGTTTTTCCTGTCCCAGAGATCATTGACTAGAGAGTTGTTTAGTTTCCATGAATATATAGGCTTGCTGTTGTTTCTGATTTTGTTGAAGTCCAACTTTAATCTATGGTGATCTGATACGATGCATGGGGTCATTTCAGTGTTTGGTTACAAAGCAAGCCTCAACAGATACACAATTATATGGTCAGTTTGGGAGAAGGTTCTATAAGGTGGTTCTGTGTTGGGGTCAAATGTTCTATGGATATCTGTTAGGTCCATTTGAATCATAACCTTTGTTAATTTTGTCATTTCTCTGTTTAGCTTCCTTCTCGATGACCTGTCCATTGATGAGAGTGGGTTTTTAAGTCTCCCACTATTTTTTTTTCTTGAGCAGTCAAATCTAACAAGTATTTGTTTTATTTAAATTTTTATTCAATTAAAGTGAACATAGTTTTGTTTCCAATATGTCCACATAAAAATAGCTTTCATGTCAAAGATACTAAAGGACAGTTTATTATTTTTTAAAGATTTATTTATTTATTTATTTTATGTATGTGAGTACACTGTATCTATCTTCAGACACACTGGAAAAGGGCATCAGATCCCATTACAGATGGTTGTGAGCCACCATGTGGTTGCTGATAATTGAACTCAGGACCTCTGGAAGAGCAGTCAGTGCTTTTTTTTTTTTTTTTTTTTTTTCTTTTTTTCTTTTTTTTCTTTTTTTTTTATTCAATATAATTTATTTACATTTCAAATGACTTCCCCTTTTCTAGCCCCCCCACTCCCCGAAAGTCCCATAAGCCCCCTTCTCTTCCCCTGTCCTCCCACCCACCCCTTCCCACTTCCCCGTTCTGGTTTTGCTGAGTACTGTTTCACTGAGTCTTTCCAGAACCAGGGGCCACTCCTCCTTTCTTCTTGTACCTCATTTGATGTGTGGATTATGTTTTGGGTATTCCAGTTTTCTAGGTTAATATCCACTTAATAGTGAGTGCATACCATGATTCACCTTTTGAGTCTGGGTTACCTCACTTAGTATGATATTCTCTAGCTCCATCCATTTGCCTAAGAATTTCATGAATTCATTGTTTCTAATGGCTGAATAGTACTCCATTGTGTATATATACCACATTTTTTGCATCCACTCTTCTGTTGAGGGATACCTGGGTTCTTTCCAGCATCTGGCAATTATAAATAGGGCTGCTATGAACATAGTAGAACATGTATCCTTATTACATGGTGGGGAGTCTTCTGGGTATATGCCCAGGAGTGGTATAGCAGGATCTTCTGGAAGTGAGGTGCCCAGTTTTCGGAGGAACCGCCAGACTGCTTTCCAGAGTGGTTGTACCAATTTGCAACCCCACCAGCAGTGGAGGAGTGTTCCTCTTTCTCCACACCCTCTCCAACACCTGCTGTCTCCTGAATTTTTAATCTTAGCCATTCTGACTGGTGTAAGATGAAATCTTAGGGTTGTTTTGGTTTGCATTTCCCTAATGACTAATGAAGTTGAGCATTTTTTAAGATGCTTCTCCGCCATCCGAAGTTCTTCAGGTGAGAATTCTTTGTATAACTCTGTACCCCATTTTTTAATAGGGTTGTTTGGTTTTCTGGAGTCTAACTTCTTGAGTTCTTTATATATATTGGATATTAGCCCTCTATCTGATGTAGGATTGGTGAAGATCTTTTCCCAATTTGTTGGTTGCCGATTTGTCCTCTTGATGGTGTCCTTTGCCTTACAGAAACTTTGTAATTTTATGAGGTCCCATTTGTCAATTCTTGCTCTTAGAGCATACGCTATTGGTGTTCTGTTCAGAAACTTTCTCCCTGTACCGATGTCCTCAAGGGTCTTCCCCAGTTTCTTTTCTATTAGCTTCAGAGTGTCTGGCTTTATGTGGAGGTCCTTGATCCATTTGGATCTGAGCTTAGTACAAGGAGACAAGGATGGATCAATTCGCATTCTTCTGCATGCTGACCTCCAGTTGAACCAGCACCATTTGTTGAAAACGATCATCCACCATGATCAAGTAGGCTTTATCCCGGGAATGCAGGGTTGGTTCAATATACGGAAATCCATCAATACAATCCACTACATAAACAAACTCAAAGAACAAAACCACATGGTCATTTCATTGGATGCTGAAAAAGCATTTGACAAAATTCAGCATCCCTTCATGCTTAAAGTCTTGGAGAGAACAGGAATTCAAGGCCCATACCTAAACATAGTAAAAGCAATATACAGCAAACCGGTAGCCAGCATCAAACTAAATGGAGAGAAACTTGAAGCAATCCCACTGAAATCAGGGACCAGACAAGGCTGCCCCCTTTCTCCTTATCTTTTCAATATTGTACTTGAGGTACTAGCTCGGGCAATTTGACAACATAAGGAGGTCAAAGCGATACAAATTGGAAAGGAAGAATTCAAACTATCATTATTTGCAGACGACATGATCGTCTACCTACGTGATCCAAAGAACTCCACTAGAGAGCTCCTACAGCTGATAAACAACTTCAGCAAAGTGGCAGGTTATAAAATCAACTCCAGCAAATCAGTGGCCTTCCTATACTCAAAGGATAAGCAGGCTGAGAAAGAAATTAGGGAAATGACCCCCTTCACAATAGCCACAAACAGTATAAAGTATCTTGGGGTGAATCTTACCAAACATGTGAAAGATCTGTATGACAAGAACTTCAAGACTCTGAAGAAGGAAATGGAAGAAGACCTCAAAAAATGGGAAAACCTCCCATGCTCATGGATCGGTAGAATCAATATAGTTAAAATGGCCATTTTGCCTAAAGCACTATACAGATTCAATGCAATACCCATCAAAATCCCAACTCAATTCTTCACAGAGTTAGAAAGAGCAATTATCAAATTCATCTGGAACAACAAAAAACCCAGGATAGCTAAAACTATTCTCAGCAACAAAAGAAAATCTGGGGGAATCAGTATCCCTGACCTCAAGCAATACTACAGAGCAATAGTGTTAAAAACTGCATGGTATTGGTACAGTGACAGGCAGGAGGATCAATGGAACAGGATTAAAGATCCAGAAATGAACCCACACACCTATGGCCACTTGATCCTCGACAAAGAGGCTGAAAACATCCAATGGAAAAAAGTCTCCCACTATTAATGTGGGAAGTTCAATGTGTGATTTAAGCTTTAGCAATCTTTCTTTTATGAATGTGGGTGCACTTTCATTTGGGACATAGATGTTCAGAATTGTGATATCCTCTTGGTAGATTTTTTTCCTTTGATAAGTATGAAGTGTCCTTCCCTTTTTCTTTTGTTTACTTTCGGTTGGAAGCCTATTTATTAGATATTAGAATGGCTGCTCCAGCTTGTTTCTTGGGGCTATTTGCTTGGAAACCTTTTTGAACCTTTGTCCTAAGATGGCTGTCTTTGTTGCTGAGCTGTGTTTCGCATGTACAGCAGAATGATGGGCTCTGTTTTGCATCTGTCCTGTTAGCCTGCGCCTTTGTACTGGGGAGTTGACTCCATTGATGTCGAGAGATAGTAATGGCCAGTGATTGTTACTACCTGTTATTTTGATGTTGGTGGTAGATGGGTGAGTGTGTGTGTATGTGTGTGTGTGTGTGTGTGTGTTTCTTCTATTGGTTTTAATACTATGAAATTATTCTTGTGCTTTCTTGAGTATAGTTAGCCTCAGTAGGTTGGAATTTTCCTTCTAATTCCCCCTGGAGCATTGGCTAGTAGAAAGGTATTATTTTAATTTGGTTTTATCATGGAATATCTTGGTTTCTTGGTAACTGAAAGTTTTGCTGGGTATAGTAGTCTGGGTTGACATCTGTGGTCTCTTAGGGTCTGCAAGACCTCTGCCCAGGCCCTTCTAGCTTTTAGAATCTCACATAAGAAATCATGTGTAGTTCTGATAGGTCTGCCTTTGTATGTTACTTAGCCTTTTCCCTTGCTGCTTTTAAAATTCTTTCTTTATATTTAGTGTTTATTTATTGTTTTCATTATTATGTGACATGAGTATTTTCTTTTCTGGTCCAAACTGTTTTATGTTCTATAAGCTTCTTATAATTTCATAGGTATGTTTCTTTATGTTATGAAAATTTTCTTCTATGGTTTTGTTGAAGATGTTTTATGGGCCTTTGAACTGGGAATCTTCCTCTCTTCCTATTGTTTTTATGTTTGGTCTTCTCAAACTGTCCCATTTTTCCTAGATGTTTTTGTGTCATGAACTTTTTTGATTTTATATTTTCTTTAACTGATATATTGATTTCTTCTCTCATATTTCTACATCTGAGATTTTCACCTCCATCTCCTGTATTCTGTTGGTGATAAGCATGTCTGTAGTTCCTGATGCATGTCTATAGTTCCTGAAATCTTTCTTAGTTTTTCCATCTCCAGCATTGTCTCAGCTTGTTTTTTCTTTATTGCTTCTATTTCCCTTTACAGGTCTTGGACAGCTTTATTCATATTCTTCACCTGTTTGATTATATTTTCCTATATTTCCTTATATTATTCTTCCCTATGTTAATGCCTCTACCTGTTTGAATGTATTCTCCTGTGTGTCCTTAAGAGATTTATTCGTGTCCTTTAAAGGCTTCTGTCATCTTTATAAGATTGGATTTGAGATCCTCTTCTTTTGGATATCCATGATTTATTGTAGCAGGTTAGCTGGGCTCTGCTGGTGTCATATTGCCCTGGGTCTTGTTGCTTGTGTTCTTACACTGTGCTTTAGGCATCTGGATTTTCTTGATGTTAGCTAGACAAAGATCTCAATGACCAGGATTGCTCAGGAAGGTGTGGGTTGCCATGGACCGGAAAATGGAGGTTGTTGTACTTGAGTCTGCTGGCTTTGTCTCAGGCCAACCCTTCTCTGCAGGCTTTGTCCCTAGTGGACCCAACTGAAATGGCATGCTGATCTGACTGAAATGGGATTGGTGGAACAGGGTTCTAAGCTCTTGGAGCCCCTGAAGGTTTCCACAGGAAAGCGGGATGCTCTTGGTAGTCCTTTAGAGGACCTTAGAACCTAAGAGCCGCTACAGATTTAGACAATGGGTCTCAGGGGGCCAACCACATGCAACTCACCTGTGTAGGGTGTATTCTAGGGACCAACTGGGATAGTGGGCGGTTCTGAATAGAATGGGATTGGTCAGCCAGGATTCCGGGCTGGTTAGTTTTGAAGCCCCTGAAGGTTTCCGCAGGGAAGCAGGATACTCTCTGGAGCAAAGAGCATGCACAATGGGGTCTTAGGGATACTGTGCAATTCACCTGTGTAGTCTGTCCCAGGTGGTCCCCCCATTTTTACTTCCAAAGTGAAGAATTTGTTTCTGTAGGGGCTAAGTAATGTCCCCACGGTCATAAGGATAGCAACTGTTAAGGCTGGAATTATAATTTTTGCATGCTTACTCAGATTCTCAAATGTATAAATTCTTAATCTACTGATTAAATTTTCTTTTGCAGTAAGTAGTCATCACCATGTGTAGATGCTTCTTTATGCTGCCTTGCTCCCTAATTCATGGTGTCTTATGTCCTATTTCCCTTTAGTTCTTGGTAATTCTCAGAAGATGTCAATTGAGACAACATGACTCCCGCATTCTCTATTATCCTTGTTCTCTATTTCTGGTACTTATTTTGTTTCCTGTGTTTTAATCACTTCCCATCTTCCTACCCTACCTGTTCATTGATTTGTATTTGTACTATCTTATTTATTTATTTATTTATTTATTTATTTATTTATTTATTTATTTATCTATCTATCTTTTTCTGTTTTTCAAGTTGTTAATTCTTCCTGCTGGTATTTCTAACCCTCTTAGTTTCACTCGGTACTTTATTCAGTAAGAAGATTGGATGATGATAGGAAGACAAGAGAAGAAAGTGAATCCTAGTAGTTTTAAACCTAGTTACTACAGTACTGATATTCTAACACTCTAACGCATTATCATGTAACATTGTCATTCATTTGATTTGCTTAGTTCTGGGGTTGGGGATTTAGCTCAGTGGTAGAGCGCTTGCCTACCTGGGTTCGGTCCTCAGCTCTGTTTAAAAAAAAAAAAAAAAAGACAAAATAACAAAAAAGACCAAAAAAAACCAAGGTAACTGATTTGCTTAGTTCTAACCCAAATGAGGTAGGACTGGACTGAAGATATGGTCAAAACATTGAATGCATTTCAGACTTTAGGCAGGAAGTAGAAATGTTGAAGGGGAAAGGAAAGGTCTTACAGAGTGTTGACTTTGCTAGTGAGCAGCACAGAGCTGTGCTTGTTTGTTCTCTCTAAGGCAGATGGCTTGGTTCCTCTGACTGGAGACAATGAGCTCAGCTCTGTCTGGTGGTTTGCTTCCCTTTATTATAAACCCATAGTTTTAGCTCTGCGAATGAGCTTCCGTTTGAGATGGGACATTTGCAGATTATCACAGGAGCAAAGATGTTTCTATCTTCTGTCATCAGTAGCCGCCATGTGGAAAGAGATCCATCCTCAGAGAGAGTTTTCAGATTAATGCTTCCATTCTGTGTGCTAGGAAATGAAATCAGAGTGAATTAAAGTTAGCAACTCACAAGGTAGTAGCTAGGCCAACTTTTCACCACAATTCTGGGTTTGTGAATCCTATGGACAAGACCTTGGGGACAGTGTGGGTCTTTTCCTGCAGGGTCAGCATCACATTGCTTAATCTCCAGGCTTTAGCATCATAATCTGCCCTCTGGGACAGTTTTGGTATTCTACCCAAAACATTGACCCTCTATGTAGTCAGTTTAATTACACTTCTCTTATTCCCTTGAATACAATATATGCCTTTGTTTTTGTCCTCTCGAATGTTGGCAAAATTCTGTTTTTCTTTTAATTTTTTTTATTCTTTTTGGTTTTTCGAGACAGGGTTTCTCTGTATAACCCTGGCTGTCCTGAAACTCACTGTGTAGGCCAGGCTGTCCTCGAACTCAGAAATCTGCCTGCCTCTGCCTGCTGGGATTAAAGGCATGTGCCACCACCACCCAGCTCTGCTTTTCTTTTTAATGGGATGCCTGCAGTTATTATGGTTTTTTTTGTCTTTTTTTTTATTCGATATATTTTTTAATTTACATTTCAAATGATTTCCCCTTTTCTAGCCCCCCACTCCCCGAAAGTCCCATAAGACCCCTTTTCTCCCCCTGTCCTCCCACCTACCCCTTACCACTTCCCCGTTCTGGTTTTGCCCTATACTTCTTCACTGAGTCTTTCTAGAACAAGGGGCCACTCCTCCTTTCTTCTTGTACCTCATTTGATGTATGGATGATGTTTGGGGTATTCCAGTTTTCTAGGTTAATGTCCACTTATTAGTGAGTGCATACCATGATTCACCTTTTGAGTCTGGGTTACCTCACTTAGTATGATGTTCTCTAGCTCCATCCATTTGCCTAAGAATTTCATGAATTCATTGTTTCTAATGGCTGAATAGTACTCCATTGTGTATATATACCACATTTTTTGCATCCACTCTTCTGTTGAGGGATACCTGGGTTCTTTCCAGCATCTGGCAATTATAAATAGGACTGCTATGAACATAGCATATCAGATGTAGGATTGGTAAAGATCTTTTCCCAATCTGTTGGTTGCCATTTTGTCTTATTGACAGTGTCTTTTGCCTTACAGAAACTTTGTAATTTTATGAGGTCCCATTTGTGGATTCTTGTTCTTTAAGCATAAGCCATTGGTGTTCTGTTCAGGAAATCTTCCCCTGTGCCCATGTCCTCAAGGTTCTTCCCTACTTTCTCCTCTATAAGCTTCAGTGTATCTGGTTTTATGTGGAGGTCCTTGATCCACTTGGACTTGAGAGCTTTGTACAAGGAGATAAGAATGGGTCGATTTGCATTTTTCTGCATGCTGACCTGCAGTTGATCCAGCACCATTTCTTAAAAATGATGTCTTTTTTCCACTGGATGTTTTTAGCTCCTTTGTCAAATATCAAGTGACCATAGGTGTGCGGGTTCATATCTGGGTCTTTAGTTCTATTCCATTGATCTTTCTGCCTGTTTCTGTACCAATACCATACAGTTTTTATCACTATCGCTCTATAATAGAGCTTGAGATCAGGGATGGTGATTCCCTCAGTAGATCTTTTGTTTTGGAGAATAGTTTTGCTATCCTGGGTTTTTTGTTATTCCAAATGAATTTGCAGATTGCTCTTTCTCGTTCTATGAAGAATTGATTTGGAATTTTGAAGGGGATTGCATTGAATCTGTAGATTGCCTTTAGCAAGATGGCCATTTTTACTATATTAATCCTGCCAATCCATGAGCATGGGAGATCTTTCGATATTCTGAGATCTTCTATAATTTCTTTTGTCAGAGTCTTGGAAGTTTTTGTCCTACAGATCTTTCATTTGCTTCGTTAGAGTCACACCAAGTTATGTAATATTTGTGACTATTGTGAAGGGTTTCATTTCCCAAATTTCTTTCTCAGCCTGTTTATCATTTGAGTAGAGAAATGCTACTGATTTGCTTGAGTTAATTTTATATCCAGCCACTTTGCTGAAGTTTTTAATTAGCTTTAGGAGTTCTCTGGTGGAAGTTTTGGGGTCACTTAAATATTAAGATCATATCATCTGCAAACTTCCCTTCCAATTTGTATACCTTTGACCTCCTTTTGTTGTCTAATTGCTCTGGCTAGGACTTCGAGTACTATATTGAATAGATAGGGAGAGAGTGGGCAGCCTTGTCTAGTCCCTGATTTTAGGGGGATTGCTTCAAGTTTCTCTCCGCTTAACTTGATGTTGGCTACTGGATTACAATTTATTGCTTTTACTATGTTTAGGTATGGGCCTTGGTTTCCCGATCTCCCAACACTTTTATCATGAAGGGATGCTGAATTTTGTCAAAAGCTTTTTCAGGATCTAATGAAATGGCCATGTGGTCTTTTTCTTTGAGTTTGTTTATGTAGTGTATTACATTGATGGATTTCCATATATCAAACTATCCCTGCATCCCTGGGATGAAGCCTACTTGATCGTTGTGGATTATTGTTTTGATGCATTCTTGGATTTGGTTGGCCAGAATTTTTTGAGAATTTTTGCATCAATGTTCATGAGAGAAAATTGGTCTGATGCTTTCTTTCTTTGTTTGGTCTTTGTTCGGTTTAGGTATAAGCGTTATTGTGGCTTCATAGAATGAATTGAGTAGTGTTTCTTGAGTGTCTATTTTGTGGAATAGTTTGAGGAATATTGGTATTAGCTCTTCTTTGAAGATCTGATAGAATTCCCCACTAAATCCATCTGACCCTGGGCTTTTTTTTTGTTGGGAGTCTATTAACAACTGCTTCTATTTCCTCAGGACTTATGGGACTATTTAGATGGTTTATCTGATTCTTTTTTAACATTGGCACCTAGTATGTATCTAGAAAATTGTCCATTTTGTCCAGATTTTCCAATTTTGTTGAGTATAAGCTCTTGTAGTAGGATCTGATGATATTTTGAATTTCCAGTTTCTGTTGTTATGTCTCCCTTTTCATTTCTGATTTTATTAATTTTGATGATGCCTCTGAGCCTTCTGGTTAGTCTGTCTATCTATCTATCTATCTATCTATCTATCTATCTATCTATCTATCTAGATTTTCTCAAAGAAACAGCTCCTAGTTTTGTTGATTCTTTATATGGTTCTTTTTGTTTCTATTTGGTTGATTTCAGCCCTGAGTTTGATTATTTTCTGATGTGTATTTGCTTCTTTTTTTTTTTAAGAGAGCTTTCAGGTTTGTTGTAAAACTACTAGTGTAAGCTCTCTCCAATTTCTTTTTGGAGGCACTTGGAGCTATGAGTTTTCCTCTTAGCACTGCTTTCATTATATCCCATAAGTTTTTGTCTGATGTGTCTTCATTTTCATTAAATTCTAAACAGTCTTTAATTTCTTTATTTCTTCCTTGACCAAGCTATCCTTGAGTAGAGCATTATTCAACATCTATGTGTATGTGTTTTTTCTGTTGTTTTTGTTTGAATTCAAGTCCAGTTTTAGGCCATGGTGATATGATAGGGTTCATGGAATTATTTCAATATTCCTGTATCTGTTGAGGGCTGTTTTGTTACCGAGTATGTGGTCAGTTGCTTTAGGATGTAATGTTCTGTAAATATCTATTAAATCCATTTGGTCTCTAACTTTAGTTAGTTTCACTGTGTGTCTGCTTAATTTCTGTTTCCATGATTTGTCCATTGTTGAGAGTGAGGTGTTGAAGTCTCCCGCTATTATTGTGTGGGGTGTAATGTGTGCTTTGAGCTTTAATAAAGTTTATTTTATCAATCTGGGTGTCCTTGCATTTGGAGCATAGATGTTCAGAATTGAGAGTTCATCTTGATAGACTTTTCCAGGATCTTCTAGCCTTCATAGTTTCTGGTGAGAAGTCTGGTGCAATTCTGATAGGTCTGCCTTTATATGTTACTTGACCTTTGTTCCTTACTCCTTTTAATATTCTTTCTTTGTTTAGTGCATTTGGTGTTTTGATTATTATGTGCTGGAAAGACTTTCTCTTCTGGTCCCTGCCGTTTGAAGTTCTGTAAGCTTCTTGTATATTCATGGGCATCTCTTTCTTTAGGTTAGGGAAGTTTTCTTCTGTAATTTTGTTGAAGATACTTGCTTGCCCTTTAAGTTGTAAATCCTAGCTCTCTTCTATACCTATAATCTATAGATTTGGTCTTCTCATTGTGTTCCAGATTTCCTGGATGTTTTGGGTTGCAAGCTTTTTGTATTTTCTTTGACTGTTGAGTCAATGCTTTCTATGGTATCTTCATCACATGACATTCTTTTATCTCTTGTATTCTGTTGTTGATCTATGACTCCTGAATTCTTTCCAAGGTTTTCTATCTCCAGAGATGAAAAATCTCTTTGTGATTTTTTTTTATTGTTTCTACTTCCATTTTTAGATCCTGGATAGTTTTGTTCAGTTCCTTCATTTGTTTTCCTGAAATTCTTTAAGGGATTTTTGTGTTTCCTCTTTCAGGACTTCTGTTTACCCATGTTCTCCTGTTTTTCTTTAAGTGATTTTTTTGTTGTTGTTGTTGTTTCCTATTTAAGGGTTTCTACCTGTTGACCCATGTTCTCCTGTGATTCTTGAAGAGATTTTTGTGTTTCGTCTTTAAGGGCTTCTACCTATTCACCCATATTCTCAAGTAAAACCCTAAGAGATTTTTATGTTTCCTCTTTAAGGGCTTCTACCTGTTGACCCATGTTCTCTTGTATTTCTTTAAGTGAGTTATTTATGTCCTTGAAGTCCTCAATCAGCGTCATGAGACGTGATTTTAAATCCAGCTCTTGCTTTTCTGGTGTGTTGGGTTATCCAGTATCTGTTCTTTTGGGAGAACTGGGTTCTGATGGTGCCATGTTGGCCTTGGTTTCTGTTGGTAATGATCTTGTATTTGCCTTTTGCCATCTAGGTTTTTCTGGTGTTAGCTAGTCTTGCTGTCTCTGATTTTGGCTTATCTGTACTGTATGCCCATGTATACATACTCCTGAGATTCCCGTTATTTCAACTGCCCTGAGTGCTTAGTTCTCTGGGAAGTATCAGGAGATGGAATCTTCACTGCAGCAGACCTGGCAAGGTTTTTCCCCAACAGAAAGGGCTTTCGGTGGTGGGAAGAGGAGAAGGATCTAAAGGGGACTGCTATTCGGAAGGTAGAGCTTTTGGTGGTTGCTGGGTAGTGAGTCCTGCTGGACCCCAGGATGCAGCTCTGAGCCTCTAGAGGTAGGAGGGGTGGGGGGTTCTTACCAACTGCCCTGAGTGGCTGGTTCTCTGGGAAGTATCAGGAGATGGAGTATTCAGTGCAGCAGATCTGTCAAGGTTCTACCCCAGGAAAAAAAGGGCTTTTCAGTGTCCCAATATATTTTAAGCCCAGTACAGAATAAGTCCTAATATACTCTTTTAAATATATAATCTCAATATGTATGTTGAAATAATTTAGAGTATCAACACATATTGATTAATTTAAATCTCCTTTATTATACTGCATAGCCTAGAGATATATGTACACATTTATTATCTCACTGTAATTTTCACAAATACTTAAAGCTGTACATGTGAGTTTGTAATTAAATTTTTTATTTGTAATGATTTTAATCATAGTTTATATTTTTGTATTGTCTGATTTTTTTTTTGAAAGACAGATTTCACTATATAGACAAGGTCATTTATAATTTACTAGGTAGACCAGGTTGGCCTGTAACTTACAGAGATCTACTTGCCTTTGTTTCTGAAGTCCTGGATCTGATATCTTCAATTCTTTAAAATTAAATTTTTTCCATGGCAGAAGGATAAAATAATTTGTGTTGATTGTTCACAACAACAAGTGGCAGGGGGAGGGCATTATGAAATTTCCCTGTAGTGGCTAAAGCACAGATGTCTTTGTTTTGTACAGTGCCTTAAGGCACTGAAACCACCGCTGTCCCCTCCGAAGTCCTCTATGAGTACAAAACATAGCCCTCTGTCGCACACGTGTAGTTTTGCTTTTGAAAATGCTCAGGTGGAATAACATTTCATCCTTAAACTCACAGAGACATTGCATTTGCTACTTTCATATATTGCAGATTTTTTAGTTCAGCCTTCTAAAACAATAACACATGTATTTAAGGGTTAGTCCTTTGCCCTTAGAAGAATTTATCATGTTTTGTGTAGACAGTGTCTGTAAATACATGTAATACGAGCTGAGCTGGGAAGTTCAGTTTATCACCATGCTGCTTTACACAGGTATGTCTTTACATGGGGACCTCAGTTTTGATAAGTCAACAGATATTGCTAACACCACACTGCCTCACCATGATGATGCCACTCTGCTGGTTGAGGAGGAAGGAGAGAAGTCCAGGCTGCATCCTGATTTCCAGTTAGCTTAAGCCACAGAGAGGTAGGGCGACTCTGTCTTAACAACCTAACAGTGCAGCAAGAGAAAGATGAAGATGCCAAGTAAATGCCTAAAACACCAGTTCTTCTCAAAACAGAAACTGATAATGTGGACCCACCAATGTTTAGAAGCCAGGTTCACCCAACATTTAACTAGAATTATTTATTAACCCAGGAATCAAGTTGCTTTATTGCTTTAAAGATAGTTTCTTAATGTGCATAGCTGTTGTTGGATATACATCAGTATATTAAAAATGTAAATGACTATTATAGCAAGACTACTGTCAGGTTCTCAGTGGCTGCGGTCCTGTAACTTGGGCAGTGATCATTCAAACTTGTCGAATGGCCTATTGATGACAAGTGTAGTGTGAGCATTTTTACTACACTACTATTTTAAGGCTGCTAATTATTTTAAATATTTTCTAAAATAAGTTTTATTTTATTCATTAGATAGCTTATATTCAATGAGATGCTTTTATTCAAAATATACAACTCATGGCATTTAGCTTTTTATTCTTCAGAGTACATGGAATAAACTAATGACTCAGATAAGTGACGATCATTGTTTAGCCCTTGTTAGCTATTAATTATTTTCTATTTAATGCTTTCTCTACTTAAAATAATCATATCAGAAAATACCTCTAGTGTTTCACTTCTTACCTGTAGATATTTTAAAAATTCATGTGATTTTATATACTGTGGCATAATAATCTGAGGTAGCCTTTCTTTTTCATGTCAGTTATCTAAATGGAGCATCTTTGAAATTTAACTTTGGGTTTATAAATGTCTAATTCAAATCTCTATTTAAAGAAAGTCATCCTCCGAAAACTGGGCACCTCACTTCCAGAAGATCCTGCTATACCACTCCTGGGCATATACCCAGAGGATTCCCCACCATGTAATAAGGATACATGCTCTACTATGTTCATAGCAGCCCTATTTATAATTGCCAGATGCTGGAAAGAACCCAGGTATCCCTCAACAGAAGAGTGGATGCAAAAAATGTGGTATATCTACACAATGGAGTACTATTCAGCCATTAGAAACAATGAATTCCATACAGAAACTTTGTAATTTTATGAGGTCCCATTTGTCAATTCTTGATCTTAGAGCATATGCTATTGGTGTTCTGTTCAGAAACTTTCTCCCTGTACCGATGCCCTCAAGGGTCTTCCCCAGTTTCTTTTCTATTAGCTTCAGAGTGTCTGGCTTTGTGTGGAGGTCCTTGATCCATTTGGATTTGAGCTTAGTACAAGAAGACAAGGATGGATCAGTTCGCATTCTTCTGCATGCTGACCTCCAGTTGAACCAGCACCATTTGTTGAAAAGGCTATCTTTTTTCCATTGGATGTTTTCAGCCTCTTTGTCGAGGATCAAGTGGCCATAGGTGTGTGGGTTCATTTCTGGATCTTCAATCCTGTTCCATTGATCCGCCTGCCTGTCACTGTACCAATACCATGCAGTTTTTAACACTATTGCTCTGTAGTATTGCTTGAGGTCAGGGATACTGAGTCCCCCAGAATTTCTTTTGTTGCTGAGAAAAGTTTTAGCTATCCTGGCTTTTTTGTTATTCCAGATGAATTTGATAATTGCTCTTTCTAACTCTGTGAGGAATTGAGTTGGGATTTTGATGGGTATTGCATTGAATCTGTATATTGCTTTTGGCAAAATGGCCATTTTAACTATATTGATCCTGCCGATCCATGAGCATGGGAGGTTTTGCCATTTTTTGAGGTCTTCTTCTATTTCCTTCTTCAGAGTCTTGAAGTTCTTGTCATAAAGATCTTTCACATGTTTGGTAAGAGTCACCCCAAGGTACTTTATACTGTTTGTGGCTATTGTGAAGGGGGTCATTTCCCTAATTTCTTTCTCAGCCTGCTTATCCTTTGAGTATAGGAAGGCCACTGATTTGCTTGAGTTGATTTTATAACCTGCTACTTTGCTGAAGTTGTTTATCAGCTATAGGAGTTCTCTAGTAGAGTTTTTTGGGTCACTTAGGTAGATTATCATGGACACCATCAGAACGACAAATCGGCAACCAACAAATTGGGAAAAGATCTTCACCAATCCTACGTCAGATAGAGGGCTAATATCCAATATATATAAAGAATTCAAGAAGTTAGACTCCAGAAAACCAAACAACCCTATTAAAAAATGGGGTACAGAGTTAAACAAAGAATTCTCACCTGAAGAACTTCGGATGGCGGAGAAACATCTTAAAAAATGTTCAACTTCATTAGTCATTAGGGAAATGCAAATCAAAACAACCCTGAGATTTCACCTTACACCAGTCAGAATGGCTAAGATTAAAAATTCAGGAGACAGCCGGTGTTGGCAAAGATGTGGAGAAAGAGGAACACTCCTCCACTGCTGGTAGGGTTGCAAATTGGTACAACCATTCTGGAAATCAGTCTGGCGGTTCCTCCGAAAACTGGGCACCTCACTTCCAGAAGATCCTGCTATACCATTCCTGGGCATATACCCAAAAGATTCCCCAGCATGTAATAAGGATGCATGTTCCACTATGTTCATAGCAGCCCTATTTATAATTGCCAGAAGTTGGAAAGAACCCAGGTATCCCTCAACAGAAGAGTGGATGCAAAAAATGTGGTATATATACACAATGGAGTACTATTCAGCCATTAGAAACAATGAATTCATGAAATTCTTAGGCAAATGGATGGAGCTGGAGAACATCATACTAAGTGAGGTAACCCAGACTTAAAAGATGATATGCACTCACTAATAAGTGGATATTAACCTAGAAAACTGGAATACCCAAAACATAATCCACACATCAAATGAGGTACAAGAAGAACAGAGGAGTGGCCCCTTTTTCTGGAAAGACTCAGTGAAGCAATATAGAGCAAAATCAGAACAGGGAAGTGGGAAGGGTTAGGTGGGAAAACAGGGGGAGGGAAGGGGACTGATGGGACTTTTGGGGAGTGGGGGTCCAGAAAAGGGGAAATCATTTGAAATGTAAATAAATATATCAATAACTTAAAATAAAACAAAACAATACAATGAATTCATGAAATTCTTAGGCAAATGGATGGAGCTAGAGAACATCATACTAAGTGAGGTAACCCAGACTCAAAAGGTGAATCATGGTATGCACTCACTAATAAGTGGATATTAACCTAGAAAACTGGAATACCCAAAACATAATCCACACATCAAATGAGGCACAAGAAGAAAGGAGGAGTGGCCCTTTGTTCTGGAAAGACTCAGTGAAGCCTTAGTCAGCAAAACCAGAAAGGGGAATTGGGAAGGGGTGGGTGGGAGGACAGGGGGAGAGAAGGGGACTTATGGGACTTTCGGGGAATGGGGGGCTAGAAAAGGGGAAATATTTGAAATGTAAATAAATATATATCGAATTAAAAAAGTTAAAAAAAAAGTCAATATATTTTTACAACTTAAATATGCTGTCTTATTTGGTTGTGTAGGTCAGAACGGGTTTTGATTTTTTTTGAATATGGAATTTATCAGAAGTGAATTTAGTGATGCTAACTACATTCTAACAGTTGTTTGTATTAAGTAAAACTACTTGTAGCATCCCAGGTGATTGAAGCTTTCCCAGGATATATTTTCATGCTAATGTATTGGTGCCTCAGATTCCTGTAAATGCAGCTTCAGCTTCCTGTGTTTCCATTTGTGTCATGGTAAACTGGGAAGTTCCTTGAGATTTAAGTTCTCTGCTTAAAAGCTGATTTACTGCGATTGAGAAAGCAAAGGTGCAGGAGACCCAGCAGGCCACTTGTTAGTGCTGACTTCAGTACAAACAACTGTGGACCATTTAACCCTAGGGGAGCTTGCGTGATTGAACAAGAATGTTGAAGTTATTTTGAAAAGGAAGAGTAGCAATCTGGCCAATTCTGATCTTCCCTGAGCTCTGCAGCAGGCCTAGAAGAGCTGGCTGGAGTGTTTGTTCTCCAGATGAACCAAGATAAATTTACCTAGAAAAATAAACTTGATATGTTGGTTAATTTTCCATGAACATTTTATTTTAAAATTGGACTAAGGAGGTGTGGGAAAATAGTTCAGCATTACCATTTTGGGTCCAGTTTTCATTATAGACTTGTTAAATGAAGGATACTAATGTAGAAACATGTTTAACAATATCACAGCAAATGTTTTAAATTCAAAAAGAAAATTGAAACTGCATGACAGAGTAGTATAAAAATTTTTCTCAGGAGTACCTACTTCTGAGAAAGCCACAGTCACAAGATTCTTATCAGGATACCCAGGAGTGTTTAAAAATGATTAGATGCTGTTTTCTCTGAACCTATCATCCCATGGGGTATGCTGTTCCTTAGAGGATTTGATTAGGAACGTTTCTGTTCTAGAAAGTATCTCTTTCAAAATGCATAATTGTTACATTGTGTCATCTTTTATTGATTTGACTTTGTAAAAAGTATCTGCTTTGGAAATAGTTTGTGCTTTTTATTAGATATTATGTTAGACAGCTAACCAAAAATAAAATTTCTGAAGCTTTTTAAATTATAGAAATTTCAGATATGATAAATTTAGTAGAAATATGAAAAAAAAAAACCACAAACAGCTTTTGATTATGTTTGGGACAAGGAGCTAAAATTTCCCTTTCTCAGTAAGTCCCAGGACACTGGTTCTCTTGCTGAGCTTGGAGCCACCTTCCTTGTGAGCTCTTGAGGAAACAGTAGTCATTGCCACAGTCCTTCTTGTTCTTCTATCTTTTACAATAGAGGAGAGGAGAAGGAGAAGACACTTCTGTAGCAATGTTGTAATCACCTGGCCAGGCGGACTGGTCTGCAGGCGGGAGCACAGCTCCTGGTTCCCTGTGTGTGCCGCAGTCATGGATGGCTCTTGCTCCCAAGTGGAGTTGATCTAGAGATTAGTGGCTTCTGCTGTGACTGCCTTCCAGGAGAAAAGAGCACATTAATCACTATTGCATGCCTTCACAACATTCTAAGGGACTTTTTTCTCTTGCATGATTACATAGGACATAAACATTTTATTTAAAACATTCAGATCAATAGGATACCATGAGACAGTATGGATGTGTGAAAATACTGGTATCCCACAAGACACCCCAAGACCAAGCTCTTAGCCCCAGAGGGACAAACGCAGGAGGGACACGGACAAGAGATTGAGGTGTAGGAAGAAAGGGAAGGTAAAGAGAGGAAAGAAAGGAGGCAGGAGACAGGGGAAGGATAGAGTGGCACAGGGCTGCCTCTTAGGAGAGAAGAGACAGAAGTGGCTTGTAGGCAGTTTATAAAGGCAAAAGGAGAAAACCCTGAATTAGAATGAGTTCATTAATTTTGATTGGGCATGTTAATCAGGGTAGCCAAAACAGGGCTTTGCATTGGGAGACTTAAATATTTTGATAGTTGGTGTTTGGTAGTCAACCTCAGGAGGAGGAAGTGGCCAAGCAAGAGAATAGAAACTTCTATTGGGGTTGCAAGGAAGAGGGAAGGGGGTAAAAGGGCAAAATCTGTTCAGGCCTGTTAGAGCCCTCTCAGTACATGCAAATGAAAATGTGTGTCATCGTGTACATGTGCACATGTGTAGAGGAAAACTTAAAGGACTGATTCCATCTACCATGTGGATCCTCGGGATCTGATCCAACTCAGGTTGTGAGACTTTTTCCACTGAGCTATGTTAGAGTTCAGATGGCACATTTATTCCACCTGTGTTCACACCTGAAGATCATGGTGTGTACATACTCTTTGTCTCAAGTGTATAGGACCATTTTGGATTTGGGGATTTTTCCAGATTATGGGAATGGGGAACACAATGATTTTTGTAATATGTAGTGAGATGTTGCAGTGACTGGCACAGGTTTGCATACATTTGATTTGTTTTATTTGCCCCTGTGCACATAGCCTAAAGTCATTTTGTATTAATTTTTATGTCTTAATGTCTCAACATAGTATACAAAATACACAATCTTTTGAAGAAAAAAAAAAGAAAATGTGAGTAATGACAGAATGAGAGAGGCAGGAATAGTGTTAATAATTAACATCTACTTATGAAGTGCTGACTATGGAGAAACACTTCCTTTACCATTCTGCTCCTATTTATTCTAGATTCTAGGCATTCAATATCATCAAAGCTAATTTATGAAGGAGGTAATAGACTCTGGGAAGTCCTTATCATAGTATATCATGCTGCCTACTAGGCTCAACCTAATTAACTAGATATAGATTACAAATGCATCTTCTAACAAATAAGCATACTCTATTTGATCTGTTTGTGTCCAGCTTTTACATGCACAGCAGTGATGGCTCTGGCTCCAGCAGCATCTCTCCTGCATCTGAGACTAGAGTTACTCAGCTCTACTTTAAGTTCAAATAAAAGGTTTTATTTTGTTCTAGGCTACTAAAAGCTTTTGAAAACAACAGAAACACCCACCAAATGTTTCACAGCAAACTTGCTACCATGGAATTTAGGATCTTATCCAAGTTCAGTATATACCTATGAAATTAAATAAGCTCATATGTTATCTTCAGGATTTTAGTCATACAAAACATTTCATAAAATCTAACCTAATCTACCAAGAGAATTCTTTCTTGATTTTTACATTGTACAAATCACTTTGTTCCTTTTTTTTCTAAATTTATTCATAAATGCCCTATATCAAACATATTTCTTTTGTAAAAGATGTAGGGGGTAAATGCCAAAAGCCTTCAGCTTCTCTGGTAGCTTCTCTGTAGCAGCTAATCATCTCCATCAAAAAGCAGCAATAGGTAGTAAATGATTCATTGACTGTGATTATATAAAAATATACTCCTAGGCAGCTGGCTGTGGCCCTTGGCTATTTGGAGATCCGTGGTCTCCGAAAAGCTATAATATTATGCACCTACATTATATAAACTGCTTAAGTAGTGTATGTTTATAATGCTTAGCTTCATATGTTAGCAAAATACCATTTATATTATCAGAATATATAATATGGAAAAGTTAAAATTATTTTAAATTATAAATTTCATCTATTTCTGCTTGAGTATCAACATTTAAGTTTGTTTTGTTTGCTTTTTCCTCATCACAGGGAGATTCGATTCAAGCTGGTGATGATTCACTGTTCTCAGACTCTGTTACCTTGGAACAAACTACTAGTAACATTGGTGGGTCCAGTGGCCGTGTTAGTCTGTGGATGCAGTGGGTGCTCCCCAAAGCTACTGTAAAGCTGTTTGCTCCAGACCTTGAAAAAAAAGGCACAGGTAAAGGAGTATTTTTCTTTCTTATTGTAAAGATAAAAAAATATATTATTGCTTTTAGAAGAAATATTAGGTATAATTTTCCTCAGTGTTCTCATTTATAATTTAATTAGCTCATATTCAAGTGTTTTGATTTAAGAATGTGGCTACCATTTAATCTCATCACTATATAAAGCTTATATGTACCTATTCTCTTTGACTTTGTAAAATCTAATTTTGCTTTTTGATAATTAAAATTCAGGTAGAAGGTATGAGTGACTTACTCTGGGCATAGCAATGCATTGCATTGTAAGTATTCAGAGATCCTTAGCTGGTAACACATTCATCTATTCAATAATAACTATGGGTTTCCTATCTTGAGATAGATATATACCTTCTCTTAACATTAAGGGCCCTTTGGCACTAATGTTGCTTATAAGTATTGAAGTCTGTAATCTTTATGTCCTTTAGATAGTCAGGATGTATTAGCCAATGTGAAATATAAGATGGGAGATTTCAGTGTTGCTTGTGAGGAACTCTGTTGATAACAATGTTTGTTTCTTTTTGTAGAGGTTTGCATGGTCAGTGAGCTGGAAGATCTCAGTGCATCCATAGATGTGCAGGATGTGTATACCAAAGTGAAGTGTAAGGTCGAAAGTTTCAGTGTCGACCACTATCAGAGCAGGTCAGTGGCGGATGACAGCTCCAGGAGAGCAGCATTTGTTTGAGCTGATACCATAAGGATGTTTCTGTTCTACAATGTACTCTCAAAGAGAATGCTTAACAGATGAAGTTCTTGTCTTAGTAGTCTTTCATTCGTATCCAATAAAATTTTATAACATGGCATATAGCTCTTCATAAACATCCACATTACTGCTTTTACAAGTACTTCACAAGTATATGCCATGTGTTATAGATTTGCTAAGATGCAGGACACAATTGACATGTCTGATTGCTGCTGCATACTTTGATCTATGTACTCTCTACACTGAGGTGGAGCACCTTCATGCCCCTTAACTCTGAGGAGACTTCTCTTTTATTAGAAGTCATATAAATGCCATAGATAAACATAAAACCACATTATTATCTATGTAGTCCCTCTGTATCAAAAGTAAGATTATATGAAAATATTATTTGTTTGTAATAGATATTTTTTTCAATGTTTTAAAATGATCTCACCATTAGTGTTTCCTAAATAAAAGTACAAATGTTCCCTTTTTTGAATTTATAGTATGACTGAGGGCTTTATTTTTAATTTGAAATATAACACACATACTATAAAAATCTAAAGATACTTTTAAAATATTTTAAATAGTATTGTATTTTCAGTTTCATGGTAATTTCTCCTAGAAATAGTCTTAAGATGTATTTTCTTAATAGATTCATACTATTTATCAGTTTAACCGTTTTTATTGTGTAACTATAGGTGCCCAATGTCTTTTTGTACATGTTCTGCTCTATAATTATATTTCCTAAAATATTTTTGTAAAGATGTCTAGTTCTACTTCTATATTTGTCTTTTCTCACATGTCTATGTATTACACCACTAAGTACACATCCATAATAGATAGTTAGAGATTATCATTATAAAGTACACAATATAACAGTTACTCTGTTGTAGAACTTGTTAAAATATTATCCTGATAATCAGGTGGCCATTATTTTTCTCATTAATTATGAATGGTTCATTGATATTTGATGCTTTCTTTTCTTTGATTTCTTCCCAGTACATATTTAAAATGAAATGATTTTCCATGTAATATATCAATTGAAGAACGGAAGCAATTTCTGATATGAATAATATGTACTATAATTTATTCTTAATTTTCCTGTTAATTTATATGCATTCTAAATTATATCTAAATTTTAGATAATTTATCAGTATAATGATGTGCTTACTAATATATTTTAAGATGTATCTCCAGTGCTTAGCATATATTTTACTAATATATGCTAAGCACTGGAGATACGGAGTTAAATAAAATAGACAAAGATTTTTACCTCTTTGTAAAGAGGTAAAATCTATAGAAGAGACAAAACTTAATAAAAAGAACAACAGTTTAATCTGTCATCGGGAGAGTGACTCCCATGCAGCTCAGAGCATGTCCTGTGGCTGGCAGAGGCTCTTCAGACTGCACTGCTGCATCTGAGCTTAGCGCAGCATTCTCTGCTTTACAAGTGCTGGTATTTTGATGTATGGTCAGTTTATTAATTGAGAGAAATTGAAGAGAACATATAATGTGAACTTATGTTTTCCAGGCCTGGGGAAGGTTGGCAGTCAGGACATTTTGAAGGAGTGTTTCTGCAGTGCAAAGAAAAACCTGTGGTGAGATTCATTTAGTAATTTTTATTTTTGAGAATATATTTTAAATTGTATTTGTTTTACTTTGCAACAGGAGTAATGATATTAAGAGTTAGAACTCAGGACACTCTTTAAGACTTCTTCCTCTAAAATTATTATATTTTGCTAAGTCTTTTAATCTGCTCATGTCTTGTAACCAATTTCTTTATAGCAGTTAAATAAATTTATCAAAATGCAAAGGTAGGATTGTATCACATTTATTAATATATTTTATCATTTATGAATTGCTATGTTGACATTTTAGAAGATTTTTCCTTTTATTTTTTTTATTGAATATCTTCTTCATTTACGTTGCCAATGGTAAAACCTTTCCCGATTAACCCCCTCCCCAGAGACCCCCAACCCCTCCTCATACACCCTGCCTCCACATATATGCCCCTCCACCCGACCCATTCCCTCCCCCCTCCCCCCTTCCCCCGATTTCCGTTTGTTGGGGCATCTATTGAGCCTTTACCTGACCAAGGACCTCTCCTCCTACTGATGCCCAACAAGGCATTCCTCAAACACACTTTTTGCTGGAACCATGTGTGCCCCTTGGTTGATGGTTCAGTCCCTGGGAGTCCTTGGGTGTCTGGGTGACTGAAATCATTGTTCTTCCCATGGGTCTGTAAACCCCTTCAGGCCCTCCAGACCCTTCTCCAACTCCTCCATTGCGGACCCCACGCCCAGTCCAATGGTTGGCTGCTAGCATCTGCCTCTGTATTTATAAGACTCTGGCAGGGCCCCTCCAGAGACAGCCATGGCATGCTCCTTTTGGTATGCACTTCTTGTAATCCATAGTAGTGTCAGGGTTTGGTGACTGTTTATAGGATGAATCCCCAGGTAGGGCAGTCTCTGGGTGGCCTTTACTTCAGCCCCTGCTCCACACATTGTCTCCCTTATTGTGAGTATTTTGTTCCTTTCTCAGAGGAACCAAAGCACCCTCATTTAAGTCCTCCTTCTTTAGCTTCCTGTGGTCTGTGAATTGTAATTTGTTTATTTTGAGCTTTTGAGCTAATATCCACTTATCAGTGAGTGCATACAATGTGTGTTCTTTTGTGATTGGGTTACCTCGCTCAGGATGACACTTTCTACTTCCATCTATTTGCCTAAGAATTTCATGAATTCATTGTTTTTAATAGCTGAATAGTACACCATTGTGTATATATACCACAGTTTCTGTATACATTCCTCTGTTGAAGGGCATCTGGGCTATTTCCAGCTTCTGGCTATTATAAATAAGGTAACTATGAACATAGCAGAGCTTGTGTCCTTATTATATGTAGGAGCACCTTCTGGGTATATGCCCAGGAGTGGTATAGCTGGGTCCTCAGGTAGTATTATGTCTAATTTTCTGAGGAACCGCCAAACTGATTTCCAGAGTGATTTTACCAGCTTTCAATCCCACCAACAATGGAGAAGTGTTCCTCTTTCCCCACATCCTCTCCAGCATCTGCTGTCCCCTGAGTTTTTCATCCTAAGCCATTCTGACTGGTGTGAGGTAGAATCTCACTGGGGTTTTTTTATTTGCATTTCCCTGATAACTAAGGATGCTAAACATTTCTTTAGGTGTTTTAGAGCCATTCGAGTTTCCTCAGTTGAGAATTCCCTGTTTAGCTCTGTACCCCATTTTTAATAGGGTTATTTGACTCTCTGGAGACAAACTTCTTGAGTTCTTTGTATACATTGTAAATTAGTCCTCTATTGAATGTAGGATTAGTAAGATCTTTTCCCAATTTGTTGGTTGTCATTTTGTTCTATTGACAGTGTCCTTTGCCTTACAGAAACTTTGCAGTTTTATGAGGTCCCAATTGTTGATTCTTGTTCTTAGAGTATAGGCCATTGGTGTTCTGTTCAGGAACTTTTCCCCTGTGCCCATGTGTTCAAGATTCATCCCCACTTTCTCCTCTATAAGCTTAAGTGTGTCTGGTTTTATGTGTAGAGTCTAGATCAGTTGGTCTTGGAGATAAGAATGGGTCGGTTTGCATTTGTCTGCATGCAGACCTCCAGTTGATCCAGCACCATTTGTTTAAAATGTTGTCTTTTTTCCACTGGATGTTTTTAGCTCCTTTGTCAATATCACTCGAGTGTAAGCGTGTGGGTTCTTTTCTGGGTCATCAGTTCTATTCCATTGATGTTTTTGCCTGTCAGTGTACCAATACCATACAGTTTTTATCACTATTGCTCTGTAGTAGAGCTTGAGGTCAGGGATGGTGATTCCCCCAGAAGATCTTTTGTTGTGGAGAATAGTTTTTGCTATTCTGGGTTTTTTGTTATTCCAGATGAATTTGAGAATTGCTCTTTCTAGATCTATGAAGAACTGAATTGGGATTTTGACGGGGATTGCATTGAATCTGTAGATTGCTTTCGGCAAGATGGCCATTTTTACTATATTCATCCTGCCAATCCATGAACCTGGGGATCTTTCCATCTTCTGAGACCTTCTTTGATTTCTTTCTTCAGAGGCTTAAAGTACTTGTCATATAGATCGTTCACTTGCTTCGTTAGGGTCACAGCTAGGTATGAAATATTATTTGGGACTATTGTGAAGGGTGTCATTTCGTTAATTTCTTTCTCAGCCTGTTTATCCTTTGAGTAGAGAAAGGCTACTTACTGATTTGTTTGAGTTAATTTTATATCCAGCCACTTTGCTGAAGAGATTTTTCCTTTCATAAGTAAGTTCCAGAACTAAAAACTTGAATTAATAATTGTATATGGAGATCAATTGTTTTTTAGTTACCTCCATTTGTAATGATTTTACAGAAAGAAGTACAGAGGCCATATTGAGATATGGCTCAGAACTGAACATGTGCAAACTTGTTCAGTTTAACAGTTAATAATTAAACAGAATTAAAAATCTTTCCAGCTCCAGCTGTCTCTGTCTCTGTCTCTGTCTCTGTCTCTCTCTCTCACTCTCTCTCTCTCTCTCTCTCCTCTGCCCCATCTCATTAATTGCTTTTGTTGCTTTTTATTTTGTCTTCTCATCGTCTTTGCTTATGTCCATCAATCACCTCGAGCCTTGGGGAACAGTGTTGGTCTTTGGAGAATTGTGGAGGTGTCTTCCTTTCCTGTACAGACTAGCTGGACACGTGCACCTTGTTGGTTAGACCCCTCAGCAAGCAGGACTCTTGCAGTAACTGTTCTGCCTTCCTTTTTTCTGTAAGAAATCACTTTAACGCTGTATATCAGAGTTCCCCTACAAGTATCCACATTCCACACTTGATTTTCATTTTTGTCAATGAAATACACTTTATAAGTGAACTGTGATCTGTTTTTGTATCATAAATTGGTTTTCTGTCATATGCTGGTTGCCATCTGCATGTACTATAGCTATTCTGAGTTTGTGAGTAAGAATTGATATTGTCGTCAATATAAGGAAATCAAAGTAAGTTATTAAGTAAAATGGCTTACCACTTGTATCGAATGATCAAGCATTGACCAATACAGTGTTGTCCTTCCTGGGTTCCTTCTTGCCCAAAACGCTTTGTGTTTTCCTTGGTTTGGGGTTTTTTGTTTTGTTTTTGTTTTTGTTTTTGTTTTTAATCTCTTATGCAGTTGTCATCTCACAGCTAATAGAAGTACTTTTTTATTGTTGTCTTTAATCAGAACAAGTTTGTAGTGCTCTTGTTTTGTGGGTACAAAATTAAATTCAGGTACATCCTAGTAATTTTCAGAAGTAGCAAATGTATATTTTTGAATGGTGCAACATTAGACCTATTCCTTTCAGTGAAATTCTTAAAGTTAATAAAATTCATGACATTTTAAAATGTAGCTACTGCTTAGTCTACTAAGTCACTATAACATAAATATTTCCTCAGTGTTTGCAAAATATTTCCTGGTTCTCATATAAAGCTGAAAAGGCATAAATAGTATCCTTTTGAAATATTTCCTATGATTTTTCTCTTTACAAATAAAGCTTACTAGTTTCTTTGCACAATAACTAATACTTCTTTTCATTGAATTTTAAGTTTTTCTAATAGTTTCTTTAGTACTACAAACAGGAGTTGAGGTGTGCTGTCTGAGAGCTAAAGCTCCTTGGAATTCTAGTCATTCACCTACTCGCTCATTTGTATTCTTAGGAGCAGGTGACTGTCACTGAGCCCTAAGAAACAGTCTTAATTACTTTAAATGTGTTCAGACAACTCACAGATCTTATTTTGAATCTTTAAAATTATTTGATATTTTCTTTCTACAGTTAAAAAGATCAATTGCCCTAGTATAGGGCTGGAACTCTAAGAGTCTATAAGCTGCATGAGGAGTCCCAGGGCTCGGGCCCCAGGGCTCAGGCCCCAGGGCTCAGGCCCCAGGATTACCCCACCACCACCACCAGAGTTGCTTCTATGAAAAGTTCTTAAGTATTTGTTGTCTCTAGTTATTCATTTTAAATTTTAAATAAAATGCTGACTTTTACCATTTGAAAGTATGAAAAGAAATGTTTTATCTTCATTTTGCCAAGTGTATTTATTCTCCATACTTAAGTAGAGCAGATTAAGAAAATGCAATGGGGAGGGGGTCATTCTCTCTCCATGTGTAGGGCGAGCCCAACGTGTTGGAACAATAAATTCCTCTTGCTTTTTGCATCAAAAAAAGAAAAGAGAGGAAAATGCAAGGGGGAGCATAAGATAGGGGGTTCTTGGAGGGAAAACTGGGAAGGGGAATAACATTTGAAATGTAAATAAATAAATAAATAAAGTAAGAAAGCGCAAGCCTTTCACTTGTGTAGCTAACCTTTCAAGAGTGCTTATATTCGACATGTTTCAAAGGGTTTTAAAAAGCATTTATGAAACTTTTGAAATGCTTTTTATGCTCTTTCCAGGGCTTAAATAAAAGTTTATTATGGACTGGTTTATTTAGACACCTGGGAATAGAACATTGCTGTCCCCTCTCTACTGGGGTGACAGCAGGCCCTTTGCACCTGTTGTTGTTGACTACTGGCCAACACATAGGGACAGTACTTTATCTAGCTTAACTGTGGTTCTGTTTGTCTCAAGCATAGAAAAAAAAGAATGGAAGCAAATAAAAGCTGCAAAGAGGAAGTTTGGAAGGGCTAAATGTTGTAAAGGTAGACCACTAGGGGAAAACATTATGTAAGCCGCAAACCTTCCATTGTTTTTCCCAATGGTCAAAGTAATTAACTTTAAAAATGCATACAGAGTTATAAAGTCTAGTTTAAAAGTCTAGCAGACTATTTAGCTCAGACCTGGAGTACTTACATAGCACATGTAAGACCCTCTGTTGAATGTGTGCACGTGCAAACACACACACACACACACACACACACACACACGCAAACAAAGAAAGCAGTAATATTTGAATTACTTAGGTTTCCCCTCAGATCTGTTGTTGTTTATAGGTGTAAACCTGGAAGAAGTGTGGAGGGAAGGGGCGCTGGGCCCCTAGACGGAAGCGGCGTGGCCTACTGGTCCCATTGTCCTGTTTATCTGATGTGCTCTTTTTCTTTTCCTCTTCCCTTGTTAGGTATTGGGAAGAGGTGTTGGAAATGAGATAGATGATTTCTACTCTAATTTTATCTTAAGTGATCCGTAAAATAGGATTTTATGTACCACTAATTGATTAGGGGAAAAACACTCCTATGTTTACTAAGTGTAAGATGACCAACACAAGAATGTCAAAATTCTAGTCTTTTTTTTCTCTCTTTCACAAATACTGTCTCTTTAAATAAAAAATGACATGTGTATTCTGCTTTCATTTTCTGGAGCAGACAGCCACCAAACTTCTCGATGGTGCTCATCAGCAGCATGGATTTCTTTCTCTGACATACACAAAAGCTGTGACAAAAAACGTCCGCCACAAGTTAACCTCAAGAAATGAACGAAGAAGCTTGCATAAGTTATCTGAAGGGCTAGTGGATGGCTCACCTCGTTTTCTTCATGAAATTCTTCTTTCTGCACAAGCCTTTGATATCGTCCTGTGCTTTCCTTTACTTCATGCAATTGCAAGCATATTTCACACTAAACTCCCCAAGACACAAAGAGAGAAAAGAAAATCTTCTGGTCTGCCCCTGAGGACCCATACGCTGACGTCACGCAATTTACCTTTGATTTATATCAATACAAGTGTGATCAGAATTTTTGTTCCCCAAACAGAAGAAACACAGTCAACTATTACAGGTATAGTTTTCTGGTTTCTTTTCTTTTTTCCATTTGTGATTCTTGGAGATGGGTGTGTAGGGGGTTTCGATTAGAATTTTTTTTCTTATTAATATATGAATGAAGACTATATTATGGTTGTTTTTTAAACAGGAGTTAGTCACTATCTGTTAATTTAGTGAATGAGAAAACAGACTTTTTTATTCTGTAGCATTTTATTTTCTGTCTGGAATTCTAATGCTGTATTCAATTATTATACTGTACTTAATTAAGATATGTAAATTTTT
Organism: Apodemus sylvaticus; assembly: GCF_947179515.1. Taxonomy (NCBI): domain Eukaryota; kingdom Metazoa; phylum Chordata; class Mammalia; order Rodentia; family Muridae; genus Apodemus; species Apodemus sylvaticus. Next base: position 3,599,215 of record NC_067488.1, read on the forward strand.
ATTAAAAAAATCAAAATAATGTTCATAATAATGAAATTTATGAAAATCCTGATATAACTGCCCATGACGGAAGACAGGAAGAAAACTTGTCAACAGACCAACATGGCTGCTTCAGACTTCCTAGTACCTTCTGGAAATCCCGTCTTAGATTATATTAAATACATCATTCTGTTTTCCCTAACAAGATTGATTTTTCTCTGTTATCTTAAAAGAATTGGAAGACAAAGGAATTTTGAGAGATATTAATACCTCTATTGTTAGTGGTGTGAGTTTTGAGATTATACAGATTAAGTTTAAAGAATTCCAGCATTGCTACTTAAGAGAGTTTGGAATTGAGCACACTAAGCTAAGTTCCCTGAGTAAGATGATGCTGCTGTCCCTTGTTTGACTGCAGGCTGAGGCAATAATGTAATGGCTCCAGAAACTCCCTCACAGTGTTAGGTGCTTTCCAACAGTGACTCTCGGAGACAACACACAGCAGCAGATTCATATTTAATTCTTACTTAATAAAATTATTCCCATGAGGAGGTTGTACCCTTTCTATTAAATCAGAACTCTATATGCCTCATATCTTACTGTTACAAATATATCTGTGGCCACATTTACCATCCATGCCTTTCTGAGCTGCAGAAGAGGAGGAGTTGTGATCTTTCCTGTGCTTCCGTTGTCTATTCCTGTGGCTACACTTACCTTAATCTGGCAATTAATAAATAATGGAAATTGATCTCTTACAGTTTGGGTACTTTGAAAAGCCAAATAAAGGAACTAACATATTCTCTGTATGGTGAGGGTTGTTCTCTGCTTGCAGATTGGCATGTCATTGCTGGAACCTTACAAAACAAAACAAAGCAGCAGAAGGGATAAACTCATTGACCTTTAATAGCAGATGGAATGCTTACTAGTGAATTATTACTTCCTAGAGGCCTCACTTTTTCTTAATTAATTATATCCCAAATGTTGGTCCCCTCTCACAGAGTTCCTTCTCCCACCCCTTCACCTTCACCTCTGAGAGGGCAGCTCCCTCCCTGCTGCCTCTGGTCTCTACAGCATCAGGCACATTCTCTCCCACTGAGGCCACACAAAGCAGCCCCATCCTTCATGTGCTGAGAGCCTTGGACCAGCCGATGTGTGCTCTTTGGTTGATGGTTCAGTCTCTGGGAGCTCCCAGGGGTCTATGTTAGTAGACACTGTTGGTCTTCCTGTGGGGTTGCCATTTCCTTGCTGGCCTTCTATCTTCCCCTAACTCTTCCACAGGGGTCCCCAACCTCTGTCTGTGGGTATCTGCATTTCTCTCAGTCAGCCGCGGGTAGAGACTCTCAGAGGGCTGCTATGCTAGGCTCTTCCTGTTTGCAAGCGCAACACAGCATCATTAATAGTTTGAGGGATTGGTGCCTGCCCAAAGGATGGGTCTCCGAATGAGAGGCCCCACTTCTGAACATCATCATCTTGATTTTAGCCCCAACATAGGTACTTTGGGGGAACATATGATTTCAATCCATAGCAACTACTCTTACAAGTTAAAGAGAAAAGAAAAAAGTATTTGAGATACATGTCATAGTCCATGTTACATAGAAACAGGAGCAATCTTTCTTTTCTGTTTTCTTATGTATTATATAGAGAAAGAAGAAAGACTAAGTGTCCAGTGGTAACAAATACCAGAGTGAAGTGACATTTATATACTGTGTTCTCAGAATCTATTCTCTGTTGTTCTGCCTACCTGCACAGATGATCCTAATTTACAGAAGATAGTCTGTCTGAATATTATCAGTTACTAAGGTTTATTAAAACAATAATCTTTTTCATTTCTATAATTAAAAAGTGCTTGTAGAGTTTTATAGACTTACGAAGTCTTAGAACTAACCTCAGCGTATTAATAATTCTCAATATGTACTTGTTCCTGCCTTTATGACTATTTTAGACATTACTTGCTGTGAGATTGAAAGTTAATATTTTCAGATTTGCTATGTTCTAACAGAACTGAGCAATTGCTTTCCTCTGCTCATATAGTTTATACAGCATGGGACTCATAAAGAACAGTTGACCCTTCTGAACAAGTGATGTGTGACCACCTGCTAACCACACAGGGAAGAACTGCACGTTCCTTGCAGATATAATGGCCTTTATGCTGTTGTCTAGTTAGATGATTATCTAATGAATAATAAATAAGTTACAATAAACTTACAGTGGTTTAAAGAACTTAAATTTTTACAAAGGATAATTCCCTAAGGGACAAATTGACAAGTTAGGTTATCATTTTCTCATGACCACAGTAGAGATGACTGTTATGAAATACCACGTAGATTAGCTAGCCATCCTTCTTTATGATCTTTTTAACTGAATATGTAATTTATTAAGGGATGGGAGAATGTCACGTGGGCATGTGGAGGTCAGAGGACAATTTAGGGCAGTCATTTATCCTCTTGGCAGCAAGCACCCTCATCTACTGAGCCAGCACTCTTATTTAATTTAAATAACTCATGTTAGTAAGTTCTTTAGTATCACAAAGATTCTTTGCAGAATGTGTCTTATATCCTCTATTCCATACATATTTAATTTTAGTTGAATGTAAATTGATAAAGCCAAATTTCATTGAACCCTACGCAGAAACTGATAGTGGAGACGAGGGAGAAAATGAACATGCTCAGAGGAGATAGCAGCAGTGAACAGGAGAGAGGAGGCTGCCCAAGCCTCAGCTTTATATTACTGAAGACCTTGCTTCACAAAGGACCCTGTTTCCTTGTACTTTATTGCCTGTAGCATGCTAATTGGCTGTAAAGTGATTCTTTTCTCAGATCTAGTACTACCTCCTCTTCCTCTTCCTCTTCCTCTTCCTTCTCTTTCTGTTGTTGCTGCTGCTACATTTCTTCCTAGTACTGAGCAAGGAGCCTCTGTCCTCATGAATACGATATCTCTGGGATGAACTTCTAGCTTAAAAGTTATATTTTTAGAAATCCATTTCACACAATATAAGTTTATATTAATTTCAAATACAAGTTTTAAAAGCTCCTTGGGTTTATTTCATTATCAGCTTACTAAATTTAAGACTGTACCAAGACTACAAAACAGTATCAACAAGTTAATTTTTCTAGGTGAACCAGTATAACCTGGTACTTTAAAAAACCTAAATCCTTATAAGCTTGTGGGCTGTGCATGTAATTACAGAACTCCTAGCAGGGGCAGTAGGATTGCTGTAAATTCAAGGCCCTACTGATCTGTATAGTAAGGTTTCTGCCAGCCAAGGCCACAGTTACACTCTGTTACATGTGCGAGTGTGTGTGTGCATATGTGTGTGCACATGAGTGTATGTGCTAGCAATTATACTGGTACTGCTGACTCAGATGTGCCTTTGCCTTAAGTCAGTCCTCTGATTTGTATTTCCCGCTTGCTCACTTGCTTTCACATTCTATCTAATTAATGTACTGAATGGTTCTCACAGTATTTGTGAGCAAAAAGTGTATTTTCACTTGGAGTTGCACCTTGTTTCAGTCCAAGAGTTGTTTGCCTCTTTCACAGTTATCAAGTTCTAAATCTATAGGTGTTTTCACTTCCTGCTTTAGTTTCATTTCATCATAGAGAGCTGTGTTTTGGATATAGCATACTTCTCCTGGGGTGAATGGTTCCTGATGAGGCTCACTTAAAACAGCTAAGGCAAAGAAGGAAGGTATTGATTTTCATGTTTAAAATGCTTTAAAAGCAAACATTCCATCATGTGGCCCAACAATTAAAAGCATGTTAAATAAGCCAGAAAGGTAGGCTTTAAAGCTACCTTCCCAGCTGGAAAGTAACTGAAGAAATCACTGAAGGCATTTCTTTATGTAACTTCACAGTTTTATTATTCATGATTGTATATGAATAAAATTTTGTTAAATTCAGTATTTCCTAAAATAAAATTTTAATCTAATTTATGAATGCTTGTCAGCAAATAGTTTTATATTTGTATTTTACCTCAGTTTCCTAGTGTAGCCTACCGAGAGCATGCTGGGTTCTAGCAGAGTTCTGGTCTTGGGTCTGGCTTCCTGTGTAACACAAGTATGTCGCTTTCTTCCATGTGCACCTCCTTTATTGCTCTGTGTGTCTGTTGCAGTTGAGACTTCATATGGCAGGTAGTGTCTGCAGCCTGGAAGAACAGTTAGCAAGTCCACTGATTGTACTTCTGTGCTGTAGTCTATTCTCCAGGCTTACTATTTATTGATTTAATTGATGCCTTCTGCCTAATCAGAGGCTTTACCCACATGGAACTATTAAGCTTGGCATATAATGCAAGATCTGTGAAATGTAAACACTGGTCATACTATGAGGACCTATAATCAAGCCAGACCGCCTTCATTTGAAAATGACCCAGCTGCATGAGATGTAGTTTTCTGTTTGATCTTTTTTGAAATGGGCTTTTTAAATTATTGTGTTTACTAAGATGTCCACATGCTAATATTTATTATGATAGTTCATCTCCATTTCTGCCATTTGCTACCCACCCTCCTCCCACCTCTCTCCTGTCATGTTCATCCTCCAACCCTTGCCGACAAGCTTTATTCTTGCTTTTTCATTTTCTCAATTCTAACTTTCTTTTTTTGGACTAATCAAAGGCAGACCATACCAAGTGTGCTGCTGACGCAGCTGGAAATAATCTCCAAGTTTTTGCATTCTTTGGGCAGCACAGTTTGGGAAACATGAATTGTGCCTTCGTAGGGTGTGCTGGAGGCCTCACACCCAGCCCTCCTCTCTTCTGTTTGTGGCAGATTCTAAGGGCTCCTTGAGAGGTAGCAGGGCTATCTTTTCTTTGTAAAACTTTGTACTCATATTCTTACCACTATGTTTCTCAGGGCCCTTGGGAGTGCCTGACAGACAGGAGGCTGTCCAGCAGCCCTGAGCTTTAACTGACCTTACAGGTTTTAAAATACTTACAATGCAAAAAGTCATATATTATGTTTTAATGTTTAATAATAGGTAAACAGTTCTTATAGTTGATTTATTGTTAAAAGTCATTGAATTTACTACACAGTGCCATCAGAAAGACCCTATTCTTTCCAAATAAAAGTGCAAACTTCATACGAACATGAAGTTGCATAAATTCTTATTCAATACAAAAAGAAGAATTAGAACTCAGGTATCCATTGAACACCTCTCATTGCTTTGTTGTTTGATACTTTTACCTGTCTGCTTCATCAGAAAGTAAAACCTGTTCCCCAAGCCCTTTTCTAGGTATAGTCCTTCCAATTTAAGGCACCTCTGATGACAAGCTAAGATGTTTTCTCATTGTAATTCATTTGGCCTTTTCCATCTTGAACACTGGAGCCACCCATTTCTCTTAGATTTTGTGACATTTAGTAGCTATACACTGTAATTGTGATATAATTATCATTACACATAAACATTTATATATGGTAATTTTTTGTTGATATTCTATTATGTGTTTTTAGTGTTAAAATTCCAGAACTAAAAAGCACGTTCAAGAGCAATCCAGTAGCAGTATTTGGAATTAGATCATTATATGGTTTGAGTGTTAAGTACAACTATCTAATAAAAACAATATACTGTTATATTACAGTGAGTTGGTTGTTTTTTCATTGTGATTTTAATCGTGGTAAACAGAAAACCACTAAATAGGAGTAGAAGAAAATAGACTTAAAAACATCAAATTTTTCATTTTAAATGTGACTTTTTATTCTTTTTCTCATTTATTGATCTTTTTGTCAGATATTGGCATCCTAGTTCCACAAATACCTCATTGCACATCACAGATCCATGTGTACTCATGTTTCTTCCCTTTGTTATAGTGAATCAGGCAGCAAAGGAAGACACCATGGTTTTGAAGGTTGGCTCTGTTGCTATGGCTCCTCAGGCTGATAATCCGCTTGGCAGATCTGTCCTCAGGAAAGATATTTACCAGTAAGTTGGGTTTTTTTGGTTCTGTCTTGCAACAATTTTGTCCTGTAGAGAAGTACAATGATCAATAAAACTTGCTTGGTGTGGCCTCTAGAAATATTTTTTACTGAGGATCCTTTGATATTTCAAACTAGGCTTTTCTGATTTTCCTCAGTTGTGGGTTTTTAACTTCATTCAGACAAATCAAGTATGCCTGTGAAGTGTTGATGAACAGCAGAGTGACAGACACCAAGCCATCATGAACTGAAGAAACACAGTGTGGGAAAGTTTAGCAGCCTTCATATTTGACCAAATCTCTAATCACGTAAGAAATGAGGTTCTCTCTAGGACTACCACATCCTACTGGAGTCTTGTTGTATCAAAGTGAAACATTTTCTTAATTTAGGCATAAGCCATTATTTGAAGTGTAGGTTTGCGGATGTCATATGGATCAAAGCTGTAAAGAAAAGCAAACTTCTAAGGAGAAATTTCACAGTAAACACTTTCTGTGAAAATGCCTGGCTCTGGATTTTGTCACCAAGTGTTTGCAAACCACAGCAAGCATATGCAGATGACTCTATTGCTGAATGTGTGTAATGAGCACGGTAAAAATAATACACAGCTTGTACTGAAGTCTCAAGTGCTGCCAGACATACAAGTACAACTGCAAATAATGCCAAGTGAGAAAAGTCACAGGAATACAGTTGAACAAGTAATGCTCTGCCTGCTGGTCTGGACTTCAGATGTCACAGCCTTAGTCTTTTAAAAGCTTAAATGCTTACAGTTTTCCAGAAGATGTCATAGCTTTGAAAACGTTTGAATTCAACTATTGTATTTACCACCTAGAAGACACAAAGTTTTTACTTTACTCTTGATTTTAAGGCCTGGTCTCACTATATTGTCCAAGTTGAACCCAAAGTCCTGATCCTGCTGCAGCACCACTTTCTCCCAAGCACTCAGACCATAGACCACCATGGCCACTGTATGATTTAGTTTCAAACAGACCATCTTTGAATGGATATAGTAGTTTTATTTATAAAGTTTTCCAGTTTGCTCTGACTTACATATTGGTCATCCTTATATTACTATTTTTATATAGTATTTATCTCACCTTTTATTTAGTTTATATAAAAACCTAAGGATATCAAAGCCCTGTGAGGTTTTGTAAATTATATAACCCATCTTTGGGATTTTAAAAATTAAAAGTGGGAACTATTAAAAATCATTCTTGCTGGGCGGTGGTGGTGTACACCTATAACCCCAGCACTCTGGGAGGCAGAGGCAGTCCGATTTCTGAGTTCGAGCCAGCCTGATCTACAGAGTGAGTTCCAGGATAGCCTGGGCTATACAGAGAAATCCTGTCTCGAAAAAAACAAATCCAAACAAAACAAAACAAAAATCATTCTTGCTTATTTAACAGTGAGTTTCTTTAGAGTTTTGTGAGCTTTTGGAATACAGCACAGTGGTAGCATGCTTTCCATAAGGCTGAGGCCCGGGTTTCTGTCTCTAACCATAAAGTATGGAGGAGGGAGAGGATTAGAAAGGACTTTATGTTTTCCAACACTTAGAAGCCCTTCCACATGTTTATTTCCTGTACTTTTGGAATACATCATCTTTGTGTAAGGCCTTTTTTTTACCCTGAGATGTCTTCCCCTCACTCTTGCCCTTCCCTTTGCAACTTCAAAACCTGCAGGAATTGCAGTCTCATTGCTTGTATTCAGGAGCCGTTCCCTTGGTTTTGTTTTCTATTGTCAGCACTTGTTTGTAGTTTTCTTAGCATTGTTCAGAGCATCCTCTATAATGCCAGTATCCTTCCCAATACTTTTCTTCTGCCTACTTTTGCTCTCCTGGCTCAGGAGAAATTGAACTCAGAGCATGTACAATAACTTTGAAGTCCAGCTTAGACTATGTGCCCAAGTGTCAAACACCGTAGAATTCTCGAGTCCACAGGTATGCTAGGCAAAACAGTTCTCCTGGAACACTCATATTCTGAGTCAATGTCATGTAACTAACAAGGTTAGCCCAAGAGCTCATTAAAAGCCTTTCAGGATCTCATTGAGGTGCTGTGTCACCAACATCAGAGAACAAACTGCACAGTAGAATCCACATAGGAATGAAGTAGGAGTGACTCGTTTAGAATAAAAAAACAGACGCAAAGCAGAAGACCCTGTGTTCTAGGACTGTATTTTTTATGAATATATTAACCATAAATATCATTGAACAAGGCTGTAAAGATTCATTTCATATTGTATGATTCCTGAATATATGAAAGTCTCAGAACACAACGATCCACAACAAAATTGGATTATTACTTCTCATGGTGTGGAGTGGGAGGGGAAAGGGAGTTGTATTAGCAGTGAAAGTGGTCATGAAAATGTTCTTGATTTACATAGCAAAGTCAGTCTTTAAAAAGTGTGAGAACTCACAGTTCCTGATGTTTATATTCAGAATAAATAAAAGCAGAAGCTTATCCACATCCTTTGGGGATAACTATTACATAAATAAGATTATGTACAGTCTTGCCCATTGGCAGCCTTTAGCCCCTTTTTTTTTTCCTAGAGACTAAATGAAAATACCCATCACAGTTTTGCCTTGGTCTTTCAGAGGGCATAGCCCTCTCACCTCACTCGCTTTCACATACACTCATACTGCTTTAGAGATATAGAAAGATTTAAGAGCTGTATGTCAGAAATTGGGAATAAATATACATGAATACATATATGTAAATAGACATGCATGCATACATAGCTACATAAATACATAAACATACTTACATATATTTATACTATCACAAGAATATGCATTTCTGATTGGAATATAAAATGGGTATGTAAAAGTCCTGGGCAGTTTTTATTAAGTTTAAACATAGTTATAATATCGTCCACCAATTCTACTATGTCCATACAAACATTTATAGTCAAATTATTTATAATAGCCTTAATTTTTTTAAGAGTGAAAACAACTTAAAGACTCATCACACCTGATGATTGAAAAACCAAAATGTGGCATTCCATGTGATTGAGCATAGTTCTACCACAGGAAGACATGGAGTAATAATAAACATTGTAACATGGCTTGATCTTATTGTACTCAGTTTACAACTTGAAAGTAAGTTATCCTCAAAAGGTCAGCTGAAGGGCATTGGTCAAATCACATGGGCTATAGTGATAAATTGGAATCTGGGAGAGCCCCAAATACACATGCATCACCGTATCGCACCTTTGCTAATGGGAAGAGTGAGCCAGAAGAAACTGATTAAATTTCTTTAGTCAAAGACATTTATTAAAAGACGAAGCCACACTAAGGTGTATTAATCCACAGAGTAGCCGCAAGCAAATGAGCATAGTCTGACTTTTTTTTTTTTTACATGCAATACTATTGAGAAAAACTTCTAATAAAGATTTCAACATGAGCATTGATAGTAGAACACCATGTCAGTGGTACCTGCTCTGGAGTGGGCATGGGTTTGGCAAGAAGGGAGCGTTCTAGAGCTTTTGTATAAAATACACATCAGACTTTGAAAATGCAGTAAAATACTTCAGTTTTGTATTGCTTAGGCAGTATGGCAGGCATGTGGACAAGTATATTATTACAACTATATTCTACTTTGATACATACACCCTTTTCAATATGGCTGCTTATAAATTGATTGATATAGTGGCGTATCTTTGTGTTTGGCTTCATTCTCACCGAACAGTGCTATGCTAGATGGAGAAAGCCTATGAGTGCACAGGGAAAGTCCTCTCCTACAGACAAGTGAGCAGAGGTGATCAAACACAAGTGCTGCAAATCAGCTCCACCATGGGTCAATTCCAGTTGGATTTAGGACGTCTACACTTTATCCTTTCTAACCAACAAGAAAACGTGTGCCTCTTGGGTGTGTGGGGTGGGGGCAATGCTGACTTTAGTGTCTTTTTATGTATGTTTTTTATACAATAACAATTATAAAATGTCAAAGGAGGGAAATGTGACCTGTTAGCAGGAAACAAATTACTCAAAATTAAGTCAACAAGACAAAGATCACCAAATGACACCATTACTTTCCCCAGTTGATCTCAGTTTTTTGTATTTTGAGACATGATTTCTCACTGAGCTTGCAACTCGCTAATTGAGCTAAACTCTCTGGACAGCAGTCTCCAGGCATGTTTCCACATTCTGAGATTAGAGATGGGGCTGTCACACCTGGCTTTGTACCTGTTTGCTAAGTATTTGAGGTCTTGTCTGCAGGCACATCACTCTAGCCCCAAGGTTATTTATTTTTTTTATTCAATAATACCAAATTCTGTGCACTAAGAAACAGAGTCTGTCTTCTTCCAGTACTTGTTCCAAACCAGGCACTTCTTCATGCTGCATGCACTGTTCATATTTAGGTTTTGCCCATTTTTTTTCTGTATATGTCCGTCTGTCGTCTTAATAGTGAGTCCTCTACATGTTGTTTTCTAAGATGTATTTGTGTTTACTTATTAATGTATTGTGGTCATATCCTCATATCATATTCAGAAAATAAATTCCATTTTAAAAATAATATTTTATACACATAGATCCAAAGATTATTTTAATACTTACTTTTGTTTTGAACCAGCTAGATATTCAACATTATTACAAACTCCCTTTAGGTTCTTTAAATATTTTAATTAGGCTTCTCAGACTTGAAAACATGATTTACATGATAAAATGTAAAAGTAAACATGAGTTGTCTCCTGTGGGAGGTCTAGTAGGTCTTTAGGAATGCGTTTATCACTTGGTAGCTGGAATTACTGTGCTGCCATTTGAATCAGGAAGGCTATATGAGTCACAAGTTAACTGTCCCAGTGATGTTTAGTATGTTCTGTTCTGAGGTTGTAATGTAGCTCACATTATGACATTATTCCTTCTTGTGGTTTGCTAAAACTTATGGTCTGTTTTAATAGAGAGCATTAGTTCCAGATACAGTGTTTAGATTAAATTATATAAATCCTTCACAAATATGCTCTCTTTCCTTCTCTCAGCCTCTAGATTCATTCTAATTCTCTAAATATACAGATGTTCTCAGAATGATGCTTGTGTTGGTTTGTTTCAGGCTATGTTTTATTATCTAGTGCTGTTATATCCCTATTGACTCAAAATAGCAGGTATTTAGAGTGACTTCCCTGAAAACTCTGTTTGAAAATATTGTGGGTGGAGTTTTAGTCCTTGTCATGATCTTCAGCAGATCCAGTTGAGGGCTTGAGATTTGGCTTCTAACTAAAGTAAAGTAACTCCTCCTTTGAGGCTTCCTGTGGCAGGGTATAAATCTCCATGAATTTGTATCTGTTTGCTGCCAAAAGCTTCCTTAATAACCGTCTCAAAATAACCTTAAATTCTACTGTCATAAATTGTAGAACAGTTTAAAAATATGTTTTGCCCTTTTATTGGGTTCTTTTAGTTTACTCTTTTAATTTACATTTCAAAAGAAGCTACAGAACATTAGGATATGCCTCAGATCCTAACATGAGTTTCTTAATTGGAAAAAAAATCTACTTTACAGTTCTTTGAAACCCCCTTAGGTTATATGAAGTTCACTGGATGTGGGATACATCAAGTCCTGGTCTGAATCTTCCATTAAGGTACTAACATTTTCATGCCAAGTTAACATATAAATGTAACATTTATGGGCTTAAGCACAATGTAGAGAGGTAAGCATAATGTACCTTTAGAATACACCTGCAGGATCAGCAAGATGGCGCAACAAGTAAATAGCTTGTCACCAGTTCTAACAATCTTAGTTCAATTCCCGGGACCCACATAGTCATGTTCTGATCTCCACTTTCATCCACTCACATACCCATCACAGCACACAAATGAAGACTGAAATCAAAAACAGGTTAAATAGACCTTAAAGTAATGGTAAACCTTTAAATCTCTGTGCTATTTGGCATATAATGCTTGTGTACCATGGCTACTGACATGCAAGACAGAAAAATGGCAAGATAGCATTCTGTTTTCTTAAATGCCTGATATAAAATAATTGAATATTTTTATTAAGAGGATCCTATATGTTTGTCTCCTATATGTGTTCGTGGATGAAAGGATGGATGCATCATCCACCATACAGTCCTTGTTTTTAAAATATCTTTTTAGTGAACTTGTAAATGTGAGATGCTGTATGGGCCACTTATTTACAGTGTTAGCCTGTATTGACTAATGTCCACTTACAGCCTAATACCTTACCACAGAGAAGCTAATAAGAAGGAAAATTAAGAAGCAAGGATCATACAGATATTCACTACATATGCACAGTGAATTGCCTGTATCTGTCACGTGTGAGGTGGCACACTGCCTTGGGAAGCACCCCTGTACCTCCCATGCCCAGCTAGGACACGTGTCCCCTGCAGGGTCAGTGCGAAGGACAGCTTCCTGCCCATCTCTTTATTATAGTGGGCACTGACATTAGTGTTCTAGGTTAAACACTACAGGTTTTTTTTATGCACTAGAAAGGCTTATCCTTTGTTTAGAACCTCTGTATCCTCTTCATTGAAACCATTCCTTAATCTAATATGCTTTTGTTCTATAATTTCTAACTCTGAACTTTGATCAGAGCAAGATACCAGAAAAGTAGTTCATGTTGACAAAAGTACTGAGGAACATAGCCCTGATTTTCAAGGTTGGTAAAAAAATGGCCATAGAATTTTTTTTCTTATTTGTCCTTGTTTCATTCTTGAAGTGATAGTTCCCACAGGAGAAATATTAATTGCTTGAACACAGCTACATTAACACTCCCCAGACCCTTGCAGCCTTCACTTCTGTCCATAGTAGCCTATATGTCAAACATTAACTCTATTCTGCCCTTTACGGTCATAGGTAGCTTTCAAGAAAACTAAATGCTAATTTCAGTTTTTAATTTGTGAATGCTTTTTCCTTAACCTGTGTTTGCCACCTATAAATGTTCTTATCACAGATTCTGAACCAAAGTGATACAATAAACAAAAAGATAAGTCAATAATCGAGCAAAGCTGGGGCATAATTTTAACATAAATTCCTCATTTTTTAGTATCAAGTAATAGATACTTATCCTTAGTGCTATGTTCACCCAAATCCCATAGCATCTCAGTAAACCTTAATAACTGTGGTTATAACTTTAGCAGTGCAACCATTTCTATCCATGATATTTAAGGCTCAGTCATTTAGTGAAAACTGTCATATATACATATATATATATATATATATATATATATATATATATATATATATATGTAAAAATTTCGCATTTAGAGCTCAAATAGCACAGAGTTCTTCTACAGCAAATAATGCTTTGAATTCTGGGACTGGTTTTCCTTTCATTGAATTGCCTGTCATCCAGGTATGGGTTTGATGAACAAAGGTTAAAGAAGTTCCTCTCCTATGTCATCAAATACACTGTAGACAGCACGCTGTTGATTTGAGCACAGCTGCAGTCACTGAGTTATGAGTAGGATCCATGGAGCTTGTGCTCAGTGAAACATAGCCTCAGTATTTTCAGGTGATTTTAATGAACACCTGATAAAACTGAGGTATAGTACCACAGAACTTGGAACTTTTCCCAAATCTCAGAAAAATAAGCAAATGTACAGGGTTGCAGAATGGTAGTGCCCTTTGTTCAGCGTAGTGACAGAAGAGACATTAATGAAATGTTCAAAAACAGAATTCTTTAATTTGTTTTCATTCTAGTAAACAGTATCAAGTTATAGTGTAAACATGCTTAAATTTTGAAATAAGAAAAATTGTATATAACTAATTATATATATATATATGTATATATGTATATGTGTATATACTTTCCTAGCTTCTATCACATTAAATAGTCTGAATTTTCGCTTTTATCTGGATTTGTATTTTGTCTAATTCCAATTATTTTATTTGAAAATGCACCCTCAGATATGTAGTATTCTTTAAAAACAAACAAAAAACTTGACAGTGCACCAGAATCATTTGTATACTGGCCGGGTTCAAGAATTGTCATTTGAGAAATATATTTTCTGAAATTTATTCTTGTACTAAAACTATATACTTAAAGCTCAGATAAAAAGCTGATTCTATTAATCTAAAGTAAAATTGTTGAATCTTTTCAATTTTGGATGAATTTGCCTGCTATATACAATATGGAAACACAACTTTGATTCCTTCTATTTTTAAGTCTTTGGAGAATAAATGGCATCATACAATTCCAGTACCTTCTCAGTGTAGCTGCAGGGCTCTGCGGTGACTGGAGATGCATCACAGTGGTCCTCAGCAGAGCAGAAGGTACTCTCCCTCCTGCTGAGAAGTGCAGAGTCCAGGAGCTTTTCTTAACAAGGGACTTCTTTTAAATGTGTCTGGTCACCTCAAAGGCTATGTAGACCATTTCCTGCCAGTAGGATTAGAGGAAGGAGGCCATGGTGTTTGATGTGTGATATAGTGTAATTCTTTTCATGTGTTTGGTGGCTTTTATATGATGAACAGTGTTCTGCTACCAATTGTGACCCTGGTGTGGTCCAGGTTATTAAAGTTCAGACATCTTTAATGTATAGTTTTATAACATATCTAGCAGCATTGTTGTAATTAAGGATAGATTTATGTTACATAAACAACTCACATCTTCATTAAAATATTTATATTTTATAATTGAGTAATTTTCTTAGTGACTGTGATCTTAGTGGCTAAGAGATGATTCTGTCTTGAGACTGCCAGTTCTTACTCTACTAGAGACTCTCACATGTTCTTCTGGCCGCCTAGGTTGACCTTCCAAACCTGGTATTTAAATAGTCATTTTTCCATAGTCTTTTATGAGTATATATGAAGTTCAAAATGGAATATTGCTTCACAGTGTATTTGAATTGCTGCTTTTATTACTATTAGAAAATACCTGAGAAAGAACAGCTTAGGGCAAAAAACATTTGTTTGGGTCTATGGTTTGAGGCCTTATAAGCCCGTCATTGCAGATAAGTCTTAGCAGTAGGAGCAGCTCAAAGCTCTAGTGGAGGAATCATGAAACTGCATGCCCAAATCTTTGTAGACCTGGAAGCAAAATGTGGCTGTTGGGGAGAGCTCCTGGTATAGTGGCAGGAGTCTAAGGCCATTAGTTCACACTTCTACAGCCAGACTTCAGAGAGCAGGGAATAGAACTGACTAAAAACCCACACCAGTTACCCATTTCCTCCAGCTAGACCCACAACCCTAAAGTTCTACACCCTCCCAAAGCTATACCACCACGGTCAAGTCAAGCTTATCCACACTGTAGCGGTGCTTTTAATAAAACAGTGTGATAATTATATCCTTCTTTACTTTTAGATAACAGATTAAAGAACATTAAGTGATAAACTGCCTTGGTTTTAGGGTGGCTTACTTAGGGAGGCATAAATAAGAAAGATCATAAATTATATATAGGTGCACTAATTTAAGCACTATTAATGTTTAATTGTAGACACTGACTTAATGTTGTAATGTTCATGTGGGTAAATTCTCTACAGTCATAACTGTTTCAAATATTTTGGATAGATCAGATCAAGGTAGTTTTATGACATTATTTTATATTTATTAATATTTTCATTGTTATATGCAAAATACCCTAGTTTTTAGTTTGTCAGTGATTTTTTTTTACTTGAGGTTAGGGTTAGGATTAGAGTTCTTTTCCTAGTTCTGTCAATATTCTCTAGTCAGATTAAGCAATTATTTCAAAATATTCAACTATTATGACAATGATAGGGCTAAATTTGTATTCAGTAAGAATTGCTAGATGTATTATACTTACTTCCTGTTCATTAATTTATATAACCCATATACTATCTGAATTTGGTTATTGTGTTATCATAATACTATAAAAAAAAATTCAACCTGCAACTTAAGCCTGCACAGCTTACCAAGAATCTAAAACACTTAGTATATGCTTCCCATTCTTATCCTTCAACATTAATGTGAACCTGATTTTTAAAATGTTCTTTGTTCACCTATCCACACTGACAAAAAGGCCTTCACAGATTTGTACCAGGGAGCTGGGAGACTCCACAGCCTTCTGTGCACAGCACACCAGGAGAGAGTAATCTCCCAGCAGCACTTTCACTTCTGAGCATAGAGGTGAGATGCCCAACTTCTCTCTGGAGCAGACCAGCTAGGAACACACAGGGCCTAAGATCAGTGGAGCAGCTGGGACAGAAGTCTTCCTGCCACCATTTGTACCAGGGAGCCAGGGAAACTCCACAGCCTTCTGTGCATAGCCTGCCAGGAGAGAGAGAGAGATCTCCCAGCAGTGCTTTCACTTTTGAGCTCAGAGGAGTAAGGACACAGGCTTACAGGCCCACAGGAGGAACAAACTCCAGCCAGATACAACAACAATACCAACTAGCACCAGATGGTGAAAGGCAAGCACAAGAACCTTACCAACAGAAACCAAGGCCACATGGCAACATCAGAACCCAGTTCTCCCACCACAGCAAGTCCCAGATACCCCAACACACCGGAAAACCAAGAGTTGGATTTAAAATCATATCTCGTGATGCTGATAGAGGGCTTCAAGAAAGACTTAAATAAATCCCTTAAAGAAATACAGGAGAGGGGGCTGGAGAGATGGCTTAGGGGTTAAGAGCACCGACTACTCTTCCAGAGGTCCTGAGTTCAAGTCCCAGCAACCACATGGTAGCTCCCAACCATCTGTAATGAGTCCTAATGCCCTCTCCTGGTGTGTCTGAAAACAGTGACAGTGTACTCACATATATAAAATAAATATATCTTTTAAAAAAAAGAAAGAAAGAAAGAAAGAAATACAGGAGAACATCAGTCAACAGGTAAAAGCCCTTAAAGAGGAAACACAAAAGTCCCTTAAAGAAATACAGGAGATCATGGGTCAATAGGCAGAAGCCCTTAAAGAAGAAACACAAAAATCCCTTAAAGAATTACATGAAAACATAAACAATCAAGTGAAGGAACTGAACAAAACCATCCAGGATCTAAAAGTGGAAGTAGAAACAATAAAGAAATCACAAAGGGAGACATCTCTGGAGAACTTGTCTGGCCCTGTGGATTGTAATCTCCCGAAGATGCACTTGAAGGTCCTGTTAGTACCTTCACCATCAATTTTATGTAAAAAGTATTTTTCATTACAAACACTTTAGAGATTGATAGTAGAGTCAATATGGAATGAAACTACATAATTAAAGAGAACAAAATATAAATGATACAGAGAAGCATATTAATAAAATGAATATGATAATATAGGAAAGGAATTGTCTTTATTAAAATGTTGTATTGTGATTTGGAATGCCTGGAATACTTGCAGTCCAATTAATTAGGTTGTAATTTGTCTTTACAAATGCCTCCATTAGGTTTTTTTCTCACTATAGAATCTAACAAGTTAACTTGTAACAAATTATTTTAAAGACTCCATATTTACAGACTCTGTTATGATTTTAAACGCTTACATCAGACAGTGGGAGGGAGGTGTTCCTGAAGCCTAGCTGAGTCGTCCTGGGTCAGCCTGTCTGTCTGGGAGTCTGACATCTTCTCCAGTCTGCTCAGCAGTTCTTCCAAGAGCCCAGCCTGACAGTTGGCCATTATAGCTCCTTCCATATTTACTCTCCAAATTACTGTCTTTCATAGAGACTTTGTGATAAATGTGTAGACATTTAATTTTTTCAAGATATGAAAATTGGACTTGGTTTTCCGTTCCTATTTTCTGGATTGTTTAGCATTTTATAGATCTCAGTTGAGCTATAAGTGACAGTTGGCCATTATAGCTCCTTCCATATTTACTCTCCAAATTACTGTCTTTCATAGAGACTTTGTGATAAATGTGTAGACATTTAATTTTTTCAAGATATGAAAATTGGACTTGG
Organism: Apodemus sylvaticus; assembly: GCF_947179515.1. Taxonomy (NCBI): domain Eukaryota; kingdom Metazoa; phylum Chordata; class Mammalia; order Rodentia; family Muridae; genus Apodemus; species Apodemus sylvaticus. The sequence goes on from NC_067488.1 coordinate 3,616,878, forward strand.
TTTTCCGTTCCTATTTTCTGGATTGTTTAGCATTTTATAGATCTCAGTTGAGCTATAAGTGAATACATTTTGCTACTTTACATTGAATTCCCACGATATGCCTATTCAGCAGTAAGCAGTAAATGGTCCAACATGAGCTGCTCCTTGTGTAAACATGCCTGTCCCAGACTAAATCAATTTAAAAAGGAAAACATTAAAGCCATGTTTCCTGTTATACTCTTAAAGTCATCTTTGGTTCCTTATGATTACATTATTGACCAACTGTTGCAGACTGAGTTTACCCTCCCACACCACCTGCTGGATAGTTTACATGGTGTGGGAGGAGAGGGTGGAAGGCCAAAGCAATTACAATTACAACTCCTCCGCAGTAGCTGACAAAGCAGCTTTTTGTGTGAAGAATAAGGAAGTTATGAGAACTGAGCTTCTTCGTCTTTCCTGGTCCGATTGCTTGGTTTTGAAGGCAGCAATAGGAATGGAACAAAGTTCATAGAACATTTTAGAAGCATATGAAGTTGAGGCGATTTGATTGCTTTCTCCATAGCAGACATGTAGGTGAAGGAAACAATACTGTGAGGCATTTTACTGTAACATATTTACCTCCTAGTCTTAGAGTGGATTTTGTTAATTTTAAGCATTATAGTCCTTGCTGATCTACTAGTATATATTCTTTGTAAAGAATTGAGAATAAATTGTTCACATAATATGAGGGAAAAGTTGACTTGTATTTTATAAGTCTGAAAAGGCATCCCTGTCAAATTTATTACTGAAAAATCAAACCAGACTCATTTGTTATATTAACTACTTCCTTAAAATACCAACACTAAGGACCAGGTGACATACTTTTGTACTTTCTAATATAAATATGCATTTTTTACTTGTGAAAACAAATTAGAAATACATTGATATGTCCTGATTTTGTTATCTTAGTTGTTCGAAAGTTATTGAAGAAACTGTTTGGCAAAGATGCGCATATATTTTAGTTTGACTTAAATTTTGCATGATAAACTTGTCTTTAGCCTGGAAAGTAGAAATTTATTATATGCTAACCAACATGCTGTTACAAGGGTTCTAGGCTAATAAAAATGTGGTTTGAATTCATTAAGGAGCAGTGTTTTTCTCAGTTGCTCTGTTAGTTTGTTTATTGTTTAGTTTTGATTTTCCAGTCCTAATGCCTCCTCTCTGTAGCTGAGCTCTAGTCATTGCACGTCTGTTCACAGTTCACACTGAGGCTGAGGACAGTCAAAGAGGATGGTTATTTTCCCTCACACTAACTAACGGTGTGTCAGCCTCTGCACTCACGCGCATGTGCATGTTCATGTTCTCACACTCCTAAAGAACAAACTCGGCTTCCTCCGCATAGCTGTCACCATGTCCCTTCTGTATTCTGCCAGGCAAGGGTCGAACGGCCATTTGTTCACAGCAGCCCACCTTTGAGACCATGCAGCGCCATTCTCCACAGCTGTGCTTTGTTTGGATACTCCAAACTGTATCTACTGAGGGGAGGTGGAGCTCTGGCCTTCCGTCCTGCCCCTTCTCCACGGTAGCTTGCTCTTCAGAGCCTTCTTATGATTTCTGGACCTGTTGTGGCCACATCCTCAGGCCTTTTTTCACTTGTGTGAGACATTTCCTCATTTGCATGAGGAGACAGGGCTGTTTGGAACCTAAGTACTTTCTTTCTCTTCCCTGGACTGACTACCCATGTTTATGGTAGGTGGTCCTTGATTGTGTGCGTTTCTAGTTGTATTCTGGGCTCAGTCTTTTCACACTGCTTCTAAATCTCTCACTAGCTGTAAGGAATTTGTAGAACACAGTATGGATTTGATAGTCTAACACTAGGAATGCTGAAGGACTTGGCTGCTTCCCACTTATGGCATTATATTAGTGATTTGTGTTGTCAGGATATTAAAATGGGTTGTTTTCACAACACAGAACTCATATGAGGAAAATTTATGTTGTGTATAGGGAGGAGATGAGAGGATAGCTTTTATCTAAAGCTATGATGAACAGAATAAGAAATTCCTTCTCGGGAGAGAAGTAGCCAGGAGTTTTGTTTTGTACAGAAGCTGGATGCTCCTGGATCTCCAGACTGGCTCAGACCCCTCCCTTGTCTGTGTACTCAGTTCAGCACCACAGCTATGTTGCCTGGCTCATGGCAGATATCTTAATTCTTTTCCCTTTTACTTTTCTCTTTGCTAGACGGTCACCTATTGTTTGGTCTTGTTGATCATCTCTTATCTTTTCGCTAATTCCTGCTCTTGTACCCTACTTTCTCCTAAATCTCTCCTGCTTTGTTCTGTGCAGTTGTGAGTTCTGGCCCTGGCTTCCTCACCAATACTAGTAAGTTCAGCAGTATGTTTTCCTGACGTACCATCTCCTCTCTGTCCAGGGCGTGTAGGGCATAAGATTGGAATTGTTTCTCTATTTCATTTTTGACTAAGGAATAACTAACTTAGAAATGTCTTTTAAATTCTAAAAATAAGTTTTGTAGGTTCTCTTCAGTAAAGCATTTTATTGTGCTCACAGACTACAATCTGTATGAAGTTGATTGAAATGTGTTGAGTTGAGCTTGATGCCAGGAGGAAAACAGTTTTTATAAATGTTGCTTTGTACTTAGGTGATGTATTTTCCAATTGTCAGATACCATGTTCCATAAATATATCATCAAATATAGTAATTTGATGTTTCAAATTTTCTATTTTCTTTCCTCCTGCTTATTGTATTACTCTAAATTTTACACTAAAAAGTAACTATTGAAGTAGAGTTAAATCTGTGTACTATAATGACTAAGTAATTCTAACAGGTTTTTGTTTTTTTTAACAAGGTTTGTCTAGTATTTGTTTTTCCATTAGCTTAATTAACCATCCTGTTGTTAAAACTTTAGGTGTGTGTCTCATGGGCAGTGCTGTAACTGCAATGTCTGAAATGTGATGGTTTTGTGTCTTAAGTAGAATATATGAATCATGTATGCTTATTCTAATTAGTTTGTTACCAGGAAAATCAGGTTCACTTTCTGGGATCTTTTCTGGGTTCACTTTCAACAAAAGAATTTAGAGATGAACTCAGAAGGGACCTATTAGAATTTGGAAGAAAAACAAGACAGACGAGCTGTCAGTCCTAGCAGCTACTGTGTGGAGGGAGATGAAGAAGATGAAAAGAAAAATGTATAGCTTTTCATTTGAGGCAGAGAAAGCTGCCATGTTTAGCAGTGGGGTTCACATGATGGTGCATGGAAGAAGGGGGGGGGGGCTTCAGATCAATGGTGAGAACCTCAGAGTGTCCTGGAAAGTGTGCTTGGGCTTTTGAGTAGTATACAAAAAGAAGGAAAAATCATACTTTCTCAACTCAGAAAAGTGGGCAGGCTTAGAAACACTGCTGAGAGGGAGCTCCCTCAGCAGCCGTGTGAGGGCGGGGCTTCGGGGACAGATGGGTGCATCATCTCCATAGGAGGATCACCTTTCCTCTCAGCTCCTCAGCATTTGCTCAAGGGGAGTCAGTTTCCCTATGGGTGGGCTCCTGGCCAGGTGATTGACAGGCCCTGTTGAATTAAGTCTTATGGAATGATACAATGTCATATACTGCTTTAATCTTTAGATAGATCAGACTGGTATGTCTTTCTTCCCTTGGCTAGAGGTATCTGCCTCTTTTGATTTACCAGGAGGCCTATAGAGAAGCAGTTATATGCTTTTCTTTCTTGTGTTACTGGGGAAACCAAATATGGGGTCCAAGGCAGACCCTAAGGGAGTACATCCTCCAGGGCCTGCAAGGGTACCAGTCCCTCAGCCTAACTGCTTGATATCATTTCATATTCTCTCATTCTTTGTATCAACTCCCTGAAAGTCCACTGAGGATTTAAAATAATCTCTTCCCTCAGCTTGTATGTATCTGAACCCTGTTTTAACTGTAAGTTGCCTTCATTTCTTCTCTTTTCATGTACAGTCACATCTGCCGTGTTATCTGATTGGGTTTTAAATTTAAGTGATTCTATCTTTACCTGTAGTTGCGCAGGATTCCAACATTTTCATTCTCGGCCACGCACTGGGGATGTTTCCATCATTACCGGTTGGCCCTGGTTCAGCCGGTTGTGCTGGTGAACTCCAAGGCCCTGCTTCTTCTTCCTATTCCCGCTGGACCCCACTCTGGGCCCTGAGTACTACGTAACTCATAACATTAGTATCTTTCTTGTGGCTCCCTCACCTGGGAGAAAGTCTTTAAATTGATATTGAATCCGATTCAGAAAAATTTGTTTTAGCTTTTGCCTCCATCAGATTAACCTATTTTATTAACTAATTCAGTCATTTATCTTGATTGTCAAATTAGAGCGAATATGACTATGATAGTATTAACCATAGAATATATATATATATATATATATATATATATATATATATATATATATATATACATATACATATATATACATACTTTTTTTCACTGCCTTCTCAGGAAAGCCTTAAACTTAGGAATTCTTCGAGATCCTGGATCAGAAATCGAAGATAGACAGTACCAAATAGACCTGCAGTCCATCAATATTGGTACTGCCCAGTGGGATCAACTCAAACCAGAGAAAGGCAGTGGCTCAGGAGGAGTGCCACCAGAGAGTGAGAGGAACTCTCAGAACCCAGCCCTGGAGTGGAACATGGCCAGCAGGTAGGGGAGGCCTGGGAAATGGCTTACACTTCTAATCTTGTTATTGGGGCAGTTGGTGCTCTTAACAAACCCAACCCAGATAGGTTTGTATTGGTACTGCTTTTCATTACACACATGAATCCATTTGTAACTATAGCTGTTTTATTTTGTTCTTATACATAACTCAAAATGGTTATTCCTGGACCTCTGAGATAATATAAATTAGGCACACATAAAGAGGATAAATCCTGTTATGTTATATTTTCTAGGGACATCTCATCATGCTCTTGCAAAGATATGCAGTTCCTGTTCTTCCCTTTAGATGGGCTGTGATTTCATAGCTTTGGGGCCCAGGTTTCAGTCAACAGTCCACTGCAGCCTGGACCCAAGTCCATGACCAACCTCTGCTGACACTTGGGGTTTTGGTTCCTTTGTAATCTTGAACACTGTACATTACGAGCCACAGTACTGACGGGCTTGGTAACCACTGTTCCTTCAGCATTTCTTTTTCCCTCCTGTGACTCATCTTTGACAATGATTGATTTATAAAATTTTAAATTGTTTTTTTAAAGTTTATCATTACTTCAAATGATTGTCAGTGATAGCTCAGAAGAAAAGCTTTCACAGTATAGCAGAAAGATGGCTGTTGTTTTGATGAGATTTCATTTTCCCTGCTGTGGTAATTGGGCTTTTCTATTTAGTGTCACTGATTTAATTCATCACATAAGTGAGGAGAAAATAAATGATAGGGACAAGTACCTTTTCTTTCCCACAGTGCTTCAGTGTTTGTAGCCACTTGGTTTGCTGCCATCGCTTCCATTTGAGGTCTTTATAATGCGCCTCGCTTCAGCACTTCTCTCCAGAGTGCATCGCGTTTCGTGTTTCACACATTGGTCATTTTATGGAATTTGAGCGATTAGACGGTAATTATGGTGTCTCTTAGGATCTAAACCACTCCTCTGTAGTTACAGATGTTAATGCTTCTTCCTCTTGCTCTCTACTTACCAGATCTCCTAATTCTTTAAAATTGACTTTCTTGAAATCTTATCCTTCTGTGTCACAGAACCAGATGATCCAGTTTGCTTTTTTGGCACATACCATATAAAGCACTGCCCCCTGGGAATTTAACAGAAGACATTAGTACTCTCTGGACTGTCCTGAATACTTTGGGTTGTTTTGTTGTTTTTTTTAAAAGATGTACAAAGAATTGTACTTTATCTACATTTTCACATGAGATACAAGTTATGCCAATTTTCTGCTTTCAAATTTATCATTTTATCATAAGGGACTAATAAAGTTATATTTATAGAGAATATTAAATTAATTTTAAATGAAATTTATAGGTGTGGCTTCTAGTCTAACATAAACATACTGATGTATTATTTCATAAAATGAAAACTAAAACTGCAGAGTTGCTTGGAATATGTGTGCCAGAAGTTGTGGTGTTGTTAGTTTCGCCCTCTGCCATGCAGAGAGTACTTCCTCTGAATTACTAGCAAATGGGGGTGTCATCAGAGATTACCGAGCAAAGCTGGAAATGTATAAAGTGGAACGAAAGGAGACCAGAAGCTATGGTGGAGAGGACGTGCTGTAGGCCGCGTTCTGCAGGTGTTGTTTCCCTGAGTATGCAGCCCAGTCACTGAGCTCTGGGTCCTCATTCCCGTCATAAGCTGAGAAGGAGCTTTGCAGCTTACAAGCCTGTTTGGGGAAGCCTTCGCTTTCACATACAAAAGCTAGTTAATAGACAAAGAAGGCTTTAATATCCAGATTATTATTTATAATAATCTCTATTACTTAGAGTTTAAAGTAAAGAGTTTAAGAGCTGAGCACCATGTCTCACATCTATAATCCCAGTACTTGGGAGGCAGAGGCAGGGGGCTCACCGCAAGCTCACTGTCAGGCTTATCTTACCAGGGAAATTCCAAGCAAGCCAGACCTACATATGGAGACTTGGGAGAATTTTGTTGGGAGCAAGGGGAGATGGTCTTTGTCACATGGAACATACAATGTATTAAAAATAGAAAATTAAAATTATTCTAAAAATAGAAAGATCATTGACAGTAACAAAAGAAATAGGAAACTTTGCAAGAACAAATAGAGTTATAAACAGAAAACGTAATAAGACCTAGGATGAAATTGTTAGGAAATTGCTTGGGTTCATTTGAATTTCTCAGAGGTTCTTTTCTCTGGCAGTTTTTTGAAACCTTACAGAACCAAAGAAGCTGACTGTAAAAACCAAATAGACACTCTCAAGACAATGGTGAGACTTTGCTATGCATGTTTGTAATACAGACTTAAACAAAAGTAAAGTTATCCTTGAAAAACAGCAAGTGAATAATACTTTTCTGTTTTCATTTTTTAATGAATAATAATTGTTTGCGTTATCTTTTTAGCATCCAGCGTCATCAAGAAAGGAGAGCAATTTTAACACCCATCTTGACAGATTTTTCTGTACGAATAACTGGAGCACCTGCTATCATTTTCACCAAAATAATCTCCCAAGAAAGTCTGCATATGGAGGTTAGAACAGAAGACTATAGACTGCAATTTAGTCTGAGTTATGGGGTGACTCTTGTCTGTATGTTACAGTTTAACTGCTTCATTCTATACTACATCACGTTAGTTCGTTAATATGACAGTCACCATCAAGACTTAGAAATGCTGAGCCCTCTACTGCTCCTGGTCATCCTGTCGGGTGACCTTAATAACTGAAGGTTACAGGTGAGATAGCTGAGGCACGGCTCCCATCAGCCACCCGCTCTGAAAGAACCATTTTATAGCATTTGTGTCCACTAAATAAGCATTTTAATTGAGTGATGAGTATTTTCAGCTCACTGTGCATCTATTAGCTTATGACCCATTGTTAAGTGAAAATGATACTTTGTATTAATTTAAAACAATAGAAAGCTTATATTCCTTCTCTAAATTTTTAAAAAATAGTTTTTGTATACTCTCATTTGAGGTTTGTAATATTTGTATGGCAAAAGTTAGGCCTTCTCTAGTTTCTTTTTTGATTAATTTTTTATTTAAAAGTTTTTCATACAAAATATTTTAATCATGTTCTTTTTTGTTCTTCCCCAACTCATTCCTGATTCTTCTGTTCATCCAGCTTCATGTTCATGTTTTCTTCCCTCCCTCCTCTCTCTGTCTCTCTGTCTCTCTTTGTCTCTCTCTGTCTCTTTCTCTCTCTCTCTCTGTCTCCCTCTCTTTGCCTCTCTCTGTCTCTCTATCTCTCTGTCTCTCTCTTTCTCTCTCTCTCTCTCTCTCTCTCTCTCTCTCACACACACACACACACACACACACACATGTGCCTTTAATCCCAGCACTTAGGAGGCAGAGGTGGGTGGATCTCTGAGTTTGAGGCCAACTTGGTCTACAGAGAGAGTTTCAGAACAGTTAGGGCTACATAAAGAGACTTGTCTCAAAAACAAAATAACAACAAAAGAAGGAAGGAAGGAGAAAGGAAGAAAAGAAAACAAAAACTTAAAACATCATGAAAGCACACTCAGAAATCATGAACCATGAAGTCTCTTTGGGGGAGGGGCAGCTCTCCTAGGCATAGTGCTCAGCCTAGGCTGATTCCTGTGTCCGCTGACTCCCCCGTTGGAAAGAAATTCATCTTTTCTTTCCCTACAGGAATCACCTGAAAATAGCTTTTGGAATTAGAGACAAGCAAATGTGTCCACTTCCCTTTTCCATCTTGTGGCTGTGATCACAGGCTCTATGTCTTGTGTGTCAGTCCTGCTGTGTGGGAAGGTGCTGTTTCATTGCTGTCTTCTACCTCCTCTTCCTCAGAGATCCCAGAACCTTTAGCTGGGGAGGGGTTTGATGAAGACATCCCACGTGGGACTGACTTTGCCAAGGTCTCTTGCTCACTACACAAGTTGTAGTTGTAAGGTTTTGTGTTGATTGCTGTCTATTTAAAGAAGCCTCAGTGAGGGGAGAAGGGTCCTGTGGTCTGTGTCCCCACAAGGTACCGCAGCTGCTGGGTACAGGAGTCACGTGGGGAGTCACCAAAGAATGGAGATGGTCTGGAAAGAAAGGCTGAGAAGGGCATCAGGGAAGAACTAAGATACCCTGGGTCTTCACCGAGAGACTAAGTTCCTATGGGATAGAAGAGGACTAGGAGAAGGAGCAGTTTGGTTTCTTTATAACTCCAAAAGTTGTGTACAGACTAAGTCTTATAGCCATATTCTTAGTAACACAACTGGTGTAGACTTTACACACCTAATGAGGTACACACCCAAACTGAAAATGAGCAGAGATTCACACACTTGAACACATAAAATAAATAAATAAATATATATATATAAATATATATATATAAATATATATATATATATATATATATATATATATATATATATATATATATTAAATATTAGGTCTAGCCATGTAGCTCATACTTGCCTGATACATGTGAAACTATAAGTTTAATCACCAAAACCACCACAAACTAAAAGAAGAAGAAACAAAAGAAAACAGACAAATCAAAAAAAAAAAAAAACCCACAAAATCTCTTTGAACTAGGAATGTTTTGTCTAGAAATATTTCCTTCTTATATTCTTAAGAACTTGGCATCACAAAGTTAAGAAATGAAAATAAAAATATCTCAAGATGCTAACATAATTCTATCTCATCTTAATTAACTGCTAATTTGATTTGAAGGCCTTAGTAACAATTCCTGTTTCCAGGTGAACAGGCCAGGAAGCAGGAGATGGAATGCTCTGTGCAGCCTGAGGCCTTCAGCTCACTGGCTCCCTCCTGTCAGCTGTCTGCCTTGTGCTTTTCTCAGTTGTGTGGACTAAGTGCCCAGTTCACTTCCACACTGCTGTAGACAGGAAAACTGTCAAGAAAGTCATTACAGGAGTAGTAGGAGTGGAGTGCACCCTTGTCACTATGTTTTTAAGCTACCTAGTCTGCCCACTGCGATTCATACTGTTCACGAGATGCGGATTGCTCATCCTCTAATTATAGGATATATGCACTAATACAACTATCATTTTTATAGAAATTTTTATAACTTTAAGTCATGTTATAATGAGAAGACAATTTAAAAAATACTTCTAAATCATTGTCTTCTCCTTTTTCATCATGACTAGGGAAATAAAATAAATATAATAAACAAATACAGGAAATTTGTGACAGAAATTTTATAAGGAAAATAATCATGCCAAACACGCTCTTCTTTATGGCTTTGTTAAAAGCAGCTCTAAACTGTCTGGTGTATTTGGGCCAGCTATAGTATCCTTAAGTCTATTCTTTTATGACCTAAATAAGGAGGCATTAGCAGGCCTTTAAACACTGTCCACAGGAGGCGGGCTTTGTGCTCATTAACATCAGCTTCTGTGTTGTTTTGTCTGTTGTTTACCACCTCTGAGTGGTTTCTATGATAAATGTTCAATGCCATAAATGGCACAGTTATGAAGAACAGCTCCCATTAAGTGGCAGACATCGCCTCTTCTTGCCAAGGTCTGGCAGCAAAAGAAGAGAGAAATCAGTGTCAATATCTTTTGTTTCAGCCTTTTACTTTGCTATAAATCATTTGTTGTAGTCTTTGGCTAATGTTTATACTATGGTGTTTCTAATTTTAACTGCCTACCTCCAGTATCCTATTTTTATCTGTCCTTTCCAAAAGAGGTTGGCCTTGAAGGCCACTGTGATCTTGGAGGGGGAGGTGTCCCTGATGGCGTCCCAGAACTCTGCAGTAGAGCTTGTTGTATAAGAGATTCTCAGTAGCTGTTAGTACATTTCCTGCAAAATTGCACCATTAATTACCTATAAAACAATGACAGTAGTTCAGAGTATGAAAATAAAAACAAATGCATCTAAAATGGGGAAACTTTCCTATTGTTCTTTGACACTTATCTTCCACACAATCTAGTAGAGTTTTCACCACTGAACTATTTGCAGCTGTGCTTTTGAGTTTTGCTTTTCTCATTAATATGTGTACTTGAGTTCCTAGAGAGTTAGAAAGTAGTAAGCATCCAATAACAATGATACACTATCTGAGGACTCTCGTTTTCAGATTTTCTATTAATCCTATTCCCCTATCCGCTCTTTAGGAGATTTTAGTGTGTGGCCATTCCTTGGAAGTGAACATAACCACAAACCTGGACTTCTTCCTAAGTGTGGCTCAGGTTCAACTCTTACAGCAGTTAATAGTAGCAAATATGACTGGATTGGAGCCGTCAAGCAAAGCCACAGAGGTAACTGTTACCTGATGTCTGTTCTTATTGCATGCTTACCAGCTTTACAAAGGAAAGCTTAACTAAATGCTTTCTGTTAACTAGCCTGCATTAACTATTTCCAAAATATATCCATAAATTATTTTAAATTGATGTCTTATGTTTTTAATTTGTATAGTCTCTTATCCTCTTATCATTCAACTTCAATCACTATAGACTGACTTTAGAAAATGTTTTATTAGGAATAAGATTTTGTTTCTAAAGTGTACTGTGAGAACCCTGGTGTCATTGTTAATTACTTAGTCACATCCCAGGATAGGGCCTCTAACTTTGTAAGCATTCCATAATAGCATCCTCAAGGAATAACACTGAAAGACTTCACTGTGTTTGGTGTCAGTGGCCTTGATCATAGGTTGAATGCCTGCTTAGAATTCAGTTTTGTTCTGAGGTTGACTTGTTGGAAGGCTCAAAATGCCTCACGTAGAATCAGATGTTCACAGCAGAGCTAGAGTGTGCTTGTTAGATTTACCCCAGAAAACTTTTCTCTGCTTTTTGTTCCCATACTTCTTTAGTCGGATCTGTACAGGAGAATGAGTCTTGGAAGAGGTGTTGCTTTTCTTCCAGTGAGTGACACAGAATCCAAGTTGGTAAATAAGGAATAGCACTGTGGCCCTCCTTTCTATGTGCATCTACTCACAGGACTTCAGGCACACTCTGGTGACTCTGTGAGGAAACTGTGGGCACTGTGCCCATTGTGTAGGTGAGACTTTGGGGTTGCCTGAGATAGACCCAGAGCTGCAGAGTGAGGAATCTCAGAGTTGAACTGCAGCCGCTCAAATCAGTTCACATCCTGCCTGTCAGAAATCATACACTGACTGTAACCTCCAAGTGGACTTCATTTAAAAACACAAAAACAAGCAAACAAAGCTAAATTCAGTGTAAAAAGTTGTAATGTCTCTACCCTGATCATCTTTTACCTCCCGTAATTTGTTCATTCAGTAATGACTTTAAAATTGCTATAAATTTATGTAGTATCCCAAATGTTTTCCAGTATATTTAAGAAAATTCATAAAAATATTATTATTTGACATGAAAATGAGCAAATTAAAATATTCCTTATGCATTTTTGTGATGGTCCTAAAGCAAGTAAGGATGGACAAGAGAATTTTATATTTTCATGTTACTTATACCTATTTTTGTTATTGGTGACTCCTTATATCAAAGAAAATGAACTCACCGATTTTTCTGGAAATTCAAACAACCTAGCAACAGTGTTAATTATTTATCTACTTGCTTGGCTTGCCGCTTAGTAAGCTCGGATGTTAGAAGATAAAGGGACACCTAGAATTTATAACCACTGTGACAATCAGTAGAGTGCTCCTCATGTGCTCAGAAAGTAGAAGGCATTGACAGCTGTTTTTAAGGTGCTTGTGCAGCTGTTTGTTCCTTCTTGGTGCTCATTTAGAAGTACAGGCTCTATGATTCTCTACAAATGGTGAGCGTTGTGCTGTGTGGCAGTAGTTAAAAAGCATAATTTGGTGTTGCCCCATCCCTAAGGAGGTATTTGTGTGAACATTCATTTTGAATAGATTCCTGTCATGAGTTATTAACATAAAGCACATTAGAATTGTCATGGGTATAAAGATATTTTAGTTACGTTAATATCTAATGATTCAAGCTATAGTTTGGAAGGGCTAATTGATCTTATATCTTACAATAAATAGTTTTCTTAATTCCTAATTTGAACCTGGTTTTTAATGCAGAAGTGGAGGCAAAGAAATATGTTTGTTTAAATGTGTATCCTGACCACAACTATTAAACAACTATTATTTCATATTAGTGATAAACTAATGATACAGACAAGAAAGATACCTGAAGTTGACCTGTGGCCTCCAGGTGGGTATGTGATGGAGTGAGGCCTGTTTCTAGAAACATCGATTTGTACTCTGATTTTTCACTGTCCATCTCAACATGGCTTCTGATTTGTGACTCCCAGAATATGCTGTTTATTGTTTTTCTTTTTTTATTAGTCAATTTATTTGCATTTATTATTAACTGCAGATTTAAATTTTCACCACATTGGTGAAATCATTGGTGTTTATTCTCTTTGTTGTTGTTATTGTTGTCATTATTTAATCTTTTTTTACAGTCCAGATTTTATCCCCCATCCTGGTCCACCTTCTGACTGTTCCACATCCCATACCTCCTTTCCCCCTCCTCCTCCCCCCCACCCCATCACACCTCCCCACTCCCTGGGGCCTCCAGTCTCTTGAAGATTAGGTACATCTTTTCTCACTGAGTCTAGACCCAGCAGTCCTCTGCTATATATGTGTTGGGGGCCTCATATCAGCTGGTGTATGCTGCCTGGTTGGTGGCCCAGTGTGTGAGCAATGTCAGGGGTCCAGGTTTGTTGAGACTGCTGGTCCTCCTACAGGGTCACCCTCTTCCTCAGCTTCTTCCAGCTCTTAATTCAACCACAGGGATCAGTAGCTTCGGTCCATTGGTTGGGTGTAAATATCTTCATCTGACCCTTTCAGCTACTTGTTGGGTATTTCAGAGGGTCATCATGATAGGCTGTTTTTTGTGAGCACACCATAGCTTCAGTAATAGTGTTAGGCCTTGGGGCCTCCCCTTGAGCTGGATCCCACTTTGGGCCTGACACTGGACCTTCTTTTCCTCAGGTTCCTCTCCATTTTTGTCCCTGCAGTTCTTCCAGACAAGACCAATTATGGGTCAGAGTTTTGACTGTAGGATGGCAACTGCATCCCTCAGTTGGTGCCCTGTCTTTGTGCTGGAGGTGGGCTCTACAAGTTTCCTCTCCCGACTATAGGGCATTTCATCTAAGGTCCCCTGAGTCCCGAGAGTCTCTCACCTCCCAGGTCTCTGGTGCATTCTGGAGGGTCTCTCACTTCCTACCTCTTGAGGTCGCTTGTTTCCATTCTTGCTGCTCGTCCTCAGGGCTTCAGTCCTGTTCTTCCCCACCAACACCTGACCATGTCCCCTCTTCCCTTCCCTGTCCCCTTTCCTTTACAGTTCCCTCTCTCCCCCTCCCCCCTCCTATGATTGCTTTCTTCTTACTCCCGAGTGAGATTGAGACATTTTTAAGTAATATTTTCTTGTTTATACATGACAGTCTTAGAGAGTAGTTAGGAAAAGTAAATATTCCCCATAGTGCCTTCTATACCATAAATTCTTTTGATTCCATAAATAGCCTACATATCTGAACATGGCTGTTAATAACACTTTGTAGCATCTGCAGTCAGTTTCAACAACCCTTGAAAGAGAATGTCCTTGGTCACCTAGCTCACTGCCACAGTCCACCATCCTCTTCTGTCTTCACCTCTCCATGAGAGCGTGGGGCTGTAGAGTACTTCTACAATGGCATTCTGTTTAGGTTCTCGGGTCTCAGCTCCCTCTTATGCCTTAATAGTGAAGCCAAAGGTACAATTCTGTTTTCTCTCCCAAATAATGCTGTACTGCTCAGCCTGGATTTCTTCCCTAGTAATTAGCTTGTCTGGGACACTGATTGACACAACTGCTTTACTTTTCAAAGGTTTTTTTACCTTCTTGAAAAATGGTATTGTTGACATTAAGATTCAATTATATGAACGTTACTATCAGTAGCAAAATAATATACAATCAGAATAAGTAAGGAAGATTGACTAAATACATCTATAGTAAATTTGTGGAAGTCATTGTAATAATGTAAATAAAGTTAAATTTTAATTCATGCAGATATTTTAAGAAGTATATCACATCATTTTTATATCATAATAAAAGGAACCTAATGATTATTGTGAAGTTGATAAACCTATCAGTATATACGACATTATAAGAAATAGTTCAAAAGCAAAAAGAATCGACCATTACATTATTTTATTTCAGTACTAGTTGCAGAGCCTGCTATGACCATCAAAACATCAATGCAAAATTCTGGTCTTAGTTTGAAAACAATGGCCTTAAAAATAAATAAATAAATAAAATCAATCAGTCAATCAATCAAATAAAATTTTGGCTCCCTGTGCATGTATCTGTCTCACTAACTGAATTTAGTGGGCTGTCAAAAGCAAGGAGGGACTGGGCGACATCCAGCTGGGAGCGAGGCTTGTTGGATGGTGGGATGGAGAAAGGAAAATGTGGGATACATATTTCACAAATGTATGTATAACATTTCCACAAGTCATAAATTTAAATATTGCTTATATTTTAGGTTACTGTGTTCTCAAACTGGAATGTAAAATACAGCTAATCACTAGCCTTCTGAACAGGAACAGGTACAAGCAGCTAGAAAGCCACTGCGATATGAGGTGTCCACAAGAGTCAGAATAGTTCAGTGACTGACTGGTCCAGCACTATGTCACCAAAGTCCAAGACGACGCTTCTCTTTTACATACCAGTCTTCAGGTCACTGCTCTAACATTGGGATGGCAGCTCTGTATCTAGAAACAAAGTATCCTTCTCTTCTTTGTCATTTTAAGGTGTCTCCATGGATCAAGTTCTAGTCAGCAAATCAAGGAGAAGAAATTAATTAGGAAGTAATGCACATAGCTATCCGTCCCTTTAGACAAAACTTAGCATGTGTTCACTTCATTGTGCAAAGGAAAGCAGAGAAGTGTAGTCATTCTGTCCATCTCAAGCTGACATTGTACTGCCACATTCCATGTTGAGAAATACTTAGAAATAAAGAGATCTTGGATAAACCCATACAGATAACCAAGAGTCTTCCTGTCGTTTGTACCACTCTTAATTTGGTGATAGGCCTTAAATTTAAAGACAAGGCATGCCATACTGGACTGACTGACTACTAGTATTGTAAGACCCCAAAAACCGAGGGTGCCCCAGCAGCCCTCACCCCGGAAGGTGACACCCAAATCACTCGCAAGAAACGGTCTTGATGCAGTAGCATGAGGATTTCTTTATTTCCAGAATTCTGGGTTCCATAGCCGTGCACCACGCAGGGTCAGATGACTATAGACCCCGAGTGCCGAGTTGAGACAGCTTTTATAAGTTTATGACAAAGCCCGCGAATCACAAACCAATCATTTCTTAGCATGGAGATGCCGGGAAATGCGAGCCAATTGATTTGTACCACTCCATAGTTTTTAGGCCAATCAGTTTAAATTATCGGAGCCTGCGATTAGTGAACCAATTAGTTTCCTATAATGTCTACAGTTGCATGAACTCCTGCTTAGGGGTAATGACGTAAGTTTACAGAAGCAAGATAAGCTTAGCCCATTTCCAGTTACCCTATGGGGCCAGGATCACCTATTCAAGGCCTTTCTGCTAGGTCTAAACAAAGGGTGGGCTCTGGAATGTGACCTTTTACCTAGTTTCTAACAATGCGAGATAGCATTTTAAACTACTGATTTCTTGGGGTCATTAGAATTAGGCTGTATTATTTTCTATCCTTTCAGTATTACTGTGTAGCCCAGGCTAACTCTCAAAGGGATGGCTATTCCCATCCGTCAGCCTCCCAAGTGATAAGGTTACAAGAGTGCACAGCTAAATCGCCATTGTCCCTGGTATAAAGTAACTCCCCCTGGACCATGTGATGTCTGCTATTACAGTGTAGCCATACTCTACTTCATCTTCCAGACTCAGCCATTGGTTGATGTACTTTCAGGACCTGGAAAAAACAGCATTTCATATGAAGACATCCCAAGAGTGAGCTCGCCTTCCTGTGGGCCATACCCTCATGGTACTGCTGAAGCTTATATGGCCCACACCCTGTTCTTACCCCTCCTCACTGTCATGTGCAGAGAACTGGTCTGTTTTAAAAGGAGAAAAGAGGGTAGAAATGCATAGAGGTAAAGCAGAGGGGGCGGCGGTAGCGCTGGATGGCATCACCTGACTTCATACAATCTCTACATATATGGTGTAAGGACAAATGGTATGCAGATTTCTAGAAAAGTTTTTCATCATTGTCCTCCTCCATTGTATAATGTAGAATTATACAATGAAGGTAATTAATTGGCCACACTGTAACCATGTGATACCAGAAGTCACACAGTCCTGAGATATAAATGACAACTCTGCTGCACCCAATAGCACTTAACAATAAGGAAAAGAATGTATATTGTTGAGACCCCTGTATCTGGGTTTCAGTGATATAAAGTGAACAGTATTCTGAAGTTTAGTTGATAACCCCAGGATGATTCTGAGTATGCAGTGGATGACACTCTATAAATTTACAACTGGATTCTGCAATTCATGGAAATTCCTCTCTGTTTCTAGAACTGGAAAATACAAGGTGCAGCACACAGCTCCATAGAATTTAAAGATTGATATCTAACACTCATGGGGAACGGGCTCAGTACATGCTCAGTACAGCCTGGGGGCTGTGGTGCTTGAGTGCAGACTATGGATGTGATTCACAACACAAGCCCTGGCTAGACCTATAGGAATCAGCTGAAGCATGTGACCCCCCAGCCTCAGTGCCCTGTGTTTTTTCTCCTATTGGGTGTAAGGACTTTCAACTAGGAACTGAAGCATTAGCACCACATAGAACTACATATTGTTTCAGTGCTACAATGAATCTATCTTGTTTTCTTATACTATGATCACACTTTTAAAAGTAAACTAAATAGAAGAGGAAGGGGGGCTGGCATGCCCTGGGTTATGGCCATTTGACATTAGTAATGATTGTTAGTCCTTAATAGCAAGTATTCTTCTAATTAAGCCTCCTCGAGGGGGTGGAGTAACACATGCTCATTTCAAATCATTGCTTTAGAGAGAGTGAAGCTTTTGTAACAAAATGTAAACCATGCTTTTGGAAGAAAACACAGCAGCACTGTCAGTGTGTTGTGGGAGTCCTCTGACCAGCGTGCGCGCGTCCTCAGAAGAAAGGGCCACTCAGCACCAAACGAGCATGCTCCCTTCGCCGCCTCCTTGCTCCCCTACGTGACCACTGGTTTAGCTGCTTCTTAGCTCTGCTTTCCCAGGGGCTCCTGTACAGTTGCTCTTGCTAAACTGTCTCATATGTGTTTAGTGCCTCTTAGTATTTTTGGAGGAAAAAAAAAAGGTTATACTTGTAAAAAGAAAAACTTTGACTTAGCCATCATACATACATACAGTATTCGGTCTAGACTTCGTTACTGTTTCTAAGGGGATGACTGTTTACACTTGAAGTGGTATTTTTAGTTCCCTAGACTTTGTCCTCTTACTGCCTTTTAGAGAGACTTACTGTCTCTCTACAATTACCTAACAACAACAACAACAACAAAACTACATCAAGCAATATTCACCTGTCTACTCAAGCATGATAAGGCCACATCTTAAAACAGATTATTCTCAGACTGTCCTTTGCTTCTGCTGCTCCATGCTCAGCACACTGATGTCCTTCCTCTCCGTGCTCAGCACACTGATGTCCTTCCTCTCCGTGCTCAGCACACTGATGTCCTTCCTCTCCGTGCTCAGCACACTGATGTCCTTCCTCTCCGTGCTCAGCACACTGATGTCCTTCCTCTCCGTGCTCAACACACTGATGTCCTTCCTCTCCGTGCTCAGCACACTGATGCCCTTCCTCTCCGTGCTCAGCACACTGATGTCCTCTCCGTGCTCAGCACACTGATGTTCACTATAATTTATCTTTTTTCCTATCAGTGCTTATGTGTCTTCTCCCCAACCCTAAATTCTAGCACTTTAATAATTGATTCTTTCATCTGTTATTTTCAGATTTCCCAATGATTTGTTTTTAGAACCATGTTTTCATATTGTAAAAATATTTTTATGTATTTTATATAAAGAGAAAATCCCAAGAAAGATAGATTATGACTAATTTGCTGTCATTCCTGTGAGCAAAAACAGTGATAGCCATGTGTATTAGTCAGGGTTCTCTAGAGTCACAGAACTTGTGGGTAGTCTCTATATAGTAAAGGAATTTGTTGATGACTTACACTCTGTAGTCTAACTCCCAACAATGGTCAGTAGCAGCTGTGGATGGAAGTTCAAGGATCTAGCAGTTGCTCAGTCCCACAAGGCAAGCAGGCAAGGAAGAGTGAGTGAGTCTTCTTCCAATGTCCTTATGTAGGTGTCCAGGAGAGGGCATGGCCCAGATTAAAGGCATGCCACCAGGCTTGGATCTGGGACTTGCTTTGCCCCAGACGACCTTGAATGCAGCCCCTGTCTTAATCTTCTGGGATTCATAGCCATATATCTCAAGATCTCCAAGCCAAGGTCTAGAATGATATAGTCAAGTTGACAACCAGGAATAGCCACTACACCAAGTGACAATTCAGGTACAGATTGGAGCTCATGAGTTGCTTGGCTTCCTCTCTGGTAACTGTTTCTTCCAAGCCCACGTATAGGCTTTTCTTACAATTAAATAAAAGAATTCACTTCAGAAAATTAACAGTAGAGCCATGAGAATGTGTGGAAAGTTTTATACATTTTTAGTTCTCTTATTTCTAGGCCTTTGTCTCTTTCTCAGTGCTGTTTTATATCAAATAACTAAATTCTCCTTGATCATAGAACTATATAAGAGAACCAGCAGGGCCTAAGTTTACTCATCTTCCTTCCATACTTTTAATGATCTTTAATTGAGGGCCTGTGGCCTAGGTGGCTCCTAACAATCTTTTTAAAGATTGGCCCATAGTACTTTTTTAAATGATAAAATTTATTATTTATGAATTATTTTGTAAACCTAGCTGTAAAAAATACTGGAGTGCCCAAGAATGCTCTGGAGTCCAGGCGCTCTGCACTCATGTTCCTGTCTGTTAACTGAGCAGCCACTGGGCTCGTGACATCAGTCACCTGTTATGTAGTCTTACTTTGTGTGAGGTATGCTAAATGTGTTATGTCTTAGTTCTTTTCATTCCATAATCAGCCTCTGACTTGAAAGTTTCAGATTGTAAAGATATAGAAACTGAGTTTCAAATTTCAAATTCAAAATTTGCCAAAATATTTAACTATTGTCAAAGCAAAGTTTCTGATATTCTATCTCCATGTCTGTCTTTCTTCTCCCCCTCTCTCCGTCTGTCTGTCTCTCTTTCTCTGTGTATGTATGTGTCTGTCTCTCCGCATTCTGTGCGCTCTGCAAGCATCTTGCTGTCTTACTCTCTTCTTCCCTCTCCCCTCCCCCTCCTCATTGTCCTTTTTTTCTGTACTTCTCTCTCCCATCTTTTAATCTCCCTCTTGAAAGTCCTCGGCAAATGCTCCAGTGTTCACTTATCTCTGTGTGGAAGTCCCAGGGTGTAAAGGCGGCCGCCGTGTCTCCAGCCGCTATGTCACTACACTTGGCACCTTTGTGTTGTCCCTTCTCTGAAGTGTCCATGCTGGTTAAGGGACCTTTCCGCCTCAGGCTGCTGCAGAACCCAACACTGTAAGCATCCATCTTTACCTGCTCTTGAACTCTTCATGATTTTAGCATGTCATTTATGGTCTACATTAAAATGTTAGATTGAACTGTAGTTTCTTTATGTCTTTTATGGGAAGGGGTCTTTCTTGCTTTTAGGTTTTATTTGTAAATCTGGAGAGTGTACACATTGAAATGTCACTAGATATTGAAGTGAAGTGAATGAGAAGGACTCACATTAGATTGTGCGGTGCTTCTGATGCAGCACAGTGAAGCTGTGCTGGCAGAGGTCAGTGAATTAGTGAGAGTCCTTAGTGGTAAGCCAAGGCGGACATCTTGTGTTTTTATTCTGAATAGGTTATACAGTTATATACTAGGAATAACTGAAGCTAAAAGTTGAACTGTAACAGGAACTGTTTGTTATACTGAAACTTTTCACTTTTTAACTTTTTTTATTCTTCTTTCAAATATTGCATGCCAACTTCCCCCTGTATGCCCAAGTGGCTCCCTTCTCCTCCAGAGCCCCCTCCTCCCTTTAGAGAAGAGCAGACCTCCCAGGGGTACCAACCAAGCAGGGCATTATAAGCTAAAATAGTACCAGGCACATGCCACCACATTAAGGCTGGACAGAGGAGACAACTGAGCAGGGGGAAAGGATCCTACAAATAGATAAAAGAGCATAGACAGCCCCCACTCCTGCTGTTAGGATTCCCACAAGAACACCAAGTTACTCAACATAACATAGGCAGAGGACCTAGGTCTCATATCCATAGCTTGTAATTTAACAGCCAGATTTATAACAGTAAATCCTCAACCCCCAAATGCCCACACAAAGAACTCAAACTCAACTGATATTGATACAAGCTGCACACCTAAATTGGACAAATGTGCCCTACATTACTCTGTGACCCTTCTGCAATATCCATAGCTACCTGTGGGTCTTTCACTCCGTGGGGAGCTGGTTCATCTTGTTCCTCCATCCTCTCTCCACCCCCTTCTCCTTCTGTCTGTGTGGCTCTCTGTCCTCTCTCTAAACCTTGCAGCCCCACCTTCTTTTTTCATTGCCCAATCACAGGCCTTATATTTCGCCTGACCTCACCTGCCTACAGACAGTAGTCTACATCTTTTGAGAACTATCTTAATCATTTTATTAGCCTGGTTATTGATTACCCAATCAATATTTTTTTAACTCTAAGTATATAGACTACATACTATTTGTCTATTGGACTGAAAGTAATAAAGACAGTCTGCAGTTCCGAAGCCGCCGTGCCATGTGTGCTCTTTGCTGCACTTAGGCCATTGGCATCATCTCTAAAGTGGCACAGATCTTTTACAGAAGTCCTTGTCTATGCTTTTATGTCTTCAAAGGTTTTTTGATATTTTCCTGATTTTTTCCTCTTAACAATTTCATAGTCTCAAACCTTACACTAAGGACTTTGATCCATTTGAAGCTAATTTTATTCAAGGTGAGAGAAAGGATCTGGTCTTGTTCAACATATAGCTATCCAGTTTTTCAGCATGAGTGATAGTTTCCAGAAGGCTAAATAAATTATGGACTCTGAAACCATTACAATTAATTGATTTGTCCTGAATATAAGAGGGTATGTTACCAATACAGGATTTTATAATACATTGGTTGTTTAAAAATACTATTTACTTGATGTTATAGAGATCTTCCAAAAACTGACATGTTACTACATCACTTTGAAGTTCACACTTGTTAATGTCACCACTAATCTCATCTGTAGTAGTCGGTTTGAATTTACGGCAGCTTCGTGTTGGCAAATGTCAAAAATTGCTAACTTTTGCCTGAAACCTTGAGTTTTATCACTAGTGACATATATACACGATGCACATGTATATATTTGTATGTATGTGTATATATATATATACACTATATATTATATATAATATATATATTATTATATATATTTCTACACATTATATATAATTATATACATATAATTATATATACATTATATATAATGTGTAGAAATATGTGAATCTATTTCTCCAAGTAGAAGGCTTATTTTGTTTATTTGGGAGAGAATGTTTGTGAAATACCAATTAAGAATAACAGTAGTTTCCATAGTCATTCCTTCAAATAAAATAAATTTTTCCATAGAAAGCTCAGCTGATGCTCCACATCTGCATTTCTTGAGGACAGCTGTCATTCTGTGATATCCAGCAAATCCTTTGTGTAGACTTTCCACTTAATCACACTTACTAAATATTAAAATTATGTTGATTCAAGCAAAAGTTAAGAGTTAATGAGTAATCTTTACCGGTTTCATCATAGACATTCTTTTCTTTCCATGTGTGTCTGCATTTTAGGCCTGCACCTGCATGTGCAGATGCACATGGCGGCGCTAAGGCTGACATCTGTGTTTCCTTTGTTACTTGTCACTATCCTTGCTGTGGAGCGTCTCTCGGTTGAGCCTATCATTGTTAGTCTACCTCAGAGTGCTGGGAATACAGGAGCAAGTGATACGTTCTGTTAAAGTAGACCATTTGCTCTTAGCGTGTTAGAACACACTATCAGGTTTTTCTTTTAATATATATATAACAAAATAAAATATAAGATAAAACAAAAATGCATTGCAGTTGGACAACAAACAGAAGGACTAGAGCCCAAGAGAAGGCACATCAATCAAGCCCACTCATTCACATGCAGGAATCCCAGAAAGACAGGAAATTGGAAGCTGTAAGTAGCTCAAGCTCTGCTAAGACAGCTTTCCAGATTGTTAGTGCTCGCTCTCTCGCTCTCTCTCTCTCTCTCTCTCTCTCTCTCTCTCTCTCTCTCTCTCTCTGTGTGTGTGTGTGTGTGTGTGTGTGTGTATGCATGCATGGAAAACATGACTGTAAGGAAAACAAAATATCCTTACAGCCTTAAGAGAGTGCTTACTGAGAGCCAAAAGACACATGGGGAAAAACTAATGGAGAGGAACTTCTGGCAGATCTCATGTGTTCCAGGCAGGTAGGCGTCCAGTATTAGATTATTCCCAGTCTCATTCAGTTTTCCTGCTAACCTCATGAAGACTTGATAAGAAACCTGGAAACTCCGCCTACAAACATTCCAGCACCCTTCCTTAAAAGCATTCCTGAGTGGCTCCTGTGCCCCACCATGGGAAGCTGACCCATAGCTGGCAGCTGTGAAGGCTTCTAAGATCAGGCCTAGTTCTTCTCCTGTGCCTAGGGTCACTCCTCTTGCTACCTTGGCAAGTCTGCTGTCGCTCAAGCATGCCTGCTTGATTGTGCCAGGAAAGCTTTGCAAAAGCTTTCTCTTCCAGATGTTCACACATTTTCTGACTTTCCATGACTTGCCTCAGCACTCCTGATCTCCTTCACCCTGCCCTTGTCTTTGACTTACATTCATGATCTACCAAACACATAGAAGCTAATTACTCAATTCTTCTCGCCTGCTCAGAAGATAGGTTTCTTCTCTACTCTTGTAATTCAAGTATTTTAAATGACCAGTTGCATTGTAAGTACTTAGACCAGCTTACAAAATAAGTGCATGATGGGCTTGGTTAATGAATATCTGTAGGTGAAGAATTTACCTTTATACTTAAACTATGCTTATTCTGACAGTAAAGATCAATAGAATACTATATGATAAAATTTAAGGCAGAAATAAAGAATTGGGAGTATCTACAACTGCACAATGTGTGCTTGGGTGTTCATGCACTTGAGATTCAAACCATGATTCACTGGTTTGACAGGTTTTGGAAATCAGGCCCTTTGTTCCTTACCATACTTCAGACATTCTGGTGTTTTTGTTTGTGTGTTTGTTTATAGGGGAGAATTGTTTGTTTTTACTAGTGCTGTGAATACAGCTCATGCTTTCAATAGTTAACAGTATAATTTACTGACAAAGAACTGTTTCCTAGAGCTCCATGTTATAGGTGTATGGATACAGCCATTGGAAAGGATCTCTGGTGGCCAGAACAAGTTTGATAGAACTTTAAAAAAATACTCTACCTAACAGTTGTTTTAGCTTAAAACTGTACTGTTTTGATGTGGTAACATTTTTTTTTCTCTAAAATCACCCATTCCTTAGAATGAAGACAGTATTAGATCTTTATGAGTCAGAAAGCTTTTAGTACTGAGTTGTTTATTTTATTAAAAGTATTTTATTTAGATTGAGTGTAGCTTGCTAGAGTCTCTGAAAGTACCCATGAGTGACTCATAGAAGATAGCAAAAACAACCATAGTTGGAAGAGGTGCATAGATGCTATATCTTTTTCCTGGTAGGTGTAACCAGGCTTGAAAATCCATTATTGATATTTGTAAAATATGCTCCTAGGAATGTACAAGTTAACAGGTACCCTGGGAGCTACATTACATATTAAAATTAAATACCTACCAGTGCCTTGAGTCACTGGCTGCTTCCTTTCCTATGCTAACATGGCCTTGCTTGTGGAGACTGACTACCAAGAGTAGTCATCATGTTCCTCCACAGTTAGTGAGGCAGAGTCTCAATGTGTGTTCTAGACTGGCCACAACCTCATTTCTCCTGCCTCAGCCTTATGCCAGCATTCCTAGTGTTTCCCACATGTAGTGACTATTTCTCCCATGAGACCTTGGACATACCAGGCTTTTCATTGCCTTACTTTGATGCAAGTGTGTTCTTGTTAACAAATAAGTTCTGGTAAAGTATTTTAAGACTTCAGTTCCTAAAATAACCTTTCTTAATTAAGTGCCAAAGCCAAGATATATGGAAAAAAACATATTTGCACAAAATTACTTGAAGTTTTTAAATAACACAGTAATCAAGATAGCACAGCTCAGATTTCTCGACAGATAAAGCATGTGTGGCAGCACATCAGCATGTGTTTATTCTCTCAGAATTGAGTACTTGAGAGAACTCAAGTCTGCAGTTCCTGGAGTCCTCATGAGAGGACACCCGCAATAAACAGTCAATGCATTTGCTGCAGTAAAGGCAGGAAAGTATCGCCTCTTTCACAGCTGCCTCCAATTATTTGGAGAAGACCTGCCTCAGGCAGAACAGGAAATGGAACGGGTATGAAGTGAGTTATGAACATCTGAGAGACTCGACTATGCTGACTGGGAGTGGAATAGAGGATTTCCTTGGAGGAGGTGAGACAGCTCAGGCTGGAAGCCTGAAGACCTGAGTAGGAGGGAAACCTACTCCCGTGAGTTACACACACACACACACACACACACACACACACACACACAAGTAATTAAAAGAGCTAGATCCTACTTTTGTCTTACCTTCATCTTCCAAAAGGTAGCGCCATGAGATGAAGAAGAGGCTTAGCTGAAAAGCGAATGCGGCCAGTGCAGCAGGAGAGCAGGAGAGCACCAGCACATAAACTGCTTCCTCGGCGCACTTGTGCAGCTTCACTCTCAGTTTGCATCCAGAATAATTTCTTACATAACACCAAAAGAACAAGCAAATTAAACGAACAAAAAGCCTTTGTCAGCATTAAGAAAGTGTAACACCAGTTGCAAAATAGGCAAATGTGTCTGCAAGCCTCACGGTTTGCAATAGATAGAATTTAGGCAAAGGATCCAAACAGATTTTTCTCCATTGAACTTGGGGAAGGCTTAGTGCTCAGGGTAGTAATTAGCACTTGGGAAATGCAAACTAGCACCTCGACAAGCTGTCACTCC
This sequence comes from Apodemus sylvaticus, assembly GCF_947179515.1. Taxonomy (NCBI): domain Eukaryota; kingdom Metazoa; phylum Chordata; class Mammalia; order Rodentia; family Muridae; genus Apodemus; species Apodemus sylvaticus. The sequence goes on from NC_067488.1 coordinate 3,642,624, forward strand.
ACACCTACTAGGTTGGCCACAGCCATGAACATGGGCAAGTGTAGACAAGGAGGTAGAGGCACAGGCCACCAGGAAACAAATGAAAACTGACAGCTCCTTGAAAGAATAAATACTTGCGATGGGACAGTCATTCCATTTCTAAATATGTAAGCAAGAAAGATGGAATCATGTCCACTCAGAGACATATGTGTATATTTAGAGCACCATTATTCATGATAGAAAGCAACACATGTCTACAAGCTAATTAATGATTAAATAAAATGTAACATCCATGTTATAGAATATTTCTTGCCCTTAAAAAATAATCACGGTACAGCAACAAAAGAATCAACTTTTACTAGAGCAGGAGAGATAGCAGGTGAGGTGAGCACTAATAGATGTTTAAAGGTGATGGAATGTCTAGCATAACACTGGCTGTACTAAAAACCCAGTCATATGCTTTACATAGATTAACATATATGACTGATCTCAGAGCAAATAGTTTTAAATTAGATGAAAAGTGACCGGTGTTGGCAAATATGCAAAGAAAACCAAACTTGGCCGGGCATTGGTGGTTCACACCTTTAATCCCAGCACTTGGGAGGCAGAGGCAGGCAGAATTCTGAGTTCCAGACCAGCCTGGTCTCCAGGACAGCTGGAGCTACACAGAAAAACCCTGTCTCAAAAAGCCAAAAGAAAAAAAAAGAAAAGCAAACTCCTCTGCCTTATTGGCATAAGTGTAAGTGAGTATAGCCACTGATTCAGAAGTTCTTCAGTGATCTGAGGTAGAACCTTTGTGTGATCACTCTAGGATTTCCAAAAGGAATCAAAATCAGAATATCAAAAAGACAGTTGAAGCCGGGCATTGGTGGCACACACCTTTAATCCCAGCACTTGGGAGGCAGAGGCAGGTAGAATTCTGAGTTCAAGGCCAGCCTGGTCTACAGAATGAGTTCCAGGACATCCAGGGCTACACAGAGAAACCCTGTCTCGAAAAACAAAAACAAAAAACCAACCAAACAAACAAACAAAAAAAGACAGGTGTAGTTGTGTGCTCATGACATCATTCACTCTAGGTAACATATGGAGTCAATAGATTATCAAGGAGTAAATGAACTGGTACAGAAAATAAGATATAGATAGAAATATAGATAAGAGAGGGAGGGAAAGAGATTGATTCTTATTCCCAGTTGAATACTATTCAGACTCCAACAAGAATTCTTGCCTTTTGTGACACATACATGAATCTAAAAGACATTTACTGTCTGAAATAAATCAGGCACAGTAAGGCTGGTCCTGCATAATTTCACTTTTAAGTTACATCTAAAATGGGGACCTTGGAGAAGTAATGAGTAACAGGATGGTTCCCAGAGGCTGAATTTGGGGAAAAGTGCAAGTTGTAGGTTAAAACGTAGAAACTTTCAAATAGACTGGAGGTGGGTAGATTTTGAGATCTGTTCCATAAAAGAATAACTACGTTCAGCAATAATACATATTTCAAAATAACCAAGAGAGTAAATTTCAAATGTCTCACCACAAAAGAGTTGTAGATGAGCAAGTACTAGATATGTTAATGAGTACAGTCTCATTATACCATATTGTGTGTGTGTGTGTGTGTATGTGTACATGTATATATCAAAACATCTGTGATTTGCCAGTCAAAAATAGTCATGTTTTCTAGAAATAGCGGTATACACTTTTAATCCCAATATACAATACGCAGAGCAGGTGAATCTGAGTTTGAAGCTATCCTGGTCCAATTTAATAGATAGATGTACATTAACAAGAAAAAAGTATAAAGGTTTTTGAATTGGTGTAAAATGAATTGGTGTAAGCTTTTAGGAAACAGACACTATAGGTTGTGTGTTTTAAATAAATTCTAGAGTGGATGTAGATATCCAAATTCTAACTTCTTTATCTACTAGTTCTATGATTTTGACCAAATAACATTTTAAGGCTCATTTTATCATCTTAAAATGTGAAAAATAGTATATAATTTACAGAGTTGGTATATATGATTGTATATATGAAAAGAGCCAGTAGTATTACCTGTGTGTTGATATTGTTGCTTCAGAAACTCTTAGGGAACCAATTAGGTTATCGTTACCATCTTAAATCACCCATCTATAGGTACCTATCATGTATACATATTCATGCACCGCGCTTATAAATGTATTAGCATACTTCTAAATCTCAGAAGCTTGTGATCTATTTAGAAGAGAATTGCAGTAGAAGGTGCTCTGTGCTGCATGCCAGCTCAGTGCTAGAGACTGCATGTCCTGTAGGATTATAGGAAAGAGAATCACTGCGTGCTGCTGTGGGCCAAGTGAGCACAGACTTCACAGAGGACAAGAACTTTCCAGGGAGAGGAATCCAGGCTGGGGGACAAGATGAACAGTAACATGGAGGCAGATAGGTGAGCTTGAAAACCCAGAATGGGGAATTTGAATCAAAGAGTTGTGAGTGGTGGCTTAATAAGGGAGTTCCCTAAGCTGATCAGATAGCTACTCAGTGGATAAAGGGGTTTCCTGCTTGATGATGTTAAAGCTCCTGAACTCATGTGGTAAAAGGAAAGAAGTAATTCCTACAAGCTATCTTCTGATCTCTCTCTCTCACTCTCTCTCTCTCTCTCTCTCTCTCTCTCTCTCTCTCTCTCTCTCTCTCTCTGTGTGTGTGTGTGTGTGTGTGAGAGAGAGAGAGAGAGAGAGAGAGACGAGACGGACGGATTTAAAAGAGGAAGTCTCAGAGAGTAAGTAGTTCATCCCATAGGCAATGATCTGCCATCTGCACAGTCTCTCATTTGCTGTCCTTTACATGCAATGACCACTTTTTCTTGAGTATTGTCTTGTAATTAGTTTGCTTAGAAAGTTTCTGTAGTTCTTGCAGAACAGCATTTCCCAGATTGTGGTACACATGAACACTGCCCAGTATTCATCAGTGGGTACTCTTCAGCTTTAGCTCAGATGTTTGACGTGGAGCCTAGAATGAGTGAGTGCCCTGGAGCTTGGCTTACTACTCATGAGGTCCTGTTTGGAGCCTGAGTGGCATTGAAGAGGGTTGACACTTTAAATCTGTCACCTAGGGCCTTTCTGGATGCTGCTTTTCCAACTTTGTCTTCCATTATTCTCACATTACCTTTATAACAATGCTGAAAGCTACATTCTTAAAGTGACTGAAAGTTGTAACTCTCAAAGTATACTACATTGTGAAATTTCCTGGTGATCTGAATCAAGCTGAGTTGAGCTCTTTTTAGAACTTTTACCTGTTTCACATCCACCACCAAGGGTGTAGAAGATTAGAGTGCTCATTTTCAGAGGGAGACGAAGGAGAAGCAGGACCAGTTTCTAATGGTATGGAATTGGCAATAATGTTCTAGAAATGTTCTCTTGGTTCCTTTTCATTTCAGAACTTTTCCAGTATTATTTTTCAGAGTATTAATAGTAACTAACAGAAGACCATTTAGCCTTAGTTCAGTTTGCATTTGACCTGCTTTAGGAAGTTAGAGGGTAGCCTGGGAAGTTTGCAAATGAGCCTTAGTTTTGCAATTACTTGGTGGATTTCGGAATGTCAGCAGGATAACAAAACCCTGAATTCAGCTACTTTAAAGAAAGTGGATTTAGAAACAAAAGTCAATTTGATATTTTGTTAAGTAACTATATTCTGTCAGACAGTGATAACCTGCTACCAGTTAAGATTAACTGTGAATATGCTCAGCTTAGTCTGCATATTAGAAATTAGTTTTAAAGCATGCTATTTTTTTTGCTTCATTTCCATGAATTCTGTAATTTCTTTAAATAATTCTATGTGATTCATCTGATAATCAAATAAGAATGTAGATATACTTTATCAGTAGACATTTATTCAAGTTCAGCTACAGTTGCTTAAGTTCATAGTTGTAAGGCAGAAGCCCATTGGAATATTTAATAACCAGTCCTGTGCGTTGCTCCAGAAGCTGAACGTGTGTTTTTGTTTGGCTCCAACAGAGAGTGCATAGGCTCAGTAAACTTTCATCTGCTTCAGGGTTAGGGCAGATTCCATCTTAAAGCAAATTTATGAGAGTGGCTGATGTGATACAGTTGTTTCTAGTAAAATCAGACTAACTCTAAGGAGCCAATCTAAGTCAGTCTCTGAGGAAGTCTATGAGAAACAGACTCCAACTCAGACACCGTTGTAAAGCCTGATCTAATGAGCACTTGCAGCTGACTTAATCCTGTTGCAGATCTTTAAGCAGCCATGGTACAAAATGGTTTCCACATTGACATCAGTGGAAAGAGCTTTAGATTTTTATCAGCAGAAAGAATATATACCTTGTACACACAGTAGCCACTTTTAAAGAATTAACATCATGATCCTTTCTAAGCCAGGTTGTTCCTGATGCAAACCCGGATTAAGGTGTGCAGAATGTGTTGTTTCATTTTCTTAAAGCCTAAGTTCATTAAAAAATGAAAACTTGTCAAACTTAAAACTGAATACAATATAAAGGATGACAGACCTACTCTGATTCATGATGCATGTGAGACGCACATACACAGACCTGGAGAAACAGTGACACCTGGCCCTGAGTTCAGACCCTGCAATGCAATGCTTTCCTCATTACTGTTATTTTCATGAGCTTAGGGATTCCTGAAGGTACATTTAGGCTGTACAAGCTTATGAGTCAGGGAAACTAGCATAAAAGGTAGATATTGAGTGACCTGTGCCCCTGTGAGCAGGTTATTAATCCCCACCTTTTTTTTCTTTCTGGTCTACCATTTTGAAACACAAATAATGATCTAAGAATTATAGTCCATTAACACTAGGCCCAGCCCTTTCCTAATTTACAATTTAAATTAGACCACACATTGCAATAAAACTCAACCTTGACTGAGCTAGCTCTATATTGTAGTTAGTGCAACAGTGTCATGAACTGTGAGGATGTGAATGGACACTTAGCAGGCAGAAGTGGTCAGTAATACTACAGAGACCTGGGATGGTCACTTCTTGACAGGGGAAAACTGAGACTAGTCTGTTCAGCATGATAAGTATCCTTTGTACTTCTTTTTTGAATACTTACCTCATTGTTGACAAAACTTGTCATTGATGTGGGATGTTGTATAACATCTGGTTTAGAGAAAATAAAGCATTAAAAATGTTAGTTTTATTCTACTCTATGATATTCAAGTTTATAACTTGATTCTTTATTAAGTTTCAGTTTTGTTGTAGTTAATGTCTCATTTAGTCCTTAGGCTGGTCTAGAACTTGCTAAAAAGACCAAGGATAGCCTGGAACTTTGAATTTGTCTTGCCTTTACATTCCAAGTGCTGTGATTACAGCATGCACCACCACCACAAGCTTAAGTTTACTTTAAATAAAAAATACCATTGAAGGAAGCTTTTTACACCAAAGTCCAACTAATCTATGCTTTTTGAAATATAACCTACCATATCACTGAATTGAAATAGCAATTCCCCATAATATTTTTCTGACCTATAATACTGAAAAATTATAAGTATAAAAATAAACTCTTGTTTCTTGTTAAAATTAATAATCTTTATATAATTTGCTATTTACATAAAGTTTCTAATGTGGACGATCTTTGTATTTAAGTCCAGTGACTACCTCTTCCAGCTCCAGCATGCCATACTATTCCATAAATATTTAGATAGGGAAGCACATGATTTTTTTTCAACTTTATAAATACTCTCATTTGTAATTTCAGTATGCTTTAACAACTCCTCCTCCTTTTAACTGTATTTGATTTGGGAAGACAGACATGATGTTTACTTGTTTGAGAGCACTGCTGAGTTTTAGTCAGGGCAATAAAATTAAGATACATGTCACAGTAATACACAGATGGGATTGAAACTTTGATTCTGTGGTTTTACACTCACTTTTTTATAATTTATAAGATGTGGAAAATGAACTCATAATTGGAAAAAGTTACTTTGATCCAGGTCAAAGTCTGATTGTTGACTGCTGAAGGAAGTATTAGTGCTGTGTCATATGCCCTCAGTCACCAAATACATAGGCACGTGCAGCTGCACCTGGTTGAGTCTGTAGACATGCTTCTGCTTCCTGTAGAGTGTAGAACTGTAGTGTAGTTGGAATGGAAGCTACATTTCCCCGCATTGTCATCAGAGCAAAAATATAGTTCTTACCAGTGTACAAGAGTTTTCTTTCTACACATTTCCTCTTGTAAGATATTTGAACATATATTATTTGTGTGTGTGTGTGTGTGTGTGTGTGTGTGTACATCACTTGTAGTATTCAAGCTGGTGTGTATGTGTGTGTTGGGCTGTGGTTGAGTTGGATTGGGTTTGGGTTTTTTATGTGAAACAGGGTCTCATCTTCCATCCTGGCTTCAAACTGGTAATGTTCCTAGCCCCGCCTCTGCCCCCCACCTCCTAGATGTCAGGAAAGCATTAATGTACCACTACACCTGCTAGGGCTGATTTTAAAATGTGATTATAAAAATGTTCATATGACCTAACAAGAAGCTTCAATCCAGCTTATTTGTTTTTATTCCAAAGTGCCACAGAAAAGCATCTAATTAAAATAGGAAGAAATGACTGTACTTCATTGTTTAATGTTGTCCCTTTTCCCAGTGTGGTTTCAGTTGCTTCTGGGGCACTGAGGCTCAGCAGACTGCAGGTAAATAAGTAAGCATGCTACATTAAGAAGTTGCTCTGGTCTTCTCACTAATCTCCAGCTCTCAGCACCTGTCTCTGGTGTTGGCTGGCTGTGCAATGCATTGCTGTGAATGGATAGGGAGATACGGTGCAGTCACCCAAGAAGTAAACTGTCAGTGTGGCATTCTTTCATAGCTATTGGAAATCTTACATTGAAATCCACTGATGGTAGAACTGTAGAGCTCCTGGGATTTAAGTACCATCTGGTTGTGCTCATGCCTTTAAAGCTGTTATCTCCACGTAAAATTTCAGAGTCCTATACTTTTTTTTTTCCACCAAACTATCCATTTTTAAGCCACAAATATTTTCCCATCTCTTTCAGATTTTATCTAAAAGTATATTTTAACAGTATTTTAAAAGTTCTTAAACAATAACAATTTATCTTGATGGATGGCATGCTATGTTTTTTCATTTTATTTTAATTAGCCATTGGGGGACCAAATTCCCTTTTGTTTTAGTCTTTGGAATATTGTTTAATTATTGTTATCATGCCAGATATCTTAAAGGTTATTTTACCAATACAGTTTCATTTAACATAACCCATATGGAATCAATAGTCTTGTTTCCTAAAGTGAATGCTTGGAAAATCTTACATTCATATGTTAAGAGTACACATCCTTTCCTCATTAGTTGGAAAGTACAGGGATTTTGGCACAGGTTCTGTGTGGAAGCATTGTGCAGCTTTTATATGGATTTTGTTTTTAGCCTTTGATGACACTGTTTAGAATAGGAAGTATCTAATAAGTAAAGCATTTTGTCTCAAGTGCTGCCAGTGTGTTTAATATATGCCTGGAGGTCTGAAACATTATCTTCTTCACTACAGTAATATGCATTTAATTCTCTGAAAGCAGAAGGTCGAACTTTTAAAAGGGACGCAAAGTACATTTTCAAACAGAATAATTCAAAACATATGGAATAGGGGACCAGAGTTATGTACAGTTGGTTTTTATGGTTTAATCATGATCATGTTAATGCACACCAGTAGCTAATTAAAGAAAACTTTTATTGTCCATTTTAAATAAGTTAGGTAAGGAGTGAAGGGACTGATGCAGCTGTGCTGCCCAGAGATGCACAATGCACTCTCTCCCCCAGCACATAGGACCTGCAAAACGTTAGCCTCGAATTGATTACATTGTGAACTTTGTGTTTTTTTCAGATGAATGGTGAATTTGGTGATGCTTAGGGCCCAACACATACAGTGAATCATGAATTAGTCCTAACAGTGGGCCAGATCTTCCTCAACAAGACGGATATATCCACAGTGAGATGGAGACAAACTTAGATTTTCAAATATGTCCCAATAGCTACCTTATTGTGGTGCTAAAATGATTTGCATGCTTACAAAAATAGCAAATCAGACTTTTTACTAGAGTTCACATTTGAGGATTGGTTTGCAATACTGAAAAATTTTTGGCTTTTTTTTTTTTCCTATTGAGAGCTAGTCTTCTATCTCTTGGTCTTTGTATTCTGGTCAGTAGTGAACAAAATTATCTACCATAGGAGTTGTATTCAGTAACCCATGCATGCTGAGCAGAGAGCTGCCACTTGCCCCGCCATGTACTGACATCTCAGGACTTGAGAGTCACGTGCTGGAGCCTGAGTGTGTTTCTCCATTCACACTGTACGCTCACTTTCCTTACCATATTTCTCTAGGGGATGGGGGCTGTGTGCACTCATGTTAACAGCCCATAAGAATATTTAATATGCTTGTGCTAGAAGAGATAAGACTTTAAACATAAATCTGTAAACCTGAAACAAATTCTGCATGCATGAAAACTGTGTGTTTTGATGGAAAGAAATAGCTTAGGAAGCGAGAACTCTTGGTTGGGCTTTGTCATGGAACACAACCAACAAATTCACTTAAACTATGGGGAAAAAAAACAGTTTGTAATGTCCCAAAATACAGTCAACAAACATGGATTCCTTAAGGACTTAATTACATTACTAGTTGGCAATGTATTTGGAGGTATATTTGTAATTTTGACAGGATGACACAGAACTCTAAAACTTAAGTTGTTACCTTGAGAGCAAGTGACCATTAATGACTGATTTTTAATATTGACACTCTAAAGTACATTTTAATGAAGGAAATGCACATTTGATAATTTGTTCTCAAGAATTTCTAGGCATGGTGTCAGGTGTGGAATCTCAGCTGTTGGGAGACTGAGCCATAAGGATTGCTGTGAATTTCAGACCAATCTGGAAAACATAAGAGTCTTAGGCTAGCCCAGGCTAAGGTTTGCTAGGTTCTTCTTCAAATCTTGAATAGGAAGACACGCCCCCCCCAAAAAAGTGGATCATGAGGACATGTTTTTTAAAAAATGGACATCCATTTAGTTTGTGTGATAATGGCTTTAAGTTATACTAAATTCATTTTAAGTTCCTTTAAACAGCATGTTTATATAACATTGTTCTTGTAGTGACACGATGCATAACTGCTTTGACATATTTACTTCATTTTTTTCCTACAGATCTCTAAACAAGAACAGAAGAGAGTAGATACATTTGACGGAGGCAAAGCTGAAACCTCCTCCCGATGCAGTGGTGCTCAGGACAGCGGCATTGGCAGTGACAGTGTTAAAATTCGCATTGTACAAATAGAGCAGTGCAGTGGTGCCAGTCAGCACCGCATTGCCCATCCCTCTCACCAGTCATCAATTGTGAAAAATCTTAATTTTATTCCCTTTGACATATTTATTACTGCAAGTAGGATCTCCCTAATGACTTATTCCTCGGTGGCCTTGCCCAAATTCAAATTACCAGAACACCAGAATGAAGATGGAAAAACAGGCAAGAGTTCCTTAAATCTTGCAGAAGTTGATTCTGATATAGCTAAGCCTAACCAGGCCTGCGTTTCCATGGTGACTGCTGAAGACCCCTTAAACAGTAGCACTTGTTTTTCTTCAGGGAAGAAAGTAAGGGCTCTCTCCCTTGAAAGCCTCCATGCATCCATACGGTCATCTGCCAGACAAGCTCTTGGAGTCACTGTTGTTCGGCAGCCTGGCCGAAGAGGAACTGGTGACTTAGAGCTAGACCTGTTTCTCCATTTAATTGTATCCCAACCTTCCTTGCTTCTGAGTTGTCACCACAGGAAACAGAGGATGGAAATATCCATCTTTGATGCTATGCTTAAAGGCGTAGCCTCTGACTACAAATGTACAGGTAAGAGCCTTCAAATATATTTGAGTATAGTATTAAGTTTTTATTTCCAGTTTCAAGATTTTAGCAAATGAAAAACATCCAACAGACCAGACACACCTTCTGTTCTCTACAGAGTATGGTAAGTACATGCCTGTAACTGAATTGATTTTAAGAAAATGTTGGGGAAAATATATCAACATTTAACCTTAGTATTCTCACCATGCCTCTGAACAACCTTTTTCCTTAGTAGTTGTGTGAAGAAGGCTCTTTCTCAGCTGTAGATAAAGTTCAGTTTGTAATGTATAGGAACCATGGCTATTAGTAGTAATGGCCCATAGGTAGCCTATTCACAGCAGTGTACTTGTTCAAAAAATAGTACAAGAAGCTTATTGTAGTGTTCATCTATTCATCTCACTAAAATTTATATCCAATCAAGAAAGATTATCAAAGTACAGTACTTTAAAGACATTTATACTTTTGTTAAAAAACAAATCAAAGCACCCGTCCCCTTTCCAAATTAGAGATTTGGCAGCAAACACTGGCATGCAGGTTGCAGGGTCTCCTGTTCAAGACTTGAAGAGGAACCTAACAAGCTTGTTGTGAGGAGACATGTTGCTGTCCCACCTAATGGATGGAAGCCAGCAGTGAGGCATTTGGAAGCTAGTCTGATCTGAAAGTCAGTCTGGTTAAAGTCCTTGGCATACCCTTTGAATGAATTATTTTCTTATTATGTTTGTATTAATACCACAAAAGCAACTTGAGGGCAGGAAGACTTTTCGGCTCATGGTTTGACAGGATCCACACAGTTCATCATGACAGTGCCAGCATGGCCTACACAAGGTGGCAGGCACTTCTTTATTCCCACTTTTTATTTTTCCCTTTCCCCTTTCTGTGTTTATTTGAAACGCACCCTAGTCTCTGGGGTGGTACCTCTACTATTCAAAGTAGAGGTTCCCTTCTCAGGTAACTCTCTGGAAAGCCCTCCCTTCAGAGTCTTGAGCTGGCAGCTCATACTAGACTCCTAAAAGTAGTCACTGTAAGGAGCATTTAAACCACTGGCAGTTTAAACCAGCCATGTGAGTATTTATACCATGGATGTTGGCAAATGCTATCAGACAGTTCTACTATTGTGAGAACCGTTTGTTAACATTACCTGCAACTATTGCCTTCCTCTTCAGACATTGCCATTCCCGAGTGCCTGTGATATAACAGGTACTTCAAGACACTGGAAATGTTGCTAGTGCTGAGTTAGTAGAACTTGTTACATGATTTGAGGATTTCTGCCTACTTAACTAATGCCTTTTTATGTTCTGATTAGCATTGGTTGGAACTTTGTATGAAATTGGAAGAGTAAATCTTGCTTCCCAGAACTTCCTTAAGGTCACTTAGCTATAATCTCTAATGTAGGTAGTAGGTGTCTATAATGGCTCTGCTAAGAGGTAACGATACACACACACACACACACACACACACACACACACACACACACACATATATGTACATATATACATATATATGGGTATGTAAATATATATAAACATATCTCAGGGCACTGATGGCAGAGCTAAGGTGTACAGATGAGAACTGATGCTGATGCTAATATTTTTCAAATATATAGAAATAGATTTGCCATAATCTGTTTCACAAGTATACTCATAACTCATATGTCTATGTCCTTTTGTCTACATGTGTATTCAGCAAGGTTATAAGAGCTCAAAATAAGATCATAGTATCTTCTTAGGATAAAAGAATAAGGAAAAAAAACAAGATCTTTCTTGTGTAGGGTGAGGGTGGATTGTGAAACCAACCCAGTTTCAGCAGACAAAGCTAATGGGAAGTCATGGGTCTGTGTTAGAGTGGAGTAAACTTCTAAGGAAATTTTCCTGCATAAATATCCTGTGGGTACCTTTCTTGGGGATCTACTAAAACCCTTATATGATCCAAATATAGCAGTTCTTGGTTATAACCAAGTGTTACCAGTATAGTATATGCTTTACACAATAATATTTCTTAGAAATTAGTTTAGCACTTTGAGGAAATGTGTTAGAAAACCAAAAATGCAAGTTAAAAAAACAAAAAACAAAAAAACCCTGTAACTGTCACTAGGTCACACGGCGAAGAATTATACTATTTAAAATACATTCTTTTATTTTTACCCTGATAATCAAATAACTCGGTAATGGAAGCCCTGTTTCATATTACAGTTGGAAAAACTAAGACAATAAGGCTTAAAGAAGTACGTTCCCTAAGACATAGCTGTATTAGGACATAGCTAAAGTTCACAAGCCAAGTCTAGACTTCCTGGTACCTTTAGGTGCCCTGAGGAGAGAAGTGTGAAGAAACCCCCGTCTCCAGCAGACTTCCCTCTGCTCAGATTGTACAAATGGTTCCTTTTAGAGTTTTAACTGGTGCATTTGTCATTAAATGTGTCCAGTGACGTGACTATATAAAATAGCATATCTTCGCTGTATGACAAACCTGGCTTCACATTCTGGCACTATTACAGGATGTAGAATTATCTGATAAACCAATCGTGATGAAATAATTATTGAATAATTCTAAGGACCTAATGCTAATAATTCCTAGCATGGAGTCTAGGAAGGAGTAAGCCTGAATAAATGTACCCTATCACTGCTTTCACTGTAATTCCTAGTTAATCTATACTGCCTTAACAGGAAGTCACCAAGACATCAAAAGCTGAAGGCTAACATCTACCAATATAAAACTATTGTTGACTTTTGAAGATGTGAATTTTCTTTAATACCCTAAAAAACACTAATTATTTTTCTCAATGTTTTAAATATTTTTTATTATATATTAATGAAGTTGCCCTCTAAAACTGGACTTGGGACATTTGTTTTCAAGGTCCACTTGGATGAAGTGGTCAACTCCTATTACCAGTTTAATTATCCAAATAGTTTATGTAGTGCTTTGCTTTATCCCAAGGAGAAAACTGTTCCATTTACACTAGTCTGTGCAATGTCTGTGACAGTAATTTTATACATAAGAAAAATGTGCGTGGCTATTATGCTAAAGTTCATATGGATGGAATGGGAGAGAAGAATAAGATGGGACGAGCTAGTTCTGTTTTTGAGTCCTAATGTCAAGCACTCCTTTTTATCTCTAACCTGGAAGAATAAAATGGGTGGTCAAAATGAAGATAAATAAATAAATAAACAAACAAACCAATAAACAAATAAAAATAAAAAGTAAAAAAGAAGGTAACCTAAGAAAGTTTAAAAGGAAATTGAAAAGCAACAAAAGTTAAAAATGAAAAAAGAAACATGTATCTTTCTTTTTTATTTCTTTTATTTTTTTTATTTTTCAGTTTTTAAAATCTCTTTGGAGCATTAAACATGATAGAAGTAGAGAAAAATTTCTTATGAAGTCCTCTATGAAAGGAAATTGTTTCAAGCTCCTGATTAGACAGAAACTGTTCCATCTCCAAGGAAGAATAGGCAGTATATCTGTGGCTTCATAGAATGAATTGGGTAGTGTTCCTTCTGTTCCTATTTTGTGGAATAGTTTGAAGAGTGTTAGTATTAGGTCTTCTTTGAAGGTCTGATAGAATTCTGCACTAAAACCATCTGGTCCTTAGTTTTAATATCTGCTTCTATTTCTTTAGGCAGTTATGGGACTGTTTAGATGGTTTATCTAATCCTGATTTATCTTTGTTATCTATCTAGAAAATTGTCCATTTCATCCAGATTTTCCAGTTGTGTTGAGTTTAGGCTTTTATAGTAGGATCTGATTTTTTTTTTTAATTTCCTCAGTTTATGTTGTTATGTCTCCCTTTTCATTTCTGATTTTGTTAATTTGGATACTGTCTCTGTGCCCTCTGGTTAGTCTGGCTAAGGGTTTATCTATCTTGTTGATTTTCTCAAACAGCTCCTGGTTTGGTTGATCTTTATATAGTTCTTTTTGTTCCTACTTGAATCTACTGTTCAGCTGTGCTGTTAAGCTGCTACTGTATGCTTTTTTCAGTTTCTTTTTGGAGGCACTCAGAGTTGAGTTTTCCTCTTAACACTGCTTTCATTGTGTCCCATAAGTTTGGGTATGTTGTGCCTTCATTTTCATTAAATTCTAAAAAGTCTTTAATTTCTTTATGTCTTCATTGACCAAATTATCATTGAGTAGAGTATTGTTCAGCTTCCATGTGTATGTGTATTTTCTGTTTTTATTGCCTTAGTCTGTGGTGATCTGGTAGTATGCATGGGATTATTTCACTCTTCTTGTATCTGTTGAGGCCTCTTTCATGACTGATTATATGGTCAATTTTGGAGAAGGTACCATGAGGTACTGAGAAGAAGGTATACTCTTTCGTTTTAGGATGAAATGTTCTATAGATATGTGTTAAGTCCATTTGATATATAACTTCTGTTAGTTTCTTTGTGTCTCTCTTTAGTTTGTGTTTCCATGATCTGTCCATTGCTGAGAGTGGGGTGTTTAAGTCTTCCACTGTTATTGTGTGAAGTGCAATATGTGCTTTGAGCTTTAGTAAAGTTTCTTTATGAGTGTGGGTGCCCTTGCATTTGGAGCATAGATGTTCAGAAATGAGAATTCTTCTTGGTAGATTTCTCCTTTCATGAGTTTAAAGTGCCTTTCCTTAGTTTTTTTTGATAATTTTGTTTGAATGTTGGTTTTATTCATTATTAGAATAGCTACTCCAGCTTGTTTCTTGGGTCCATTTGCTTGGAAAATTGTTTTCTTAGTACTTTATTCTGAGGTAGTGTCTATTTTTAACACTGAGGTGTGTTTCCCGTATGCAGCAAACTCATAATGTGACATTTATTTATTTTATTCATTATTTTGTGATTCAAAAAGGTAATTCATGCCAAGGTACCTAGCGGTTTGTCTTAGACAATAGGATTCTAGAGTTCAGACTTATCACATTAAGTGATGTAAGTGACTTAGTCCTTCATATGACTCCTTGCTACAGCCTGGCTCTGGGGATTCTAGAAATGAAAGCTAATGTTAGGTATAAAGGCTTCACTCGGGTGACATATTAAAGTCATCATTATGAAGACTTTGAACTCAAATACTAATAATCTGTTGAACATTTATAGAATGTGCTGTTATCTTAGAATAACTCTATTAAATATATAAGTGTAATATTTATAATTGTTTACCTTCCTGTTTATGTAGTCAAGTCCCCTTAATGCCTTAGATGTTCTTTCCCTTCTTATGTGCTTTTATTTTATACTCACACTATGGTCTTAGGATAGTCACTCATTCATGAATTCCTGCCGTTTATCAATCAAATGCAGATGCTTGGGAACCCATTATAAGGGAGACCCAGTTTCTGCCCCCAAGCATTTCGCTTTGTTTATTAACTGTACTGCGTATAACTGATAAAGGTTTAGAAAATATAAGTCTTCACACATTGAGGTATGCTAGGAGGCACTTCAGTGACCTCAGTAAAACCTGAGCTCATGCTTCTCGAGAGACAGTGTAGAAAAGCTCTACCAAGTGGCTGGATACAGAGGACTGCTTACTTTTATTAGTGGTAGTTCAGCTTCCCTTCAGCACGTTATGGGTTCTAAGAAGAAGTCTGGGTGAGCATGGTGGTATATGCCTTTAATCACAGCACTTGGTAGGCAGAGGCAGATGACTCAGTTTGAGGCCAGCCTACTCTACAGAGTGGAGTAACAAAATAGCCAGTGCTACATAGAGAAACCAAAGAAGAAGTAGAAGAAGGGGAAGGAGGAAGAAACTCTGTGCTTATTGTAGTCATGTTTTCTACATATGTAATAAATCGTTTTTCTATAACTGTTCTCTAGATCTTATTTCTTCTATATGATTATCATGTGTTTGAACTTGATTTCTTTGAATTTATTCACTTTTAGGTTCTATGGGGCCTCTTAATGCTATCAATTGTTTTTTTTTTGTTTGTTTGTTGCTATTATATGTGAGGACTTGGAGCCATTTTTTTTGTTTGTTTACACCCTTACTATCAGAGTTTTTATTGACTTTTTCAGTTTTTGTTTCCATTTGAAACTTGTGTATTTCTATCCATTTTGAGTGTATTACCTTGGCCTTATGAAATATAATTGTAATAGCTACTTACACTCTTAAATGCCTTTGTCACTGTCATGATAGCACAGCCACCAACTTTCTCTATACACATGTACACACATGTGTACATGCAGATACACACACAGATACACTGGCTCTGAGCACAAAGCTAAGAAAAGAAAGAGAAAAGGCTACAAGGCTTCCCTTCCCTGTTCCTGAAAGCATAAGGGCCTTAATTCCCCAGAGTTTCTGTTGTGGTTTTGATTATCTCCTTCCCAGCTCTGCAGGCAGCTCAAGGCTCACTCTCAAAGTTATAAGAAAAAGAACAAAAACAAAGACAGAACAAACTCAGGAACTCACCCCTCGGTGAGTTGTATCTGTGAGCTTGGCACCCTTCCTCATTTGTGTTGATCATATTCATTGAGAGAGAGAGAGAGAGAGAGAGAGAGAGAGAGAGATTACAGTTATGAATAGGATGTGAATTAGATAGAATGGCACTAGAAATTCTGTAGTTTTAAAATAATAATTTGCAGTCCAGTAGCTAGGGCCCTGTGTTCTGAAAACCTTACTATGTGATTTCCTGCAGAAATCACAAAATACTGTCTTCACTTCTCCGAGCATGTGTCGATTGAGTTGCTAATGAATCAATTCTCCTGGGGAACTGTCAGCATCAGCCTAGATTCTCAGTGCCACACTACAGTTGCTGCCCAAATATTCAGAGGCAGTAGTAATGGTTTCTCTAGTTCCTTAGAGTTTGTTTTCATGCAGATTTATGTGGAAAAGGAAGCACTGTGAAACCGTCCTCATTGCCAGTCTACCTTCCACAGGATGTATGACATACATATTTACATACAGACATATATATGTATACGTATGTATAATGTACATATGTACTTACATGCATATATGCATATACATAAAATATGAAATTTGTTAGATTCTTACCAGAATAGTTGGCAAGTAAAATCTATTACTTAAGCACATCTAATTTATAAACTTAAAGTTAGATATAAATTGTAACACCATATTAATCATGTTCCTAATAAAGTATAATTTCTAATTTGCACTTAGTGATCCCAAATTATACTAACTATATCATTAAATATATGCAACAGTATATTTTTATTTCCTTTGTCAAAAAATTGAAATGTTATATTTAAAGACTGACTTATTAGCTTGTTCATTTTTGATAATAATAATAAACTTCAATTAATTTTCAATATAGTCCAAGTAAATAATATATTTGTAAGTTGTGTTTTTAAAGATTTTAATTATTAAAATTATATATTGAGAACCTTTTTCATGCTCTTCCTACCTGGAACAATCTCTAGTAGAAATGAGGTCTCTGCCAATACCTTTATTTGTAGCAGCTGTAGTATTGGCAATTTTCATTTAAATAAAGATGTATGTAGTTGTTTTCAACATAATCATATTAGTTGTGTTTATAAATATTTTAAGTGATATTTGTTTTGTTTAAGATAATGAAGTCCAGGTTTTAAATTGCCTCATAACTTGACTATGTACCCTAAGGCAACTTCAAAATATCATTCTCCTTATTTGTTTAGGGATTTTGTTTTTTGGTTTTGAAGAAACAAGTGTGCCATCTGGTCCCTTGGGAATGAGTTCAGCCATTCTAAGGGAATTATACAGCCCTGTACTTCCTCAGTGCACAGTCAGGCCAGGATCTTGTTTCTTAGTAATATGTACTAAGACATAACAAGCCAAATGAAAGCAGTTCCTCCGCCCTCTCAGAATTTCTGTACTGATAATAACTTTTTAAGTTATCAGTTAGATTAAAATAGAAAATGTAAAGCTTATTGGAAAGTATACTGAGTAAAAGCAGAGTGTGTTAACACTTTGTGGGATGGTAATGTCACAGACACAATGTATATAGTATTGGATATTTTTCTGTATTAAAGTGCTGTAAATGTTAGGTAAGGTCCTCTAAGAGACAAACATTGACTGGAGCCCCGTAGGATCACTAGAATTAGAGATAATCAGTACTGAGTTCTAATCCCCACTCTGCTCTTTAGCTGTGTATGGCTGTAAGTAAATTGTTAATCTCTCTAAGCTTTAGTTTCTCTATCTATGACATGGGGGGATATGACATGTAACTGTTTCTTGGGGTTGTCAGGAGGAGCAGACAAGGTGCACATACAATCCTCAGTTCATTGTTAATGCTGTTGTGGCTGCTTTTATTATTTTTGTTATTACTTTTAAGTCTATTCAAAATAGTAACTGTAATTGGCTTAAAAATATTCATTTGTTTCAGTGCTGTTAAAACTATTGTGCAACATGGAATGTTGCATCAGTTGGCTGGATCACAGTTTCAATAGGACTACAGAAAATATGCCAGAGACATTTGAGTAAACCAACAGTTGAAAACTCTTAAACTCATTTCTTACACCTCATAAATCATATCGTGATTTCATTGGGGCATTATGGCTTTATGAAAAGGATTGAATTACATGCGTCTTTAGAATATAAGTTTGTTAATGTCCCTAGAAAGGCTTAAAATTAACTTGTGACTTTAGTGTCATAAGTATTGCAACTTGAACACTGATCTGAAAATTTAGCTTCTAGGAAGATTTCTTGCTGGTCTGTAACATGCAGACACTGGTT
The DNA here is from genome assembly GCF_947179515.1 of Apodemus sylvaticus. Lineage (NCBI taxonomy): Eukaryota > Metazoa > Chordata > Mammalia > Rodentia > Muridae > Apodemus > Apodemus sylvaticus. The sequence continues at coordinate 3,661,049 of NC_067488.1, forward strand.
CACACACTTTGGCAAATAAGTCAATCGCTTAAATGCATCCCTTGGATAGAAAGATAGTGAAAAGTTTATGTTTCTCATGACCTAACCATTGAGGAGAGTTAGTTATATATGATAAAAGATATTGAAAAGAAAATCACAAAACTTGACTTTTAATCTGTTGCTCAGGCTCTTTCACACAGCAGTTAGATTTTTGATTATTTAAGTTCCTTTACGTATAAAAAGGATACAGTAATATCTATTGTATATACTTTTGTACATTTTAATGTTGCAGACCTCTTGGCTTAAAACAGACCTCTTTGCTTCACAGCTAGAATGAAGTTCATCTTCTTTGAATGTATAATTTACCTTTTACTAAATAGGAGAGTAAGTACCAGTGTTCAATTGCACAAAGTTTTACTCAAATGCTGTCCTATAAAATATAGCTCATGCTATAATTTAGCATAATAACAGCCAAATAGAAAAAATATTTAAAAAGAGCAAAGCCAGGCAAAATGAAAGTCAAAAGAAATTCATTATTTAAGTTCCTTTACCTATAAAAATGATATGGTAATATCTATTCTGTATACTTTTGTACATTTTAATGTTGCAGACCTCTATGCTTAAAACAGACCTCTTTGCTTTACAGTTAGAATGAAGTTGTAATAATGTGTCATTATATACACTATTCTCTGCTGAGAGAGAAATGCATTGAGTTGTCATTACATACACTGTCCTCTGCTGAATGTCATTAAGTAGAAAGAACCAACTTTGTTCCAGCAAGATGTGGAAGATTCAGTTCTAAATGTAAGAACCAAGTGTTGGCTTAGATTTCAAAACCTACTTTTAATGATAGCTCTTAAATGCTTCAACCTCCCTTCTAGCCACCACCTACCAGAGGCAATGGAAAAGGAAGGTTATTAGGACATGGGGGATGTGAACCTGTTTAGAAATAGTTCTTTGGAGTGAATCCAGTCTGCACTGTCAGGAAATCAGCAGTTCAGTTCACAGGAGTCATCAGTGGCAGCACCATCCACTCACAAATCCACAATGGCAGGTTGAGCCAGAAGAAACCACAAGGTTTCCTGTTTAGAAGTAGAGCCAGGATAGCAAACACAAATCAGCAGTGGTGGTGCAACCCAGCAGAAACAGCCAGGCCTCCTCTGAATTGTAACCAGTTGGCAGGAGTGACCAGGGCCAGCAGGAACAGCAGGAGAAGGACTCTGCCATGCCTCTCTCAACAAAGTGAAGATCAGCCTTCACTTTGTGAAGATTAAGACAAGAAGCCATCAGAACTCCAAACAGACTGGACCTGAGCAGAAATACTTCCCATCACATAATAATCAAAACCCCAAATGTACTAAACAAAGAAAGAATATTAAAGGCAGTAAGAGAAAAAGGCCAAGTAACATATAAAGGAAGACCTATCAGAATCACACCAGACTTCTCACCAGAGACCATGAAAGCTAGAAGATCCTGGGCAGATCTCATGCAGACTCTAAGAGAGCACAAATGTCAGCCAAGACTACTATACCCAGCAAAACTCTCCATCACCACAGATGGAGAAACCAAGATATTCCATGACAAAACCAAATTTACACAATATCTTTCCACAAACCCAGCCCTACAAAGAATAATAGGAGGAAAACTCCAATACAAGGAGGGAAACTACACTCTAGAAAAAACAAGATAGTAACCTTCTTCCATCGAACCCAAAAGAAGATAACCACTCAAATATAAAAATAACATCAAAAATGACAGAAAGTAATAATCACTATTCCTTAATATCTCTTAACATCAATGGACTCAATTCCTCCAATAAAAAGACATAGACTAACAAACTGGATAAGGAAACAGGACCCTACATTTTGCTGTATACAGGAAACACACCTCAGTGTCAAAGACAAAAACTACCTTAGAGTAAAAGGCTGGAAGACAATTTTACAAGCCAATGGTCTTAGGAAACAAGCCGGAGTAGCCACTCTAACATCAGATAGAATTGACTTTCAACCTAAAGTCATCACAAGAGACATGGAAGGACACTTCTTGCTGGTCAAAGGAAAAATACACCAAGAAGAACTCTCAATTCTGAACATTTATGTGCCAAATGCAAGGGTACCCTCATTCATAAAAGAAACTTTACTAAAGCTCAAAGCACACATTGCACCTAACACAATAATTGTGGGTGACTTCAACACTCCACTATCAATGGACCGATCACAAAAAACAGAAACTAAACAGGGACACAGTAAAACTAATTGAAGCTTTGGAACGATTGGATTTGACTGATATTTATAGAACATTTCACCCTAAAGCAAAAGAATATACCTTTTTCTAAGCACCTCATGGTACTTTCTCCAAAATCGACCATATAATTGGTCACAAGACAGACCTCAACAAATATAAGACGATCGAACTAATCCCATGCCTCCTATCAGATCACTATGGGGTAAGAGTGCTCTTCAATAGCAACAAAAACAACAGAAAGCCCACATACACATGGAGGCTGAACAATACTCTACTCAATGATACCTTGGTCAAGGAAGAAATAAAGAAAGAAATCAGAGACTTTTTAGAATTTAATGAAAATGAAGGCACAACATACCCAAATCTATTGGACACAATGAAAGCAGTGCTAAGAGGAAAACTCATAGCCCTGAGTGCCTCCAAAAAGAAACAGGAGAGAGCATACACTAGCAGCTTAATGGCACACGTGAAAGCTCTAGAACAAAAAGAAGCTAATTCACCCAGGAGGAGTAGAAGACAGGAAATCATCAAACGCAGGGCTGAAATCAATCAAGTGGGAATAAAGAGAACCATACAAAGAATCAACGAATCCAGGAGCTGGTTCTTTGAGAAAATCAACAAGATAAACCCTTAGCCAGACTGACCAAAGGGCACAGAGAAAGTATCCAAATTAACAAAATTAGAAATGAAAAGAGGGATATAACAACAGAAACAGAGGAAATTCAAAAAATCATCAGATCCTACTACAAAAGCCTATACTCAACACAACTGGAGAATGCAGAGGAAGGGGACAGTTTCCTAGACAGATACCAAATACCAAAATTAAATCAGGACCAAATAGATCATCTAAACAGTCCCATAACCCCTAAAGAAATAGAAGAGGTCATAGAAAGGCTGCCAACCAAAAAAAGCACAGGTTTCAGTGCAGAATTCTATCAGACCTTCAAAGAAAACCTAACACCAATACTCTTCAAACTATTCCACAAAATAGAAACAGAAGGAACACTACCCAACTCCTTCTACAAAGCCACAATTATGCTGATATCAAAACCACACAAAGATCCAACAAAGAAAGAGAACTTCAGACCAATTTCCCTTATGAACCTCGATGCAAAAGTACTCAAAAAATTCTTGCCAACCGAATCCAAGAACACATCAAAACAATCATCCACCATGATCAAGTAGGCTTTATCCCAGGGATGCAGGGATGGTTCAATATATGGAAATCCATCAATGCAATCCACTACATTGTGGTAGTTTCAATAAAAATGGCCTCGATTGGCTAATATATTTAAACATTTAGTTATCAGGGGCTAGCACTATTTAAAAAGGGTAAGTTGCCCTTGGAGAGATGGCGGCTCAGTGTTTAAGAGCCCCGACTGCTCCTCCAGAGGTCCTGAGTTCAGTTCCCAGTAACCACATGGTGATTCACAACCATCTGTAATGGGATCCAATGCCCTCTTCTGGTGCATCTGAAGACAGCTACAGTGTTCTCGTATACATAAAATAAATAAATGGATCTTTTTTTTTAAAAGGATAAGTTGGTGGTGGCCTTATTGGAGGAAGTGTAGGAGTGCAGTGGGCTTTGAGGTTTCAAAAGCCCAAGCTAGGCAGAGAGAGAGAAAAAAAAGAGAGAGAAAGAGAGAGAGAGATAAAGGGAGACAGAGAGAGACAGGGACAGAGAGAGAGCGCGTGCGCACGCACACGCGCGCGCACCTGTGGATCAAAATGGAGTTCTCTCAGCTCGTGCTCCAGCGCCAGCCCTTTCTGCCACCATCCTCCCTGCCATGATGAAAATCGACTAAACCTGTAAATTGTAAGCTACCCCAGTTATATGTTTTCTTTTATAATAGTTGCCTTAGTTATAAATCCCTTCACAGGAATAGAATAGCAACTAAGACAGAAGTGGGTACCAGGGAGCAAGGTATTGCTGTGATAGGCCTGACCATGCTGTGTGTTGTAGGTATATGGAAGACTTTGGGACTTTGAACTAAAAAATCAGTTGAATCCTTGAAGTGGGGCTTACTGGGCTCTCTTAGTAGGAACATGGAAGAGAGCAGTAACAATGTTAATGCTTAATTTTCTTTGCACATCCAACCACAAATGTACTCCCCACCCCCTGGTATAGGTGGCAAAGTACTTTCGACTAGTCTTTAGTGTTCTTTACCTTATCTCAAAGTCTTATTATCACACTGATTTCAGGAGAAACAAACACAAATATCTAGATACATGCACGTTCTCTCTCTCTCTCTCTCCCTCCCTCCCTCCCTCCCTCTCTCCCTCCCTCCCTCCATCCTTCTTTCCCTCCCTTCCTCCCTCCCTCCCTCTCTCTCTCTCTTTCATAACAAAATAGGTCAGAAATGCTTTTGGTGATTAGGATCCTGTGTATGGCCTTAGCTAGTCTTATAACCACCTCTTCACCACCCATTATGTATTTTCTCAGCAAGTACTTAAACCTGCATTTTTTAAAAATCTGAGCCCTTTGCCATCCTGCCTGCATTTGATTATTGCAGTTTCTCATTTATATTAATGACAAAATGTAATAATACCAAGAGACACCATAAAGGATCCCCTATGTAATCTTGTCACCCTCTTGATTTAAAAAAAAAAAAATCAGTGGCCCAAATTGGCCATGGGTGGTGGTGGTGTCATATTTAAACTCCCAGTTCACTGGAATGTTGGTTGTGACCCTCTGATAGAAGTGCACCCTCCTTTTCTGTAAGCCAGTGAAACAGAAAGTCATTAGAACATGATGCAGTTTTTTAGTTTTTTTCTAATGAGTTGATAGATTTGATGGGGAGTAATACCATTCTTGTTTCCAGCCATTTGATTACTGGACCACTGAGTCTTAGGGAAAGTATTATCATATACTAGATACTAATTTAAATCATATACCAACTTGTAAAGAACTCTGGCCCAGCCCTATAAGCTTTGCCCACTTAATCTGGTGCAATAACTGCCTTTATAAAAGGCCATTCCATCTTTCTTTTTTTTTTTTTATTCGATATATTTTTTATTTACATTTCAAACTATTTCCCCTTTTCTGGCCCCCCACTCCCCGAAAGTCCCATCAGCCCCCTTCCCTCCCCCTCTTCTCCCACCCACCCATTCCCACTTCCCTGTCCATTCCATCTTTCTATTAAAGCAGCTTCTTTGGAATGGTGGGTAAATGGTAAAACTAATTAATTCCATGTGCCTGGACCCACAGTCACACTTCTCTATCTACGAAGTTAGTTTCTTGGTCAAAAACAATGCTGTGTGAAATATGATGATGTACAATAAGGTACTTTATAAGTCCATGGCTAGTCGTTTCGCAGAAGTATTATATTCAGAAAAAGCAAATCAATAACCATTGTAAGTATCTATCCTAGTAAAGGCAAAATATTGCCCTTTCTATGATGAAAGTGTTCTAATGAAGTTAGCTTAGAGGCCTTTGAGTGGTTACTCTGTAAGATGATACCATATCAGGGATCCAGTGTTGCTCTTTTTTTTTTTTTTTGCCATTATAAATATTTACATTTCAAATTATTTCCCCTTTCCTGTATCCTCCCTCCTCGAAAGTCCCATAAGCTCTCTTCCCTCCCCCATTCCCCAATCCACCTCTTCCTGCTTCCCTGTCCTGGTATTCCCCTACACTCCTGCACTGTGCCTTTCCAGGACCAGGGGCCTCTCCTTTCTTCTTCATGGGCTTTATTTGATTTGTGAATTGTGTCTTGAGTATTCCAAGCTTCTAGGCTAATATCCACTTATCAGTGAGTGCATACCATGAGTGTTCTTTTGTGATTGTGTTACCTCGCTCAGGATGATATTCTCCAGTTCCATCCATTTATCTAAGAATTTCATGAATTCATTGTTTTTAATGGTTGAATAGTACTCAACTGTGAAAAATACATTTTCTGTATCCATTCCTCCGTTGAGGGACATCTGGGTTCTTTCCATTTCTGTTGGAAGATTTGGTATTCGTTACAAGCCATTACCAGGTCAGGCCTGGTGAGTGAAAGTTGATACTGTTGAACCAAGCATAGCCTCCGTCACTTCCACTCTGGCCGCTTTATTCATGGGCCCATTGGCAATGACGGGAATGGCCAGCCAAAAATGTTGACTGTCCATAATTCTATGGATATTTTATATATGTGATTATTGGGCTTCTCCCTTCTCCTGTCCCCTTTTGATGATATTTACATGGGATTCAAGAACATCTTCATGCTCTTTGCCCACACAGAGAGATCTATCTCTTCTGCAAATATCTTTCTCAGCAGTGTTTCACTATTATTCCTTTTAAATCCTTGACCATTGGGTAAAACCATTGTCTTTACCCCATACATCAGTATGTAAACATGCATAAGGCCACTTCTCCTTCCAAAAAATACATATGATTATATGCATCAAAATTCTATCCACTGTGAATAGTTCTCTCTCAGAAAGAGACATAAACCTTTAGCTGTCTACTTCTGGGTGATACCTGAATAGTGTGCAGAACCATCTGTAACCCAAGACCTAGCCTTCTTCTCTTTCTCAGCCAGCCAATCATAAAACACATACCATGAAGTCATATGTGCATGTTTGGACATCAAAAGCATTGTTACAGGAGTAGGACCATAGGTGTTTGGACAACTACTTCATGTAACCAGCTTGTAACAATCACATGTTTATGCTGGATTGCCTATGTTGGGTTGCTGTTGTGAATACCCAAGTTTATTGATTGTATTTCAGTAGAGGTGGTAATAAGTGCTACTGTTTTCATTTACAACCTAGGGGATATAGAGGGGCCTCAGCTTCAAAACAAACAAGCAAGAAATGATAGTTAAATGAGGTACAACAAACCTAAACTCATCAGTTGTCCTCTAAATATTACTAGTTTTTCATCAGCAGAAATTTACAATAGCTTTCTGCCATAGGGTAATTTAATGCACTGAAGGTGTATCTCACTTAAAATTGCACTCATATCCACAGTAGAATAAAGCCTTGTGGTGATTCATATTGTCAACTTGACAGAAACTAGATTTACCTACAAAACAAACTTGTAGGCATGATTGTGAGGAATTACCAAGATGAATTACTTTGGAGGCATGCCCTTGAGGGAATTTCTATATAAGATTAATAAAGATGGAAAGTGATCCCTAACTGGACAATGCCATCTGATGAACTGGGGTCTTGGGCTGACAGAAGGGCAAAGTGAGCTAAGCACCAGCAGCATTATTATCTGTTTCTGACCAGCTGCCTCGAGCTCCTGCCACCAGGAGTTGTCAGCCTTGATGTATTATACCCTGGAAGTGCGAGCCAAAATAACCCTTCCCTACGTTGCTTTTCTTGAGAGTTCTGTCTCAAGGAGGAAAATAACTGATACAGGTGTCCTAAGACAATTGCACTAATGTAATCAAAACATTTTTGTGACTCTAGTTCCTTGTATCTACCTTAACAAAAAAATGTTGCCTGGAACTACCAGAGAAAATAACTGCTAGACTAATGTCCACTTCCCTTTGTAGCAGTAGCACCAGTACTCATAGTACTGATGACAGCCACCATTGAGAGAACAGAGGTGACAGGTAGGATGCACATGTTACTGGTTTTGAGTCCCACTGTAGAGACTTCTACAACAGATAGTAACTTTGAAATAGATTTTTATGTTGCTTGGCTTTTTAAAATTCAAAATTCGTTACTCAAAAAGAGTATTAAAAGGATGATCCATTAAGTGCTTACTGCTCTTTCCAAGGACCAGGGTTCTGTTCCCAGCACCCACCTCAGACAGCTGTTCCTATAGCTCTGTGAGGCCTAGTGCCTTCTGTCAGCATCTACAGACATGCGCACACACATACAAAGAAGTCAGGAAGAGGTGGGGGGGGGAGAAGTGTTATGTTTTCCTCTCTGATGGGTAGCATTTAAAAGCACCTACTGTACAATACCTGAGTCTCATCATCTGTTTGTTCAATGCTATGTCATTCTCAAAGGAAACAACACCAAGTTCTGTGGCAAAAAGAAACATGTTTCCTTTTAAGACCTTTGTAAGAATTCAACTTTGTTATGACAGAAATACACCTTCCATCCTCTGGTGGAACAGAGCAGAATGACTAATAAAGCTTCTAAAATAGGATCCAGCGTTTCATGCCAGCTTGGGAGACACGGTTTTACAAGTAGTTTCAAAGAACTTTTGGATATTTATTTCTACAGCTATTGTGAATTGTCTTATGTCATATTTTATACAATTCAAATATTAACTAAAAATATATTTATTGTGACTATTAATCATTAAAAATAACGCCAGCATTTTCCAAGATGGCTGTCGTCAGGTTCAGTGGAAACATTTCCAGTAATCTAAGGAAGTAAAAGTTACTTTGAAGGAATGAAAAGCCATCTTTCAACACAGACAAGTCTCATGTTCAACATTCTGAGGGCCAAGGTTCTGATTAACCAGTGGCTGGCTTTTGAGACTTTCATAGGTATTAAAAGGTTTTCTGGATTGTTCTCTTTGGATATTTTGGAACAATAGAATAAAGAATTTTCTTTCCACAAGTCTTCTCAAAAGGAAAGTAAATGTTACAATTTTGTCACTCTGAAGTGAGTTCTCATCGTGTATGGACATGTGCCTGCGAGCAGTTAGCCACCTTTCTTTCTCATTCTCCTCCCGCAGTTTCTCATAAAGAACAACTTTCCCTGCTTCCTTAGGCTTAGCAACAGGAGTTAAATGCAACCATCAACACCAGGAGTTTATCCACGTGAGACTTCCAGTACTGGGTAACTGTTTACTCCACATGCATCAGCCTGGGGGAGCCTGCACTGTGAACCAGCTGTCCCTGACTGTCACTGCATTTATAAGATCTTTACAAGCTCCTTTAATCTTAGTTCATCAGCTGCTTGCCCAGGTATATGGACCTTGAAGAATGTGTAATGCACATCTCAGTGTCTAGTCCTGATGATAGAACTTAGGAGAAAGTAAATTGAACACAGCAGTCTAGACATCCCCTTCATCATATAGTCATTAGAGCATGATATGACTTAGAGTTAGACATTGCTCAAGAATTCACAGACACCTTTTTGCTAAGGCTCAGAGAGAACATAGCACGAGTCCTATTCTATACTCAGTAGCCATCAGCTCTAAACTTACATGCTTTGGATATTTATAAGTTCACTCATTCTGCCAACCTTATAAGTCCATGAACACTTTTAAACCCAGTTATACAAATATTTTGTTAAGAAGTAGCCACCAAAGTGCTGGCTTCCTAGGCTAGATTTCCTAGATTGTTATAGTTGCTTTAATTTCTGATTCTGGCTCTGCGCTTACTCTGCCTCATTGGCTTACGACTCCTCTGTCTACTTAGGACCCTGGGATTGTCCAGAGCTGGTTGCTTGCCAGGGTTTAAGGTGGCTAGACCTCTACCTTCTGCTCTTAGAGACACTGTAGAAAGCCTTCCCAGCCTAGAAAACATGCAGACACATTTTCAGAACTAGTGTTCCTTTTCCAATCCTGTTACCTTTTGAACTTCCTTGGTAAAGAATCCAATTTTGTCCTCTGTCCTGAATACTTATAGTTCCTTGTATCAGTGTGTGCTTAAGCTTGCCTCACAATCAATCAGTCATCTTCTGGTACTATGAATGAGTGAATGAATGAATGAGTAAATAGCCAGCCGTGCAGTGTATGGTGAGTGCTTCTGATCAAGCAGTCAGGAGGCAGGGCAGGCTGACCAGGCTAGTCTGTCTACCTAGTAAGTTCTTGAGTAGTCCATGCTATGACCCTGTCTGAGGAGAGGAGAGAGAGGGAGGATTGTGTTTGTATGTGGGAAGGGGATCCTGTTTTTATTTACTAAATCTATTTCCTGTTTTTCTGATTTATTAACTGAATAGTGTGCTCTAAGGCTTTCTATAATATTGTATGTAATATTCTCTGTTGTTTTTAGCAGTGGCATAGTAGTCTGTGCAGTGTGTAGTGTTGTCAAAAATTATTTTTCTTCCCTTTAAGTGGATATTTAATTTTCCCTAAATTTTTATTGCTTCAGATTGTCATGGAGTCAACATCCTTGAATATTAATCTGTGTTTTCAAATGTTTCTGTAAAAGTGTAGAGAACTACATATGTCACAACTGATTCCAGGGCATGGGTATTTAAAGATTGAATGACAAATTCTTTGGGGTCTCCCTGTCTACAAACACTGCATGCTCAGTCACGTCTACCATATGTGGGAATAGCCGTCCCCTCCCCTTGAACCATATTAGTCATCTCTTGTCTACTTCAGCTAATGGAGATTTGTTGTCCTTGTGTTACCTCATCTATCTCTGTGGAAGGGAAAATGTGTAGACCTGCCTGCTTATCTTAAGTATGCTTCAGAAGAATTAAACAGTGAAGAGTTAAAAAGGAAAACAGATTCATAGTTACTTATTTGTACACATTTGAAAGTCAGTCTTTTCCCCTACATTTGTTGAATGACATGTACATACAGAAAGCATTAGAGTTGAAAGACGGCCAGCACTCTAAGAGCAGACACTGGTTCCTAGAAGGCCATCAGAAAAGAGCCCTGGAGCTAACCTGGTCTTCAGTGAGTGAGTGTGTATACATGCATCCATTTGGGGGGATTAATCTCTAAATTTAGTTTTCTGTCTCAAATGATTTCACATTAAAAACCTCCAAAAAGGCTTCCGGTACTAGAGGAGTGGATGCCTTCCCCCGAGAACATGAAAACAGGGTTCTGTTGTCCTAGGGCTGGTCCAGCTTAGTCCCTGAGGATTTCTTCTTGGAGCGCTGACTGGTGACCTCTGAGACCTGGCCCCCACCGGTGTGTATGAGTCTCAGTGGTTCTGTCCAGTGGTAGCCACACTATCTACACCCTTTCCAAACATGGATGCTGTCTGACCTGTAGTCTTGATTGAGATTTAGGTGTTAGTTAATGTATTACCCTCTCACAGTCTGCGTTGTCCTGCTACTCAGAATCCTGACTTCTAGAAACCATAGAAAATGAACTGCAGCTTGTAGACACCATAAGTACAATGAACATCCGGCTTCCTGGAAAGGGGCAGTGCACAGGTTCTACCTCCTGTGAGCTGTTTTCTTGTGCATTTCAGCAGCAATCTCATAGATTTCCACTCACAGGGAGGCTGTTACGTGCATCTGTTAGCTCATTATATTCACTGCGTGATTATTTTTTCTTCAAAGTAAAAAATGTCTACTTATCTAGATGTAGCAGGAAGTATTTACTTGATGAGATCACTTTGATGCCGTAGAGAGAGGTGGTCCTCTGAGAAGAGACATTCAGGTCCCAGTGGCTCGCATAGCTCCTGCAAACCAACTTGTGTCTTCCAGCAACAGAAGGTTATCATGTTTTCACAAGAGCTGGCTGTTGTATTTGAAAGAGAGATTAATGTATTGTTACTGTAGGGGGCTACTCCACATATCCCTCTGCTTTAAAGTCCCCAGTCAAAAGAGGGAAGCATCCGCCAGCTTCGTGTTTGATCTTTACCACAATACACTGAACGTCACAACCAATCGCTTTCAGTATTTGCTTTGAAATAACATAAAGGTTCGTATGTGCCAGATTTTATAAGGATCACATGATAAGGTCAAAAAACACAAATTCCATGGCAGGATTTATATGCCCAGTTCGCATATGACAGTAATACTATATAACCATATGTTGAATATAATATACTGTATGTAAATGCTATTCTTGAAAGTAAGCCAGTCAATAAAGCCTAAAATAAATAATGCTTTAGTAACACATTTCAGATAGCCTGAAAATCAGATAGATGGATTCTATGGCAAGACCATCCCTAATAAAATGGCATTTAAAGTACATTAAAACACAAAATAAAACAATCATGAAACCAAAGAAATACTGGATATTGAGATTTTTAAAGCCTACTACATTATTTTCCAACATACAGCATTCATTTTTATTTAAAGTTATATAATAAAAAAACTATGGTTTTCCAAACCTTTAAAAGCAAATTCTTTGACATTAATATAATCCAAATTATTCTTAAAGGATATGTAATGTTACACAACACACAAAAATAAAATACATAATATAAAATGAAAAAAAATGTTAAAATAGAAAAAAACACCTGAAGTTGTATTCATAATTAGAACTTGTAAAAGACTTACCAAACTTTATCATTCAAGAAGGTTATGGAAAGCTACTGACAGCAACTTCAAAAGCTTAGCAGTAAAAACTGATTATAGTGTCAGAAAACCTCTGAAACAGATCAGATTAACCCTGGAGTAGCTCCAATCCACTGCATTCTTTGACCACAGATGAGCCTCTTTCTTAGCTGACAGGTCTGCCACTTTCTTCCCTTTGTTTCCAGTATTGTGTATGAAGTAAGACCCAACTCATTAGTTCCCAGCAGCTCGGCATTCAGGCCTTACCTTCACACAAACACAGTGTGGCTTAATTTTAAATTACTTTGGTCTAGTTCCGGTTTACCATCCTACCTTGAGTAATTAGCTTACCCTGCCTGATACATATGTATACATATATACACCCACATGTGTGCAATGACATCAGTGAAGTAATGACATCTACATGAAACAGTTGAATCTTCCTTTGATCGTGTTTATCCACACAGATTCATATACCAAACTGAGATGTTTGTGGTGTGATGAGTGTTTTTCATTTTAATTCATTACTTAGATCCTGGGAAGACTCTGCCTGAAGCTTCTGACTATAGCGTCGTGTGGCTGCAGACAGTGCCTGGAGAGGCAGACAGTGCAAGTGGGATCCCACCTTCTCTCCTCACACTACACATCAAAGACTTTCTTAATGGACCAGGTATGGAATCATAATGGAGCACCTTTCTGTGTGAACATAGAAACATGCCTATCAGATCTGTCAGTAAGGTTGACTCCTTGCCACACAATGAATCATTGGCCTGTTTTCCGGACGAGTACTCTCTTTAGACTGTAACATCCTAAACATGGGAAAGCAAATGTGAGTGTGCGTGAGCAGCTATGTCCGTATTGACAGAAAGTGCCTGCCTGTTAAGGAACAGTTGTTTGGAAACTGAAGACCTTGTACACTATTGCTGCTTTTTCTACTAATCATCTATGTGCTGTTAAAGGAATTGTTGAAATTTACTTTCAATTTTCTTACTGTTTATGGATGATGGATGAGATCATATATAAAGGAGCATGCATAGATAAGCCCACTTCATATGCATGAAGGGTTTTGAGATATAGTAAGCACCAAGTTGTAGTTAGATAGCTTAATATCAAATTTTTACATCCTTCTAAAATGTCAAGGGTTAGCTACTGTTGCTCTCTCGTTCTATAAATAAGGAGACTAAGACTGAAACATGAAGAAACTTAGCTGAAGTTGCAGGGGTAGATGAGCTGTTTGAACAGTAGGGCTTCATGACTCTGAAGAGTCAGTCTTCCATTGGACAAGGCTAATCAGCATGGCTAGGTAAGAGTTTCCTTTTCTGTCTCCTACTCCTCTTATAGGCTCCCTTTTAACCCTTTCATCTACTTGTTCTCTCTTGTTCTGACCCCCTTGGTATATATAGTCTTTGCTATTTGCTTCCTAGAACTGACTATATTTAATTTCACTTTTGTTATACTCATAGGGCTTCGGAATGTACTCATTGTCAAAGGAATATTGGTTTCTTCATAAGAATTTTAAAACAAGGACATCAGACTGTCCTTAAATCTCCAGTAACAATTAAAAAGAGGGAGTTTTGATAAGAGACACTACCCCTACACGGACCATACTAAATGTGTGTAGCCTGTCAGTCATTTCTGCAGAACAGTAGCTAAATAAGAAAGCCATTCCTAATGTCTGAACTGAGTTATCCCTGGAAAAGCCTTGCAGGTCCCAGTTCTGCATCACATCTCTCCAGTGCAGTGTGAAGGACTGATGGTGTTCATAGGAAATATGTGGCTATGATCTTAGCGACTGACAAGAGAAGCTAGTGCTGGGAAGTCTTTGAGGCAGTGGACTGCAGGAGTGGGAATCCCAGTTCCTAGTAAATGAGAAATACCAAATTTTATTGAATCCAAGCACACCCAGTTGTAGGGGAAAGAATAACATTTTATGTCTCGCTGAGGAGAAAGTGAGGACCGCCTGCCAGTGCAGCTGTGGGCCGTCTCCCCACTCCAACAGCCATACGCTCGGGCTCAGGTGTCCTGTTAGACAGCCTTTCAGCTTCATCTTACAATTCAGATTATTGCTCGGTCTGTTTGCTTATCATGTATTAAGAGAAGCTTAGTTGGAATCCTTTGTCAGCTCTGTGACATTCCTTCTAAAACACTAGCTTAACAACTGAACTGCTTCACAATTTACTGAGACAAAATCTTGCTTGCAGTGGGCAATGTCAGCTCCAGCTAACATGTAGTTAGTAACCCACTGAAGTATTTCATTTCTTTCACTGTCTTGCCCGTTTGTCTCATCACAATTAAGAGTTCACAGAGCTGTAGCAAATAGTAGGATTAATTGAAAGAAAATCATAAGGCACATTAAAAACCTTTACACATATAAAGAACACACTGTGGTATAAATATTGGCAACTCAATAAAATTATAGGGTTTGGAGTTTAGTTGTACTGTTATTAGGTAGTGGACTGCTAAGAGGACTAAGATCTGTGCTTAGGACTAAGCAACAACTGCAGTTTACAATGTTTCTTTTCTTCCCTTTGAAAGAAGTGGCATCACAGATAAGACCAAGCAAAGCAAATAATACTTCTAATTTTATTGGGAGCATCAGTGTTAGCATTAAAATCTTTTTGCAGTTAGGTTTTAAATCTGTGTGCACGCCAGTCATTACCAAAGAATGCTTTCTGCTACATCTCTAAACTGTGTATTTCTATTTCCTTTTTGCTTGTTTTCTGGGCTGGGTTGTGGTAACAGTAAAAATTAGGGTCCTGAAATGTAGAGGGAAAACTGATTGTAAGTGCCTACCCTGTAAATCCCTCAAAGGATAGAAACATAGTTGCGCTTGGATTTATCCTTTTAGATTCATTTTGAGGCTTGTTTTCTCTCAGTAAGATGGCTGTCCTTTAGCCAATACTGTTTTCTCTCAGTAAGATGGCTGTCCTTTAGCCAATACTGTCCCTCAGCATTTAAATTTGTAAAAATGATCCTCAGTTGTTGAGTACCCATTATTTTTGTATATTCTCTTAATAGTACCTTAGGCATGTGATAGATGCTATCCTCCATATCACAAGCCCCTTGAAGGTCTTCCCAAGCCCTACCCCCTTCCTCAGAGGCAAGCAGTGGCCATTAGCAAGGTCAGTGGCTTGGTGAAACCCACAAAACAGCAGCTACCACAAACTCTGGAGCGGTGTTTCCAGCAGGTGAGAGATTAGTTGGAACAAATTACAGCCATTGCAGCTCAGGTCTCCTGGTTTCTTTCAACCTGTTTTTAAAATGTCGTCATTTGAATACACAATCTAAGCCCCAAGGAACAGTCCACAGCAGGTTAATTTGAATCGTATGATGTGTCACTGCCCTCCGCTGACATGAGCTCTATTCCATGTGTGAAGCCATAATAAATCCATTCCCAACCGAGGAAAATTCCCTGTGAGAAGGTGAACTAATCCAGGCCCCACACTGGCATGTTAGCCTCTGTAATTGAAAGCAGGGCCACCTGTTCCCAGGACAGTTGGCCTACAGAGAAAAAAAAATAATGTTAGATCAGATATTTCTTATATTGAAAAGCCACTCATTCTTCTTGCAAACTCACACTCAGTTGTGGATTGTTCACAGTGACATCACACACAAATGTAGGAATGTGCTTATGTGAGCCCAGTTCAAAGTTTATTAACCATAGCCATTCTTAACTTTGAAATGATTTTTTTTTTAAATTTAACCAGAGCTGACATGTGAGCAGACCTGGTCAGGATGCAGACTTTTCTAATTGATTCAGGGTCATTTGTAAGGACATGTAGCTCCCTGGGATTTTTTTCCCACTTATTTGTACACACACACAAAAAACATTATTACTTTAGCCATGAAGTGACATCTAAGTGACACAAAGAACAAAGTGTCAAAGTGGGACACCATCCCTGAGTAGTTCCAGTTTATTATGCATTGATAATTAATATACCTCATTCATCATATCTTGATTTTTAACAAGAGAGATTCATTATTGAAAGCTGTGTCCATGTATACAGTGTGCTGTTTACTTCCATCCAACTCCATGTCTAGTCAGTGCTCCCCATGTGTGCAGGGCTGGGAATTGTCCAGTGGGCATGCTCAGTCTACCAATGCGCCTGCAAAAGGAAACGTGACTCTTTCCCCAGAAACCATTAACTGCCGCAGATGGGAGTATGGGCACCAGGAGCCTCTCCCCATTTCTTGCTAGAATGTTCACTCTTGATAATGTCAGAATAGATCTTGTCTAGATGACAAGCAGTGGCAAGATCCTGTGTGGAGACTCATGTGTCACAGGGCTCTTCCCCGCCCTCCCTCTCACCCTCACGTTCTTTCCATCCCTCCCGTCTTAATGTCTCTAATCCAGGGACTCTTGATAGATAGCTGCTCCAGTCTGTGGCTGAGTGAGCGTTCACAGTGGCTTCCTTTCAGCACGCTGAATAGCAGTGCCTCGCTGCTTTACCCACTACCCTCCTCAGTAGGAAGCTTCGCTAACCCAGTTGAGAACAGCATAAGTCTGTAGTTGAAGACATAAATATTTAGAAGGGAGCGTGAAAGTGTGGCCAGCAGTGTCACAAGGCCACATGAATAGGCCTAGGATCTCCCCAGCCATGCTTTGGTTGTTTGGTTGGTTTTGTTTTTTGTTTTTGCTTTTTTACCATGTTTGTAGTATCAGGCATGAATTCCCTTCTTTAAAGCAGACCTCAAATCTAATCAAGAGAGAGTTTATTATTCCCATAAGCAGCCTTTGACTACTGCACCAGTAGGTACATGTTGTTTATGTGGGTCATTGTTGTAGTCTCTGGAGTCCAGCCTGGGTAAGAACATGGGTGCCTTTCTCCTCCTGCAGCTGGGAGAGCACTCCAGGGCTGTATGAAAGCCAACCTGCAGGGACAGTACTCTAGTCAATTCATAGTCCGTTGTCGGTGTCCTGCAGCACAAGAGTTGGTGTCTTTGGAAGTAGGATCTTACCGTCTGGTTACGATGGGTAGTGAAGAGCAATGGCATGCCTTGATTAGCTTATTAATAGAATTCATGTTCCTCACACAGCCTTAATTTTGGTTAGTCTGTCCCCTGCCCTACATTTATACAGTCCCAACCCCCACTTAAACCTTTAGTTCAGGTAGTTTCATCTTCCCAGTTCTTTCATATCACACCTGTTGTTCTGTCTCCTTTTAGTATAATTCTTCCTTGGCTTGGCAATGAATGCATTTTGGAAGGGGGCTAGTAAATTACAGGTGAGAGAAAAGAAGCGAAGGGAAATGCTGGGGTCAGAAAGGGTCAAGCAGATAATAGTGATAGGGAAGGCAGAGAAGGGGAAGGGGCGACCAGAGTTGTGCATATGTACATGAAGAAACAAAGTGACTTTTAAATAAACATTTTACCTTTTTATTTCAAGAACTTGCTTTTAGTACCTTTTTCTCTTTTGGTATAGAATCAGTGATGCACATGAGAGGGAAAGAGTATAAATTCTCTTTGCAGGGCTCACAGTGGTTCTGTGCTAAGTGAATCAATAATGGACCTCAAAAGTGCTTGTGAGGATGGTGAGGTGACACCCAGCAGCAGTGACGTCAGTGTGGGCAGTCATTGTGTCAGAATTTATTTCTCTGTGAAATAGAATGAGAGCAGCTGGGCACAGAGCCGAGGCTTGGGAGGGAGAAAAGAGAGATCGGAACCAGCTTCTAGCTTCTGCTCACACACCTCTGTCTGCCTTAGTCCTGCAGCTTCCCAGGATGCAGTCCCCAGGCTTCTCATCTCTGATCAGTAACCTCAGCTACCTCTTTTACAGCTACAGGTCTTCAAAGCTGTAGTTTTGACTTAATATCCAAGTCTAAGACTGCCTCTCCATCTGCCTAATGAGTCCGGTTCAGTAACAGAATGGACTCTCTTCAAATCAAGCCACTGCGCTCCCTTCCCCTTGCTCTTCCCTTCCCTGCCTGTGGTGCTGAGATTTCTTTAAAGCTACTAATGCTGCGTAGTCCTGTGTCCTCTCACCCTTGAGCTGTCGCCTCTCATTCCTTCTTCTTTTATTCAAGTCCTTGGAAGGGCCTGCGCTGTGCTCCTGCTTCCCTGTGCAGGCGTGTCCGTGTGCCCTCCTCGTGTCCGTGTGCCCTCCTCGTGTCCATGTGCCCTCCTTGTGTCCATGTGCCCTCCTTGTGTCCATGTGCCCTCCTCGTGTCCTCGTGCCCTCCTCGGCAGCTTGCGAGTCGCCTGCCTCTGGATCTCCCTTCACTTGAGTTTCTTTCCTGTCCTAGGTTAGCCTCTCCAGCCAGGGTCAGGAATCCTGCCTCCTTCCACCTCCCTGTTTATCAAGCAAACCTTCTTGCCTCTCCCTGCCCCCTTCGCCCCTTCTTCTGTGGTTCCTAATATAAATTGGATTTTGTTTGTTTTTTATTTAATTTGATTCCTGTTTGCTTGTTCAAGTGAGAGTGTTGTAGGAGCTTTTGTGACATTCTGTTAGGATGCAAATGTTATCTAAAGAGGTCTTTGTATGATGTTTGCAGTCACTGATCCTCAATGCTTAAATTCTTGAGAGCTTATAAATACCAGTTCCCTAGTCCTTGTATTTCTGTTTCAGTTGTAAAGAGAAACAGTCTCTCACCTACTGTTTGGTTACACTGTAGAATCAATCATCAAAAAAGCAGAATAATTCAGTTTCCTTACTTCTCCATTTCAAAAGTATCTCTCTCATCCCAATGATGACCCGTTTGATGGCATTGCGTGGTATTAACTTGAAGCTACTCCTTTACTGATGTTCAGACAGCCACGTTGATAGTAGCATCCGTTCTCCATGTTTTGGATCCTGATGCTCACTCCCTCAGGAACCATGTGTCTGCCTTCCCTTGTCCTCTTCACTCCACCCACCCATGCCAACAGCCCTGCCCATTGCAGTCCGCTTGTTCCCTCTGGCTCTAGGCCCTGGCCTGTGCACTCACTCTGATCCCAGTGACTGTTCTTTCTTCACAAGCAGCTTGATAACAGAAACTTCACAAACTTTACCTCAAAGCAATGGCTCTCTCCAGAAGCCCTATGCATTGTTTCCAAGGATGTGAATATATATCACCATTGAGAAGAGCAAAAGAAACAAGGAGTAGGCAGACACCAAAGAAACTGCAAACATTCCTGGAGAAAGCATGTGATATATTTAGCCCCAGATTAGTTTCTTCTCTTGCCACAGAGACAGAACACCTGACACTGACAGACTTAGTTCAGGAAAGAGAGGTTTACCTTGGCTGGTGGTCTGAGTGTGTGGTCTGTCTGATCAGGCTGGTATGACCTCAGGAGCAGCTCCTATCTGTGATGATGCTGCAGACCCCATGCCCCACCCTGTCCATGGGGAGTACTGCTCACATCTGCAGCAGTTCTTTACACATTCTTCTCATCCCTCAGGTAAACCTCCCCAGAAACACCCTTGTGGAGGCCTCCAGTCAGACTGACAACCCGAATTAACAATGACTCCTTATATAGGTACTTCCTTGAGGAGAGATGTTCACTAAATGAGCTTAGTGCAATTCATCCATGGTAGAAAAACAGTGCAGTAATCTTCTCGCTGTAACTTCTGTGCTGTGGTTTGAGGTAAGACAAGGGAGCATCTAAAAGTAAGTGCTTGGTCATAAAGATATACAGCTAAATAATTGTCACAATAGTGATGGTACTAGATTATAATAAAAGCACCAAAGAGTGCTACTGATGATTCAAGTCGAGATTGCCAGCAACATGTAGAACACAGCTTACCCAGACCCACTTTGACCTCAGTGAGAACACACGGATCTCACTGCTGTCAGCAGCTTTCTAGGTTTCCAGGTCGCATTACTCTGACTACCCAATCTCCATTGTCCACTGTCATTAGGTTTATGTTGTTTTGAATGCTGTATCAAAAATCAGAATTTGAATTATTGAGTGAGAATGTATATGACCCAATAATAAGAGGAAAAAATATTTTATTGAAAAGATTTTATTGAAATTATGCAGGAAGTTAAGCATTTGTTAGTCCTATGTTTCACACGTACCCCTACAGTAGGACTGGGAACAGCGCTGTCCTTGTGTGCACAGCCACCCAGGTGCACTGCTTCCCAACTTAGTTTTACTTGCCTAAAATAAAATAGTGACTTTTACAAATAAAATTCCAAAGGAAGAAACACTTAGCAAACACGCTTTCCTTCATAGATGTTATGATTCAAGTATAACAAGCCATATTGAACTCATTGGGGTTTTGGTAAGAGATTTCATAATACATCATAAATGTAAGTAATATGATGACTAATGCTTCAAGTCAAGTTGGAACATTTTAAATGAGAAAATAGCTGGAACCGTTTTCAGGAAACTTTTCCAGTTGATGTTTGGTCCCCCACAAGGTGTGCATTACCATCAACTGAGGAGAATCATCTCTAGGGCTTGAATCCCCACTCTGTTCTCATTACTGCAATATGATTCTTCTCCTTTCCCTGTGAGGTCACCGTGTAGGGTGATGGCTACATGAAATAACTGCAGGGTCTCTGTGGCAGGCCAGTCTCCATCAGTCTGCTTCCTGGTAGCTCTTCAGAAAGTTTGGAAGGGTGATTAGGATCTAATAATTGACAGCCTTGGGTTTACTTAGTAACTTAACGATACAAAATATGTTCCAGGCTTGGTAAGAAACTGGATCTGCATACAAGATGACTCAGCTGGGACATTCTATTGCTACATTTTCCTAAAATCTAAACTTTGAAAATAGTTTATTACAGTTCAGTAAGAGTTATGATAAAATTCAAAACTCTCAAGCCCAAGAATCTCTGATAATTAGACTAAAGGCCGCATTCACAGTCTGGCTGATTCTAGCTCTGTTTGTAGTTCTTGTGCAGTATTGTTCTGTATAATCCTCCACTGTGACTCTATCAAAAACACTTCTGAGTCTGTTTCTTTCATGTTTTTATTTTAGTGATGAGGTTCTCAATTTGAATAGCAAAAGTGGTTGGCTTAATTTTTATTTTTCTATGTTTGAACATAGCACACTTAAAAATATTTTTCCATTTCTGAAAATATTCTCCTTGTCCTTATAAAACTGAAAATATTCATCATGAAGGCACTAATTTTCACACACACACACACACACATCTGGCTAGCTTAAGGATATGAAAGTCTATTGACACTTGGTATAGCTCTGTGTTGAATGAGAAGCATGGCAGTTGTGATGTCACTGGAAGAATTCCCACGTGTGGCTGAGCCTAACACTAGCAAGTGTGCTGTTTGGTTTATGGCCCTGCTCATTCTGCTGTGAGGCTCTGGTTCCTCAATGGACTGACTTGGGAAGGCATAGTGCCGTGGATGCTCATCCTCCATGCTTTTCTTCTCTCCACCTCTGTCCAGCGTGCCCAAAGGGGGCTGCCCCAGGAATATTGTCTACATTTACAGTAACATGTATTTTTCAGGCAGGGTGAATCGACACTTTCCCTGTGGGGAGCTGGGACTCTGGTGGCTTAAAGGCATTGTGCACAGAGGTTTCACTGCATATAAACATAAATTTTCAAACATGAATAATTTTAGTGTTTTAAATGCCTCCTTGTTTCTTCTTGGAAAAACACCACCATTATCTTATGCTATGTCTAGATCTCTGGAATTTCAAGCTCCCTAAAAAATTTTATCAGTTGTATTCAGTGACTAAGAAGGTTTACTTGTGACACCAAATTTGTCATCATCCAGAGACTGAAGATGTGGCGCATACAGAACACCTTAGACATAACTCCACAGGAAGGAGACCAGTGCTTCCGGGACAGCGAGCACTTGTAGTCACTCAGAAATCAGCATTAAATGAGCCACACTTCACACTCAGGAGGCACAACCAAGAATCAGAAGCAAGCGTAAAATTGTTTTCATGTTCTGAGGAGTCTGTGCTTCTGACTTCCCTGAGGCTTAGGAGATTCCCTGGGTGTGGAAGCAGGTGTGACCCTGCTCCGAGATCCCTGCTTCTGCCTGCAGCAAGGCCCAGCTGACCTTGTGTACAGAGCTAAGCTCCTGGAGCATCACAAGACATAAGAAAGGAAGCTGTTCTTGCCTTCTCACTTTTGTACTATTATTTTTTAATAAATACTGTAGTCCATCCTTTCATCTGCTTAAGGAAATAATTTTAATTTCTGAGCATTCAAGAGTCATATTCAGTCAATAATACAACTCAGATGCATATATAGTTGATTATTGCTAAAATGACATTTTTGGTATACATTTCATTTTCTGAATTAACCAGAACTTGAATTCTACTGATTAACAAGAGCCTACATTTAAAATGTATTTTGTAATATGACCACAATGTATGGAAGACTGCTTATTTAAGCTCCTACCAAAGTGACCTGCTCTGAGATTGTTTTTTGCAGTTACTGTTTTTTATTAGATATATTCTTTATTTACATTTCAAATATTGTCCCCTTTCCTGGTTCCTCCCCCTCCAAAAATCCCCTAACCCATTCCCCCTCCCCTTGCTCACCAAACCACCCACTCCCGCGTCCCTGTGCTAGCATTCCCCTATACTGGGGCATCAAGCCTTTTCAGGACCAAGGGCCCCTCCTCCCTTTGATGTCCATCAAGGCCATCCTCTGCTGCATATGCAGCTGCAGCCATGGGTCCCTCCATGTGTACTCTTCTGACTTAGGTTTAAAGCTCTTCATTTCATCTGTTATATCCTTTGATCTTAATAAATTTAATAGTGGGCCCTATGATTCTGCCAGCGTTTAGAAATGATATCCCATCATTCTCAGATTCTGAAAAGGGGCCACTTATAACTTATGGGTGAACTAGATTGTTGTACAAATCTTGGGAGGAGTAGAAGCTGGACTTGAAAATCACAGAGACCATCGGGAGATGCTGTATAGAGGGAGTCAGATTAGTGAGCAGTAAGCTAACCCTTGCGTCTAACACCGACTTCTCCTACCTCCCAAAGCCATAAGTTCATTTAAACCCATTTTATTAGCCTTTGTGAAATACATACATACACACACACACACACACACACACACGAAGCTCAGATAATGAAACACGGAGTAAATCAGTCCTGATACCCTTTCGATGCTCATTAGTCATTGAACTAGTTTTCATTAATATGCAGCAAAATTGCCTTTTGTCTTGCAAGTCCATAAAGTTTAAGACATAATCACATAACCCTGTTACACAGAGTCACATACTCCTCTTACCACCACATATTATACAGCCATTCTCTTACATTACCTTTTATGCATTACACATAATATTTTAACAAATTTTATTTTGGGATTTTATGTATTAAATTTAAAAGTTAATAAGTTTTAATTTATATTATGATTTTTTTTTGAAAACTGAATCATGACTTTTTTGTACCATCCACAGGGAGATTTTCTGACATTAAGCCTCATTATTAAATCCATTACACATTTTAAGCTAGTTTTTGAATGAGATTGAGGTCAAAATTCTCTTTTTATATACATATCCAACAATGCTTGATGATAAAACTCTTTCTTCCATTTTTTTTTCTTTTTTAGAAATCATTTGTACCCTCTCTGCATTCTGTTATCACTGAAGCACACACCCACCATTCCAGGTCTGTCTCTGTGCGTGTATGTCAGCTTGAGTGAATGCTGGTCATGCATGCAGGCATGTGGAGGTCACGGGTGTCTTCCTCAATCACTCCCCTCATTGTTTCTATGACAATGTCTGTCACAGAAGCTGGGCCTTGCCAGTTCAGCTATACTAGCCAGCCTCCCTG
The DNA here is from genome assembly GCF_947179515.1 of Apodemus sylvaticus. Classification (NCBI taxonomy): domain Eukaryota; kingdom Metazoa; phylum Chordata; class Mammalia; order Rodentia; family Muridae; genus Apodemus; species Apodemus sylvaticus. Next base: position 3,685,053 of record NC_067488.1, read on the forward strand.
TGTGGGGACTACAGACAGCACTGCCATAACCAGCTCTGCCGTGAGTGCCAGGGCCACTCATGCAAAGGCAGTCTGCAGACATTATAGGACCCTGAGGAGGAGCACAGGCTCCACCTTGTGAATGAACTTCTTAAGGGAAATTCTAAGTGTTATTTGACAGACACACTGAGTCTGTCTAATCTGAGTGATTAGACAGACACGATGGACATATATTATATACATTGAGCAAATGCCTAGTGTTGTAACAGTATCAACTAGGAGGAGTGAGCACTGTAAACTGAACCTGAAAGAGAACACAGGCAAGCTACAGCTTAAAGGCAAGATGTTTGTTCTTCTATCATGAGGAAGTTAGCTTTTTATATCATAAATGAACAGGCATTAGTAAAGAGTTGTAGCCAGAGGTAAATGTCATGACCTGTGCAGCTTGTGTCCTAAAACCCTGACTAGGAGAGGAGAAGGGATTAAGGAAGTACAGACACATGCGGTTACTCTGGGAGTGTCTGGGATTCTGCTATCACTTCAACCGAGAACCTTGGCATGTTTATTAAGGAGAGGGCAGAGGAATGGTCAGCTCATCTCTGTAGACAAGAAATCACAGGGTGCAGATATGTGGAAGGGCAAAGCTGCATACTTCAGTTTGTTCACAAACACTCATACTTGAAGTCACGAGAAGAATTTTGCCACACCACTCCTTGACCTGGCCCTTGTGTGGAAATGCCTTTGCCTAATGTTCGTGGGTCTGAAGCCTTGAATCCTCGACCTGGCCATGCCCATAGCAGTAACGCACACGTCCTCTGCTCTCCACTCACTCAGGTCTTCCTACGCTCCCCACAGGTGCGCCTACCACAATCAGACTCAAAGCCAATACTGTGGGAATTACGCCATGGCTCTGGACTAAAAGAAATGCCTAAACAGAGAAATCATTCAGAAAGGCTTTATAATAGATGAACAAGATCAAAGGCAATGGATATTTTCATTCTGTTTCAGTATAGCAGGCAAGTGTTCCTCAGTGTCTAGGAAATGGACTTGAAGCAGCAATGAGAGACCCTGCAAATAGCAGCAGCACCCATAAATCGGTGGCCTAGAAATAACTTCAGAGTTCTGTCTCAGAAGACAAGTTAGACGAAGTAGCTAGACTTAGGAATAATTTTTATCTGTGTGATAGCTGAGGGATGGGGGTCTGTCTCCAGGTAATGGTGGCCAACTTTCATGTCTACCTTCCAGGAGTGTCATACCTATCTGCAATCAGAGAAAAATGGGTCCCTTATGTTCACCAGTTGGCTTAGAGGGCCTCATTGGGCAACCTCCTGGATAAGTGACTGATTTGTGACTACAGGTACAGAAAGCATACTTTAGCTTCAGGCTTCTTGGTATGAAGCAGCAGCAAGGGGTTGGAGGTGGCGGCACACAACTTCATCAACTTTAATTTTATTTGCTAAGGTTGTTTTATGGTGCTTACTGTGTTACTTGTGAGGCCACAGAATCTGGAAGAGCATATAAAGGACTGTGAGGACAGAGCAGGTAAATAAACCATCTCTTTTCCCCCCAACAATATGTCCCCTACTACTTTGTGTGGAACTCCAAATTTTGCAAGTCAAAAGTATCTTTCAGCAGCATATGTTGCTAATTAACTAAGTATCCACATGCAGAATGAAGCAGACCTCTGTCTCACACAAGATACAAAGATCAGTTCACAGAAGATCATAGACCTAGTTGTAAGAAGGAAAACTGTAAACCTCTTAAAAGAATCATATGTATAAACTTTTGTGATTTTAGGTTAAGCAGTATAAGCAAAATAATGGATCTGTTGGGCCTCACAGAAATTAAAATATTCAGTGTTGAAAAGCTAAAAATACTGTGCTAAAAGCTAGTCAAAATAAAGTGAAAAGACGTCCAACTGAGTGGAATAAAATATTTGCAAATCATGTATCTTGTGATAGAGATTTTTTTATTTGATATATTTTTTATTTACATTTCAAATGATTTCCCCTTTTCTAGCCCCCCACTCCCCGAAAGTCCCATAAGCCCCCTTTTCTCCCCCTGTCCTCCCACTCACCCCTTCCCACTTCCCCGTTCTGGTTTTGCCCTATACTTCTTCACTGAGTCTTTCTAGAACAAGGGGCCACTCCTCCTTTCTTCTTGTACCTCATTTGACGTATGGATTATGTTTGGGGTATTCCAGTTTTCTAGGTTAATATCCACTTATTAGTGAGTGCATACCATGAGTCACCTTTTGAGTCTGGGTTACCTCAGTATGATGTTTTCTAGCTCCATCCATTTGCCTAAGAATTTCATGAATTCATTGTTTCTAATGACTGAATAGTACTCCATTGTGTAGATATACCACATTTTTTGCATCCACTCTTCTGTTGAGGGATACCTAGGTTCTTTCCAGCATTGCAATTAAAAAATGAGCAGAGTTTGGGAGCATGGAGATGGCTCAGTGGGTAAACCACTTATTACACAAACATGACGACCTGCATTCAGATCCCCAGGGCTCACATGAAGCCATACAAAGTAGCACAAGTAGTCTGCAATTCTGATACTTCTCCAGCACTAGGACATGGTATCCAACATGTCAACTCCCTGTGAGCTTTGGGAGCCAGCTAGCTTGGTGTATGCAGCAGCAGTGAGACTCTTTGTAAGAACAAGGTGGAAAATTCGGGCCAACACTGAGCTGTTTTCTGATCTCCATACATGAGCTATGGCATGCCTGCCTATCTACAGTCATATAGGTCTGTCTGTCTGTCTGTCTCTCTCTCTCTCTCTCTCTCTCACATACACACACACACACACACACACACACAAAATGAGCAGAGTGTAAATACTCATTTTTTTAAGCATTTATACAAAATAGACAAGAAATACATGAGAAAGCATTCAACAAATCAATCATTAGGGAAATCCAATCAAGGGCAGTCAAAATTAACAATACCTCAAGAGGATGTTGTACCTCAAGAGGATGTTGATACACAAAGGAAAAAACACAGCATCAAAGGGTTTATGGCTCTGTTTGTATGCAGTGTCCCTAATCAGCAAGTATACAAAGAGAGAGCTTGGTTGCTGTCTGAGGCAGGGTAGAGGTTAAGGAAGGAGTGGCTGCTGAGAGCTCTCTGTGTCCTTGTCTTGTGTCTCAGTGATACTGGGAGTGGCTGGCAGTGTGGCTGTCTGTGGTGATAGTAATATTTTGAACTTAGAATGTGAACTTAGAATGGTCAATATGATGTTTAAAAGATAATTCCTGGACTGATGAGCTGGCACACCTGGAAAAGATGATGTGCACAGTTGTGCCCTCAGGACACTTGATCTAGGTTCTTCCTAGGTCATACAGGTGAGCAGGATGGAAACAAACGTGATAAAGGGCTGGCTTTACAGCAGCTGGCGGGACACATGTGAATGAAGTATGGATTCTAGGAAATTTCTATTACATTTATTTTAATAATGTATTTCAGTGTTCATCAGTCACAGGATCTCTTCTGGTTATAACAGCTCATTAAGGAGAAATGAGCACTTCTGCATCAATTTGGCAAAAAAAAAAAGGGGGGGGAGGGGGAATCAGGAAGGTACTGTGGTGAGGAGACCCGGGGTGTTTGGGATGGGCATTTTGTCTTAACAGTATTCTGATCCTGTGAGTAGTTCTGTTTTCTTGGGAGATCGAATGGCAGTTTTAGATAGGAGCCACACTGGGAAGCCTCCTCCAGCCTGCTGTCGAGCTTGGGGACAGCAGTAGAAACTACCTGTCCAGGTGTGGGCCTTGCTGAGTGGCCAGCAGAACAGGTAGGTAGGCAGCGCAGTGGTAATGTTCCTTCAGTCAGCTGTGAAAAGAGGGACATGTAAGAGACCCTCAGTGCTCAGCACTGATTCGTGTTTAGCTGGGGGCTACAGTCACCCTTGTTTCCTTTTTCTTGTAGCTGACATCAACTTGGACGTATCAAAGCCTTTGAAAGCAAACTTAAGTTTTACCAAACTAGATCAGATAAATCATTTTTTAAAGAAGATAAAAAAGGCGCACAGCTCTGCACATAGCAAAGAGACCTCCACCCCGTCAGACTCTATACTGAATAGGGATGAGCCTCCTGTCTCCAGATGTTACCGTGGAAAGTTGTCAAAGACCAAAGTTCACTGCGATGAAGCACAGAAGACATCATTTCAAGAAAACATGTGGAGAGCCATCTCCTGCTTTCAAAAAGTTTCTGTCCATACTACCCAAATTGTGGTCTCCATGGAAACTGTCCCACATCCTCATAAACCATGTGTGTTAGCATCACTGTCAAACCTCAATGGAAGCCTTAGTGTCAAAGCTGCACAAAAAGTACCTGGTAAGTTACAGAAAGAGGGTGGGGGGTGGGATGGAGGGAGGAGGAGAAAACACCCTTTGTTAGCATGCAAGAAAAGAGAGATGAAAAGAGAGAGACTTAGAGTCATTAGAGATGGCAACAGTTCTAACTTGTGAATTTATTCCAAAGATGCTGGTTTGGTTTGGTGTGTTTTGGTTTGGTTTGGTTTGGTTTGGTGTGGTGTGGTGTGGTGTGGTCTGGTTTGGTTTGGTTTGGTTTGGTGTGGTCTGGTTTGGTTTGGTTTGGTTTGGTTTGGGGCTGTTGTCATTTTATTTAAGGTTGTTTGTCTGTTTAAACAGATCTATGAGCCAGGCTCTAAACTGCTCCTACCCGTGTCTTGCAGCACGGTCCCGCAGCTCTCTTTGGAACTGTTCTTCCTCAGTTCCTTTTAGCCGGAGTGGCTGTGGCAGCACAGCAGCTAATTGAGCTTCTGAAGTCTTAGAGCAGTGTTTTCACAATGCAGTCCATGGACAAACACATCAGAGCACCTGAGACCGTTCTGGGAATGTGTGTACTCGACCCCAACCCAGCTTATGAGTCAGACTCTGGGCACAGAGCCCAGGAGTGTGAGCTTGGTCAGCCTTGCAGGTGATTCTAATGCAGTCCATTGCCTCACTGGGAACTGTTTATTTTCAAAAGAAAAATCTCCATGCTGGCCGATATGCTCATCAAAGTGTCAGCTGAAGCTGAAGTCTGGGAGGGTATCACTGAGGTGTTTGGTCAGGCAGCCACACCTGGCCAGGGAAAGGCTATGCTCGTGTGCACAGCCCACCAAAAGGGCCTAGCTGCTGAACACTGTAGAGGGACATGGAGCTAGCTAACTGGCTGTGACATCTCCATTTTTCTCCTTAGCTACTATGACTGAGTTATGTGCTTTTCCACACTGAATCGGAAAGGGTTGGCACAAAGTGTGTGAGGAGAAAAGTCGACACAGGCAGGAAATGACCATTTCAGTCACAGAAACTGCTACTGGGGAAGTAAGGGGCAAGTGCAGAAGTGTCAAGAGGAAAGCATGTATTCCCCAATCCTGGGAGAGCTGTGTCCTTTTCCTTGGCCCATGCGTGCAGAGGAGGGCTGTGGACCGACTCTGTCAGTCCCTAAGTTGTGTACTGAAAGGTGACTCAGTGGCAGCTGGAGACTCATGAGATTAGTTCTAGAGTGCTAGTTGGAGCACAGTAGTTCAAGAGATTTTTTTCTTTGATTTGGTTTTAACTTTAATAGTTGTGTAATAATAATATTAGGCCAAAACATAGATGATGTCTTCCTTCCTCACTGAAATGTATGTGATCAAGTCAGCTAAAAGCTCTTCTTATTTTCTTCCTTTGTTTTTTTTTAAAGTTAGAAATGAAAAATGAAGGGTCTGGAGGACATGAAACATTCTCAAACACCGGACACTACAGTGCCAGGTCCTCCGTGGCCACCCTCACACCTTTCTAAATACTGTCCCTTGGTGGTGGCAGGGTAACGTCATGCCTCAAACAGAGCCAGGGCTTTAGACACGCGTGCATGGCCTGCTCTGTTCACAGCGGCATTCCCTCTGAATTTCATTTTCAAAGATAATTACCCTTCACAATTATTTTCCTTATGATGCAATTGAACACATTTTATTTAGCTAAACAAATGGTCTGATTTTTGTAATTTTCCCTTTTATATTAGGAAAAACTACATAACCCTCTTATTCTTATGTTCTTTTATCTTGTTAAGCACAAAAATAGAAACACCTGCCTTGACTAAAGTATACTTGGTGTAATTCTGCTGTCAGTGTCCAATAGGCATCTTAAAATAGTTTTTTAGAATCACATTAAATCAAAATTGAAGTTAGTCATTTAATTTAAAAAGATGTATTATGATGACACTATAACAAAATGTGTTGTGTGTAAGTGAGATGGGCTTGGGACAGATTCTACTTGAGGCTAAAGGCTGATATCGAGGGAGACTGTAATTGAGAGATTACTACCAAGCTCTTTTTGGTTTTGTTTTTAGTTGGGGGAGATAGAATCTTTCAGGATCCCAGGCTAACTCTAAACTTGACCTTCATACCAGGGTCAGGACATACTTAAATAAAAAATAGTTGTGACTGTATTTAAAAGAAAACAGTCATTTATCATTAATATTAATTTTATAATATACTTGAATATCTTCAAATTGCATGTTTTTTCAATTAATTTGAAATACATACAAATATGCATACTTTCAGTTTGTTTGATTTGGTTTGGTTTGGTTTGGTTTGGTTTGGTTTGGTTTTGGCTTGTTTTGAGATAGGTTATCTCTATGTAGCTCTGGTTATTCTGAAACTCAGTACCTAGTCCAGGCTTGCCCCAGATTTAGATATCTGCCAGCTTCTGCCTCCTTGGTACTAGGATTAAAGGTATGCCACCACACCTGACAGTTTGGTATTGTCTTGATAAGTGACAAAAATAAAAAGTTACATGCACGCACACACACATACACACACACACATGCACGCACGCGCACACACACACACACGCGTGCGCGCGCGCACACACACACACTCCTAACAGCCATATTTCTTTTTGTAGTTTTCGAGTGGTCATGTTCTGTATTCAACCCAGTTTTTATGGCATATCTCTGAGCTAAAAGGAATGACTGTCAGATTTTTATAGGTTGGCTCTAATGCAGAAATACTTCCCCAAGTCTTTGATTTTACAGTTTCTGTCACCATTGTGAGCATCTGCAGCAGCTGCACTTCTCAAATTATTTGCTGAACCAAATTGAGCACAGTGACAAAGTAGTCATCTCAGACGGGCTATTAAACCGAGAGGAACGTTCTACACACAGCAGAGCATCTGCTGTGCACATGGCGTCCTATAGAAGGACGCAAGATAAAATAATTGTCAAAATTTTTTCATTAAACCCTCAACAATTCGCACTTGTTTATCCGAATCTGCATAGCTCCCCAATGAGACAACACACTTGGGGTTTCTTTGGTTCTCCCTCACTTTCTCTTTGATCCTTTTTGATGTGCTGACTTTAATAAACACAGTCAAAAACACTGTGCAAGAACACCATGGAAAAAACTACAAAGGAACGGCCCAGCAACAGAGCTCTGCTAATCCCTAACTTACGCAGGCTATTTTTAGAGAAATATTTTTTTAACACTTTATACATAAACAGGGAAAAGCGGTCCTTTCCAGATGCATTTTAATTTAAGAGCTGAAATAGATTTGTAATTCTAGAGGAATCCTGTGTGCTAAGTAATTCTTAGAGAAACACCATTGGGACTGTGCTGTAGGCATGTTCCCTCCCTTGTCAAGAGGACCAAAAAAAAAAAAATGAATTTGCCTAGTGATTATTTTTTTATCATCTAAGCTGTTAGAGACCTACGGAAAGATTGTGGGGAAAGGGAATAATAAAAGCAGGAAACAAGAAAGCTAATGTTTTCCCCAAACGTTGATATGTTTGTACAGCCTAGAGAGCTTTCATATTCACTTACTCATCTTAAAAATGATACAGTAGAAATTATTAACTGAGCTCATTAAAAGAACTCCCATCTTCCTTTTGCAGAATAAAATAAAATACTCTTAAACTAGGAGTGTTTCAAGGGACTTGCGTCTCTTACTCCACTCTGCAGATGCGTGTGCAGCCGTGACTTCTATGACTGCTAACTCCTCTCTGCTAGAATATTATGTCCAACCATGTGTCTTAGGATGATTGCCCTTGCTGTCTGGTTATAGATATGATTCTTGTAATATCACAGGAAATCTTACGGGTGCTCTACCAGTAACAAGAATCTGAGGTAGAAATTGTATCTTATATTCTGAAATATTTTAAAGTCTATTTCTTTGGTATCTTTTAAATCTGACTAATAGTAGAGTATGTTCTTTAAACAGTTGCAACTTCCCCTAACATGGGCACACAGTGCGGTTCCCTCATGCTGTTTGAAGCATGTCATTTTGGAGACATGCGAAGTATGTAGTTATTAATTCTGAACTGGCAGCCAGTCTATTTCCTCAGGAGGGTGGGGACTGAGCTTACAGTTTAGCTCCCCTGTCAGAGTAATTTATGGCTCCATTAGGATGGCACGCCTTCGATTTCGGCCAACAAGAGTACACAGTTGAGAGCTGTGACATCATTGCACTTGAGGTTGCCTTGCTCTTTCTCAGAGCCAACTAATTTGGCAAACCTTAAATAGACTAAGAAAAGAGGAACACAAGTAGAACACCTTGATAACACAAAGGAAAAGAACCTGGATGAAGCTGTTAGAATTGGGAAACAATTGACAAGGCTCTGACCAAGAGACTGTGAGGACTTTTCTCCCAGGCAGTGAGTTCAGCTCATTGTCAAAGGAACAGTGGCTCTAGTCACTTTCCCTGCCCTCTCTGTACTTAATGTTGTATATAAACAAAGTAAGAGAGCGAAAGGAAGTGTAGCCATTCTTTCCCATGAAATTAGAATGCCTCCCTTCTGTTCACCACATTCAGGACCAGCAAAACATTTATTATACTAGAAGCTAACACTCCTTTCATGCTCTACAAGTAAAACCAGGTTATTGGTGCAAAGTGGAGCTCCCGCACTTCCTGTTGTGCTGAGATACCCTGAGGGAAGTTTGTCTTCTTTGGAGGCTTCAGAGATGCATGTTAGCCTGCTGGGAAATAAAGCATTAAATTCGGTGTTGCAGCAGTGAGCTGTTTACAGCACCCCAAAGACCCTTGCTGTTTTCAGAAAGAAATGCATCTCTTTCCAGGGTATGAACAATGAGAAATGAATTTCTTGACAGTTAAAGACAGGCCAAATTTAACTTTTAAAGATCCACTGAGGATGGAAGCATAAATAGAGCTAGTTGACAGTTATACAAACCACCAACAGCCCTTAATGAATCCTGGGTGTGGGCATCAAGGCCCTGTCATTTTTGACACTCTGTCACAAGTAGCTAAAACTCAAAAAAGAGTAGACTGTTCACTGGTCTGTAACATCTGGGATTTTACTTGTCATTTTGGGGTACCTGGCAAGCGCAAAAGAAAGAGTAAAGGGGATTATCTTGACAATGAATTGAGTTACTGAATCTTGTGATAATGAAAAGCAGAAGAACTCTAATGCTTTCTATAGTCCCTGAGGTAGAGGTACGTTTATGATTGTGCAGAAGTAAAGTGTAGGCGGGCAGAGCAGATGGCCTGGAGTCCATGAAACATGATAGCGCCTCTCCTCATCCCTGGACTGAGCATCGAGTTAATCCCAGGCAGATTCCCTCCTAGTACTCTATAATAAGGGTCAAAGTCGCTTCTCATCAGCTAGTATTGCCTCTGTTTTCACTCTGAAGCTACTCATGACTACTTATTTTGATATGTGAGGATAGTTTTCTGTGCATTCTGGTAAACTATCGAGGCATTCCCCAAAAAGTGGGAGGTCCTAAATTTTAAAATGAAATAAAAACTACTAAAAATATTATAATTTCCCCCATAATACTTTATATTATTTCTCTAATATGATGAAAAATAAAACCTAACTATATGAGACCCAACATTTAAATTTCTTGGTTGTGATCATCATAATGTGTGAGTAGATAAAGTATTAGACAATAATGAACAGTATCAATCCTCAAGAAAGGTCAATTTTATGTTTTATGTAGTTGTGTGTGTCTGGGGGATGCTGCATATGCCACAGCTCATATGTAGGCCGGAAGACAATGCTGTGGACTTACTTCTAATGTCCCCTCCTCTTTGCAGGGGTTCTGGGGATCAGAATCAAATCATCAGCATGCACAGCCAGTACCATTACTCTGTGCCATCTCACGAGACCAGAAAAAGTCCTTTCTACACACACACACACACACACACACACACACACACGAGAGAGAGAGAGAGAGAGAGAGAGAGAGAGAGAGAGAGAGAGAGAGAGGAGGGGGAAGGTGAGGTGAATAAATGTGAATGTTTGGTATTTTTAAAAATTAATTGAATATTTTTTTGCTATTTGAACATGTTTATACAGATCCACATCTTTGATTTTGTGATATATATTTGTTCTGTGATAAAAAGCTATGGCTATAAGATGCTTATCATTTGTCGTGTACAATTTGTGTTTTAGTGCTGATGTAGTTTCCTAATCTGGCCATCAGGAATCATTTAAAATTCAGAGTATAATAATTTCAGAGAAATAGAAGGGTAACCACTGTATTGAATCTCCAATGTGTTCAAGGATTCTTGCAAAATGAAAACTTTCTAGTGAGGGCTGTCAGGGCAATCTCCTGTGCAGTAGTGAACATGATGTACCTGCCCAGCCTTCTAGAGGGGGATGAGCTCAGATCAGGAAGATAACCATCTCTGGCTTTTTCTTCTGATTCATCACTGACCTGAACTCCATTTGAACCGTGTTAGACAAAAAACAAACAAAATTCCTGCTCCAAACTATAAAATATAATTAAGCCCTTTTGAAACCAAGTGTAAAAGAACATTGCTGTACCCCCACTTAGAACCACTACCACCACCACAGCCAATAAAGTTCAATCAAGCACTGCCTGTAATGGATTAAAATAATAAATGTTCCTGGATTTCAGTGTTTGAAGTGCTTGAAGAAAACAGGCTTCCAGCAGCCTGAGTAGCTGAATGTAGGAAAGACATTTATTAATGATGAGTTCAAGGATGTGGCCTGTGTAATATCATTGCTTTCTATTTACCTTGTGTTACACAGCTCTTGTATTTCACACAGCACACATGTATCCATATACAATAATGAAAAGATTTTTTTTGTTTTATCAAAAATATATTAATTGTATAAATATGGGTCTCTGGAGAATCTTCATCAGACTATTTCTTTTTGATAAGAAACTTACCGTCTGTATGAGTCAGGGTTATCTAGAGTCACAGAACTTATGGGTAGTCTCTATATAGTAAAGGAATTTGTTGATGATTTACAGTCTTTAGTCCAACTACCCAACAATGGTCAGCAGCAGCCATGGATGGAAGTCCAAGGATCTAGCAGTTGCTCAGTCTCACCAGGCAAGCAGGCAAAGAAGAATCTTCCTTCTTCCAACATCCTACATAGATCTCCAGCAGAAGGCATGGCCCAGATTAAAGCTGTGTGCCACCACGCCTGGATCTGGGACTTACTGGGACACCTTCATTATAATGTCCTGTGAAAATCTTCCGTCCTGTGAAAATCTTCCTTCAAACCTTATCTCTACCAATATTAGCTTATTTCTTGTTACCAGAATTACCAGATTCTGAACTTATTTCTTTGCTAGAATGCTTTTAGCTTCGGGTGATATCTTTCTACCATAATTCATAATAGTGGCGCTTGCCTGTCCTGTGTATGGTGAAACAGTTGCTTTCTGTTTCAATTTCTCTAAATTTGGTTGCATCTGGATTAAAACAACTGATACAGACTTCACACATAATCATATCAAAACAGTGTATTTGAAGAGAAGAAATGGGACCTTTAAGACAACAAAATTGCTGTCAGGTGACATGAAATTTGTTGAACAGAAGGTTACTGTGGAAGAAAGGTTCCAGCCCTAATAATTAAGTACTAGAGACCTTTTCCTAGCAGCCTTCCTTTCCATCCTAATGGTAAGATCTGGTAGTCTAATGCTCTGTGAAATGGGTGTGCATTAAGAGTTCCAGCTCTGGAATTCTCAAGACACAATTAGCATATCAGATGATACCCAAGAAGAGGGAAAGAGAGGGCCCTGGTTCTGAAAAGACTTGATCCGGCATTGTAGGGAAGTACCAGGACAGAGAAATGGGAGGGGGGTGATTGGGAAATGGGCGGAGGGAAGAGAGCTTATGAGACCGATGGGGAGGGGGGAACCAGGAAAGGGGAAAGCATTCAGAATATAAACAAAGAATACAGAAAAAGAATTAATTAAAAAAAAAAAGTTCCAGCTCTGGCCGGGTGTTGGTGGCGCAACAGCGCTTGGGAGGCAGAGGCAGGCGGATTTCTGAGTTTGAAGCCAGCCTGGTCTACAGAGTGAGTTCCAGGACAGCCAGGGCTACACAGAGAAACCCTGTCTCAAAAAACCAAAAAAAAAAAAAAAAAAGTTCCAGCTCTGAGACTATGGGAAACTAGAAAGCTACAAATACATCTACCACCCTCCGTGCAGTTGTTTTTCTGAAAGTATTGAGTTCTGCCTGTGGCCACAGCAAATTGCCCTCTTATCCACATAAGTGAGCAGGATGTGTGGTAGAGAGATTACTGGCAAAACAAGCCTGGCAGAAATTAATGACTGAAAACATATGAGACACTCTTTTATACCCTGGCAGGTTCTAGACCTGTTGGCTAGGTTAGTGTAACATGCTGAGGCTGTGCAAGAGAGCTGGGACAGAAAGCATTTATTTACAGAATGAAATAGTGACCTAAGGACAGAGTACTTGAAGCAGATTGACAGAGTCTACTGCCTGCTACTTATCAGCCTCTTAAATCCTCTCTCCCTCTGTCAACTAAACTATGCCACTTAAATGCTGAAGCCATCAATCATTTAATGTTTGAGCTAAAATTTATTTTTAAAGACATACTTCTTTTTAATCAAGAACCCCTTTGCCCCTTCCTCCCATAAATCTTATGGCCCAAACATATTACATTTAATATTTACTAGATAGCAGCCATACCAACTTGATAGAATAGTAACTACAAATAAAAAGTTTAGCAGGTCTCCACAGCCCTGGTCTCACATCCCTGAATTGTAGCTTATTTGAAACAGTAAAATGATCTCATGGCCTGTGAGTACTATGTGCCACTAAATGTCAATGAGTCCCGGAATTAAACCCAGTGGGCTAGTCTTAACTGCTTCATAGGATTAAGCCTGAAAAGGTAAAACTTTTACACAAGGACATTTTGAGGTAAAATGGACTTTCATAGCCTCTGGTTTTTCTGATGTATTCATTTATTATGTAGACCAAGACCAGTTTCTAAGCCATCACCGTCATTTTGCTTTCAACATTAAGTTTATTTGCAATCTTCACTCATATGACTAGCTACAGAAATCACTTCAGCAGGCATGATAGCACTATACCTGTGAACCCAGCACCTGGGGGGTAGAGGAGCATCTGTAGTTCACAGCCAGTGTGGGCTACATAGTGAGACCTTGGCCTCCCAAAACACAGACCCAGCAGAACTTTCTTCATAGAAATTAGCTACTGTGTCCATCTAAGAAACTCTACAAGTATCATTTAGCATCTTTCCTCTCAAAGAAGGCTATCATTTATTATCTAATTGTAGTACCAGTATCCAGTTGTAGTACCAGGGAAATGTTATGATTCCCCCCCCCCCAAGAGAAAAGACAGGAGCCAATCTGATGCAACTCATATCAGGGTCTTTGTTCTAGTCAAGCTGATTTGGGGGCCCAGCACACCACCACTGTGCAGGATGGTTTTGGTGGTTGGGGGAGCCCGAATGTCTATCAGGGCAAGACTTTACAATAAGCAGCAAGTCGTGGGTGAGTGTGCAAGCCTCTGACTGGAAAGCTCCTGTGGCCTTTAACATAATTGGCTGCTGCTGGGAGTCACATCATAAACTTAATTTCTGCTCCCCTCTGCATTGGTAGTTAGGCAGGGATGGGCTTGTAACCTGGGGTGTAGGTTTGTTGGGAGAATAACCTGGAGACAGTGGTCTTCTTGAGGGTGTAACTTGGAAACACTGGTCATGTTGGGGATTAGCCTAGAGACTGAAGCTAGGCTCAGGTTTTATTGGGGGGCAACTAGGTACTAGCAGGTAACTATTGCTAGGTACTAGCCTGTTAATTTTTCTGAATTCAAACTTAGGTCAGGTTCTCTAAAAAAGAATCTGAACTTAAAAGATTTGGTCTCTCATGGTCAGATGTGCCAATCTGCTTTCTTAAAATGTGCCTGTATGATCCAGTCAAATCTTAATTTCCTAATACACTCATACAGTGTAAGACAGCAAGGTTGGTGGCTGACTGGAGGAGGATAGTGATCTTCCATCACTTCATGGTGTTTGCATTTTAATTTTCCAAATCCAAGAGTTTTAAAACATTTCACAAATTTAACTTTCCTAGACAAGGACAGAGTATGAACAGCCAAGTTACAAAGATATTTCTTCTTTCATGAGAAATTCTCCTTTTATCTTTTAACTTTTATTGATTCTTTGTGTATGTCACATCATGTTCCAGTCCTCATCATCTTCCTATCCCTCCATATCCACCCTGTGTCTTTGCAGCCTTCCTCTCAAAAGAAAACAAAACAATACCCCACACAAACACCTCACCAAGGAAGCTACAGTGTGTCACACAGTATATATCCTTTTGCCCAAACAGCTTTAATTGCAAATGGTCATTGCAGTGAGTCATTGGCCTGGTTCAAGGCTTCTGCTGTAGTATCAATACTTGATCCACACACACTCCTGATAACTCCATGTCATGGAGATGCTGCAGCTTTGGTTCTGGAGGACCTGATCCTTCATGTGCTCCTGCAGTTCATGGATGGGTTAGATGTTGGAGTGGGCCAGCTCACAGCCCTGGATCTGGGCCTGGTGGTAGCTGAGTTGGTCAGCCCACCAGCTTTCTTGGACTCGTGCCACCAGGACCAGCTCTCCAGCTCTGCCTAGTCGAGGGGTGGGGCCAGCTCCACCACACTGTTCAGGTGGGACTGTAGCAAGCTCTCCCATCTGCAGCAGGTAATGAAGGGCTGATCAAATTCTCTGGCACCCAAGCCACAGCAGAGCCAGCTCACCCACCTGCTGCAGGTGGTGGGGTGATGGAGGTGCCCGCTCATCCCTGCCCCCAGGGAACCTACTACTGTGTTGCTCAAGGAGGGGCAGGGACAGCTCTCCCGCACTCACTCCATCAGGGCTAACTATCCTGGACCAATGTCACCAGAGCCACGTCTTCCATGCTGCCCAGGTGAGGGGCTCTCTCACTGCAGGCCAGCTTAGCACAGTGCTCAGACATCAACGTGGACTGCAGCCCAGACCATTGACATCTCCACGGCCTTCAGTGACAACACAGGCCATGGCCATCAGCAAAGACCCTAGCTGCAGGAGGCCCCAGATGCAGACATGGCCCTTGGCTGCAGCACAGGCCCAGACATCACCAGGACCCCTCCTCATATGCAACTCTTGCTCACAACTGTAGCTTCTCCAGTTCCACCTCCTCTTCGGTGCACTGCTTGGCTTAGTTCTCTCTCCCATCTCGGGACCAACCATCCAAGCTAGTGCATGCTGCTTATCATGGTCACAGCAGGTGTGCATTGTGTCTCTTCCACTGTCATCCTCTGGGGCGGGAGTGGGGATAGCAAATGTTTGGCTGTCTCAAAATTTTCCTTTTTTATAGAAAAGGCAAAAGAAAAACTTCAATCTTACATTCCTAGTTTCTTGTATTCAGAAGACCAGGCTTGGATTAAACCCAGGATACAGTCTTACTCTCTAAATAGGACTAGAGAAGAGGTCTTGGGGACTGAAGTTCTCCCTACAAGAAATTAAAAGGTATCTTGGAGAAGGGCCACCAAACTAGGTCTCACTTCCTGCTCTTTTGTTCTGGACACTGTTACCCTTTGTTCACTGAACAATGGATATGTCCCTTGTTTCAATGCATTACTTTACTGAGTGTTTTTACTTACAATATTAATAGGCATAAATGTTTACATAAGCTTATTGCAAACTTGAGTATAAATAGGATCCAATCAATTTACACATTCTGTTTGAGGATGGAAAACAAGGTGGTTTCGTTTTTGGTTTTTATAACCAAGTGTATTTTATGTGCTTCAAAATAATTTGAAGGAACATGAAATGGAAAGATTTTGGTTTTAGGGTGCCTAGTCATATTTTTGTAGATTATATTTAAAAGATTTTTTTCTTGTGTTTTGAGGCATTCTGATCTTTCCTTGTTATGCTAATTTGCTTCTGGATGTTTGTAACATATGCTTGCTGACTTTTAGTAGCCCAAGATTACTTCCAGCTGGATTAAAAACAAACAAACAAAACCTGACTCTGCTCTGCTGTGCTCTGCTCTGCTCTGCTCATACTGGCAGAGGCCCTGAGGACTCAGGACTCAGGAGCTCGGATTAGGTTGTACTCGGTGCAGACACTGAGGACTCAGGACTCAGAAGCTCGGATTAGGTTGTACTCGGTGCAGACACTGAGGGCTCAGGACTCAGGAGCTCGGATTAGGTTGTACTCTGTGCAGACGGCATGTGGAGAGGAGGACTCTTACATAGCTAGTCACCCTGATGCCAACAGGCTGGCCATGGTTAAATGTTTTTCAAAACAAATGGTTTGCATTTATTGGTCCTCTAAAGCAGTAGTTTAAAGGTCATCAGACTGTTTGTTCCTTGAGTGGAGTTTTTATACTCACTGAAAAGTATCTCAATCTGCAAACAAAGCAAGATGGCCATTTCCCACTTCAGGTATTTCTATTCCTCAGTGCTGTTATACCTCATTAACTCTAAATATCTGCCATTGTTTTTTTGTTTTGTTTTTTTAAATCAGGGTTCTCTAGAGTCACAGAACTTATGGAATGTTTTTGTATATTAAGGGAATTTATTGTGATGACTGCAGTTTGCAGTCCAACTAACCCAACAATAGACAGCTATGAATGGGATGTCCAAGAATCTAGTAATTGCTCCACAGGCTACTTATTTTAGCTTGTCTTCTGTAGAAGTAGGTTCCAACAGATGTGCTGGCAAGTAAGTGCAAGCACTTGAAGAGTGAATCTTCCTTCTTCAAATGTCCCTATGTAGGCCTCCAGCAGAAGTTGTGGCCCAGATTAAAGTTGTGTGCCACCACGCCAGGATCTGGGACTTGCTTTGTCCCAGGCTGACCTTGAACTCAGAGATCTGCTTACCTCAGTCTCCTAGATTTAAAGGCATGTACTACCTTGCCTGGGCCTAAGCTTTTCATGGCCACTATGCCTCAAGATCTCCATGCCCAAATCCAGCTCAGAAACTTGTGTCTTACAGCCTCAAGATCTGGATCACAAGTGAGCCCTCCAGTTCTGGATCATAGTTCATTCCAGATATAGTCAAACTGACAATCAGGAATAGCCATCACAATTTACTCCTTGTCAACTTGACACAAATCATGTCTCATGTCCAAATGGAACAATAAACAGGTCATAATACACCTAACATGATCTTCCTCATACAATCACAAACACATTTGTAAGTTTAGGGTCAATGTCCCTTGGGAACATTCTTTTAGTAACTTAGCTTAAATACTGATTGGTGTTAAGGAAATTGGAAGAAAGCACAAATACCTATACAAATGTGTTCTTATACCTATAAAACAAAACATTCATATTACCTTATAATACTTGTTTCTGCAACTGGTTATGTGGCTTTAGATGGTATTTATAACTAACTTCCTCTACTATCCATTCTGTATTTTCTCCACCCTCTGGAAGTACCTCAGCAGGTCTTGGCTCTTTTCTTAGAGGAGTGACCCATACCTTCATTCCTGATGGGTCTGTGCCCTCTTTTGTCATTCTACTTGGATTAGGCTCTTGTCCATTGGCTTTAATCACAGGACACAGTGTACTAAGAAATGCCCAAAGGGATCTCCTGCACTCCAGACATAATCCTTACCTCCATTGTAGAGAGGCAATCCAATTTCCCCATGGTTATCTGGATCTATCACCCCTCCTAACACTATTATTCCTTTCTTAACCTGTTGGTTTAAGGGCGTTAGAAGCCCAAGATAACCAGGAGGAAGTCTGAGCTTCCAGTTCAATGGAATGTTTTTTGTGAAATCTTCTGGGAAGTATTTTCTGAGAGCACAAAGAAGCTGTGTTCCAGAGATAGCCAAGGTTGTACCTCGTGCTGTTGCTGTACTTTGTAATGTGTAAGAGTTATCCAGGTGGTACCAGTTTTGAAGCTTGAAAGGGTCATGAAGAGCCACTGACGCTTGGCACTATGAGAGGCCATGGAAGGTGCAACCTCAGTTGCAGTTGATTCCCCAGAACTGAAGGGATCATGTGAAGAAGCTGAGGCTTGGCATCGTAAAGAGAGCCTATGAGAGGCAATTGGTGAGGCCCAGTTGTAGTGGAAGACCCCAGTGCATTAGAAATGCCAGTGCCATGAGATGACCAACAAGAGCAGCAGCAGGAGCAGTGGAGTGGATCAACCTGAGCTTTGAGTTCTACAGAGGGCAGAGCTGGAGAATGATGCCAGTCCTCTGGAGGAGCCCAAAAGATCATGTGTGGATCTCAGACACTGGAACAAGAAGCTGTGAAGTTGAAAAAGTTGCCTTGGAACCCCCAAGATGTTAGAGGTGCCAGAGCCATGGAATAACTGCTGAGGAAGCTGCCTACAGGGAGTAGAGCCAGCCCAGGAGAAAGAAGTTTGTCGTAGTCAACAAAGATGAAAAAGGAGTTGGAGATCTGAAGACCACTTTGACATTAGACATGGGACATGGAGGTGCAGAGTTTGGAGTTTGCCCAGCTGGTTTTCTGTCTTGCTTTGGAGACTACAATTAATTGATTGGATGAATATCCTAAGAAACCTTGAACTTTGTACTTTTAACATTGTTGAGACTGCTATAGACTATGAGGACTTTAGAAGTTGGACTAAATGTATTTTGTATTATTCGATGGCTAGGTATCACTCCCATAGATTCATGTGTTTGAAGAAGCTTGTGGGGGCCAGAGAGTGGAATATGATTGTTTGTATATGCTTGGCCAAGGGAGTAGCACTCTTCAGAAGTATAGCCTTGTTGAAGTAGGTGTGCCAGTGTGGGTTTGGGTTTTAATACCCTTGTCCTAGCCCCCTGGAAGTCAGTATTTTCCTCACAGCCTTCAGATGAAGATGTAGAACTCTCAGCTCTGCTTGCACCATGCCTGCCTGGACACTACCATGCTCCCACCTTGATGATAATGGACTGAGCTTCTGAACCCGTAAGCCAGCCCCAATTAAATGTTGTCCTTATAAGAGTTGCCTTGGTCAGGGTGTCTGTCCACAGCAGTAAAACCATAACTGTGACAGTTTTCTAAAACAAATTAAAACTATAAACACAGATTTGTAAAAGAGGTACATCAATTGTAAACTTGAACAGAAAAGAATTTCTTGAAGGGAGAGGAGACAGAAGTTACACAGTTGGTCACCATGACCTAGTCACATGGTTACCGAAGGCAGCATTGGATCTTGGAGCAGGAAAAGACTTATTAGACAAACCAATGAGATTCACAGAATGTCTGTGACCACACCACTGTCAGTGTGCTCATTCAGATTATACCCTGGGTTTGGAGACATTGGGTGGAGGACATAACTTTGCTGAAAGTCTAAATTTCAGAACTTGAAGTTTTAAAAATTACTTCATCAGTAGGGTGAGGTGGTTTATGCCTTTAGTTTCAGCACTAAGAAGCAATGTTAATAATATTCATTATTTTGAAGGTTGTGATAATTTCATGTCTTTCAGTTGAAAATATTTTTAATTTTAAAAGATAGTTTCTTCTAACATTTGAAATTTTAGGGAACAAAATGTGTAATTTCCCTTGTGAGCATGGTGTCCGACAATGCGGAAGTCCACCAAGCAGAACAGCACATGCCTTGATTTACCTGCTCTTGAGTGGTAGGTCCATGGCACGTGCCTCATTCTTTCCCAAGAAAGCTAGTCAGTGTGTTTTCTAATGACTAAAGCCATAATGAAGGCGGCTGCTACACAGACTGCTTCCTTAGGTCAGAAGAAGGGAAAGGGAGCATGGATAGCCCTGCCCTGGTCTCTTTCTCTTAATGATCCTTGATGGAACTAGTCACTCTTCCTTACTAAGGAATTACCATGCTATTACAGGTCACTTACCCTGAGATTAAAAGTGTTTGAACTAATGTAATTTCCTGTTACCACATGGTAGCTTTTAAAACCGTGACAGATATACTGTTATAAATTCACTGGCAGAAGTTTGTGGGTGAACCTGTCTGTGCTGTCACAGATAACCAGGTCCCTTACTGGGCAGCATGGTTGTGGTGGATTGATGGCAGGCAGGGAAGACTCATACGGATGAATTGGATTAATCCTCTAAGTCTCAGAAGTGGAGCAGACCTAACATTTTAGGTGATGAAAAGGACTATGTGGACATTGGTGTCCATTGGCCAGCGTTTTCCTGGTGCATTGTGGCATGTCTCTTTCTAAGCTCTAGTAACATGATCCTAGTAATTTCTTTATCCTTTTACCCATCTGCATATTTGTATTTTCTTGGATGTCACTCAAGTGTTTACTGTTATCTTGACATTCAGTAAAGTGCTTCTTCATTTTTTTTAACTTACATGAATTCTTTGATAAAATTTATCATTGTTGTTGTAAATTCTGTGTCCAGGTGTTCATCTAAGTACTTCTCCTGACAAACCGCTGCTGTAGGATTAGTGGGTTTGAGGTGAGACATGCTACGTTGTCCATTCATGTTGGTTTTGCTCTTTGACCTGGCACATGGTCCTGCATCTGTTGTGATAATGTGGCTTTCCTCAGATTGTCCAGGGTAGGAGCTACATAAGCTGAATTAGGCAGAGTAGAGCTGGTGGGAGAACTGATTAATGGGCTTCGAAATATGGGTCTGGACCTAGGCCTAGGTCACAGTGGGGGTGGATAGAGAGAAGATGAGAAAGGAAAGAAGCAACTTACCAAGCAGTAACTAGGAGCTAGGCTTGTGGATGGTGAGAAGAAATGGCTTCCCCACTTGCTTGGCAAAGGCGAATTCAGGAACAAAGAAGGTGTTCAAGGGCAGACGATCTGGTACTAGCTTGTGGGTTTTCAGATGGTGGAGGATTTGAGACCATGGTCATTAATTCTCAGTGTCATTTCAGTGCTTGAATAAGCCAATGGTCAGTGTTAGTAAGGCTAAGGCTCTGAGTTCTCCATAAGTACTAGGAAGTTAGAGCTGACCAACAATATTATATCATGCCAGGCACATGAACTTCTGAAGAACACAAACACTTCCTTGTTATAGCTTACAAACTCAATTATTCTTGGCATTAAAAAAACACTTTATGTCCTTTTATTATAATTAAGAATGTTGCTATTCATCTGTCTTCTTTCTGGTCTCTTAATTCTTCCCCCTAAATCCTTGCTCTCCTCTGCTTTTATTTTCCTGATTATTTACAGTTTGCACTTGCCTGTGCCTTCTGTTGTTGATGCTTACATTTATGACTTCTGAATTCTTGCCAAGGCTTTCTATCTCCAGCGATGTCTCACTTTGCTATTTCTTTATTGTTTCTACTTCCATTTTTAGATCCTGGATAGTTTTGTTTAGTTCCTTTACTTGATTGTTTGTGTTTTCCTGTAATTATTTAAGGGATTTTTGTGTTTCCTCTTTAAGGGCTTCTACCTGTTGACCCATGTTCTCCTGTATATCTTTAAGGGAGTTATTTAAGTCCTTCTTGAAGTTCAGCATCATGAGATATGATTTTAAATCCAACTCTTGCTTTTCCAGTGTGTTGGGGTATCCGGGACTTGCTGTGGTGGGAGAAGTGGGTTCTGATGTTGCCAAGTAGCCTTGGTTTCTGTTGGTAGGGTTCTTGTGCTTGCCTTTTGCCGTCCGGTTATCTTTGGTGCTGTTGGTCTTGCTGTCTCTGGCTGGGGCTTGTCCCTCCTGTGGGCCTGTAAGCCTGTGTCCAAACTCCTGGGAGACCAACTCTCTTCTGGCAGGGTCTGTGCACAGAAGGCTGTGGAGCCGCCCGGCTCCCTGGTGCAAATGGCCTGAGGTCTCTTAACTAATAACATAAATAGGTCAAAATATAGAAATAAGATAAAGTAGAAAATCTGTGTTAGAATGAACTGAAAAGTGCTCAGAAGAAAACGTGATCACAGAGCAGCAGACTAGCACAGAGAGCACATAAGAGGCATGGGTGTGTGGTGAAAGGAGCTAACGTAATTTTGGAAAGGAACAGAGACTAAATAGTTAAACTCAGGCACCATAGTCTTTGAGGCTGATAAGCTTTGTTGATGTGTACAGAGGCATTATATGTAGGAAAGAATAAGGGCAGTTCTAATAAAACTTTATTAAAATCTGTATGCTCATTTGATTTGGTCAGGAAGCCACATAGTTGCTCAATCTTAGTCCCATCTTTAGGAAATTAAGGTGTGATATTAGTATTAGAGGATAAGATACCACATACCATTTTTAAAAGATTATAGTTCTTAACTTAGAATAGAGGCTACAGATGGAGGAGTTAGGAAAAAACTTTATTACCATGTACAACTTAGGATATCATTGTGAATCTGCTGAACAATGGCAAACATGGCCAAAAAAAAAAAAAAACAAAAAAAAAAACAAAGAAACACAAAACAAATGTCAACTGCCTCGAGAGCATTGGAGAGCAGAAGAGAAGGTTGAGCTCCACCCTGGATTCAGAGAGGGGCAAAATGCCTATGAGACGGAGAGAGACAGCTAACAAGAGGTGCAGAGTGAGCAATGGATTTAAAACTAGTTAGGATCATGATAGGATCCGTCATGCCATCTCATACATGTATATGATGTACTTTAGCTATGCTACATTAAAACAGACTCTTTATAAAGTCAAAATAAAGAACTTAAAATAAGCAATTGATAGAAAAAAACAGAAAACAAAACAAAAAACTTGAAGGTAATTGTAAAAAATTAAGTTTTAGCAGTACATGTTTGATAAAAAGATTTAAGAAATTGATTTCTCAACATGGTAACTTTTTAACAAGCTATAGCCTAAACATTTGTGGACGTTATGACTTCTATGGAGGATTTAAAGATGTGTATATTATTTCCACAGAACGTACATAAAACATGAAATTTTCAATTCTCCACAGAACTGTAAAGTCAGTATGGGTACTGTACTTTGAAAAGGCATACATACTGGGCCTAAGGTGTTTTTTAATCTTTCGTCGTTTTTCAGTAGCATTAGGAAAATAAGTAGCATAAATAAAATCAAGTAGCATTAGGAAAATAAGCCCTGTGCATTATGAATCTGGCCTAGTGAAAATCAGTTTTCATAATTACAGTTTAGAATATGAGTTTCTTGGAGGAAAATGAACTGGCCACTTGCACTGTGCTCTGAGTGTCTTGAAGTCTGCCATAGACTTTATGGAAAGGTTTTGATCCACACTCCTACTTCAAGTTCAAAAGGAAACTTCCATTTTAAAGTGTATTCCTTTTCTGGGTGTATTTACTTTGAACTATAGCATACAGTTTTTCTCATAAATCTAACCTGCCACTATCTGTTTTTAAGACGTTGTGAACCTCAAGTTGTTATGATGTGTGAAGTTTGGATTAAGCTAAAGTTTTTAGAAAGCATATGTTATATATTTTGATTGTTTTGAATTTTAACATGGGCCAGCCCAAAACTCGAATATCTAGCAAAGTAATATACTGTACTCTGTTGCTGTAAGAATCACAGAAAATTGCCCACTCACATCATGTTAGTAACAGACAAATGAACCAGCTGTTCTTATTCTCAATGTACTTGTTTGAAAAACTTGCACAATTTAATGAAACCATCTTTGCTCATAAAACCTAAACTACTCACACATGGAAAAAGCCATAATGTTTTGACAAATATCACTTTCTTAGGAATGTAAATCTCTACCTGCTTCATAACTAGAATTCTATAATGATGGTATGAGGCTGCTGGGAAGCCAACGGGGAAAGACCTGGCAAGGAAGAATTAGCACTGTTTAAAAATATGCCTAGTCCTTTTCCTAATGTGTGTGTGTGTGTGTGTGAGAGAGAGAGAGAGAGAGAGAGAGAGAGAGAGAGAGAGAGAGAGAGAGAGAGAGGGAGGGAGGGAGGGAGGGAGAGAGAGAGAGAGAGAGAGAGAGAGAGAGAGAGAGAGAGAGAGAGAGAATAATCACACTGTGCACCCTTTCCATGTCTCTCCTTCAGGCACAAACCTTGGATCATCATTTTCCCTCAGCATAAGTGATGTTCTACTTAAAACAAGCCTCAAAGAAAGAAGTCGGATTCTTATGGGACCATTTTCTGCTACTGTCACTCTGGAAGCTAAATGGTGTAAACACAGTGGCAATCCAGGGCCACAACAGTCCATACCCAAAATAGCCATGGATTTAAGAGGTGGTCTGCTACAGGTCTGTAGGGATAAGCTGTGTTTTTTCCATACGTTTTTAACTACCCTGTGTTGTGTTGTGTTGTGTTGTGTTGTGTTGTGTTGTGTTGTGTTGTGTTTTTAAGTGCTTCACTAAAATTTAAATTTTTGTGTGACCAAGTATTTACCTGATGGTGCCTATTGAACTTTAACAGGGCTATTGAAGAATGAGTCCTATACCATTCAATTTGCCTGTTTTGACAGTATAGTTCAATGGGTTGGGTTTAGTTATAATTGTTGTTTGTATATTTAGGGTTTGTGATCATTATCACCGTGGTCAATTTTAGAACATTTTCTTAGCATTCATTCATCAGTTGAAGGGGTTTTGGAGTCTTTCCACTTTAAACTATCCCCAAATAATGTTTCTGTGAACATCTACAGATAAGGTTTACCATGGATATCCATTTTTGTTACCCTTGGTTGTATAACTGACGTTGGAAATACTGGCTGGAAACTTTAGAATGGTGGGTCGTCTCATGGAGTAGTCAGCATGCGTCAAGCAGTGTCGCAGGAAAGCTTGTCGTGGTTGCAGGTCCCTTAGATATATGATGTTCAGTTACTAAAACTGCACACATATTAATTCCCAATCTCTTATCATGGAGTGTGTGAGCATCTCTATCCTGTGATGATAGCTTTCAACTTCATCTGTATGCAACCAAGACTATCGTGTACCAAGATTCACAGTTAGAAAATTGAAGTAACTAATTTATCAGTAAAGGGAATATATTAAATGGAAATGTCTTACAATCATCAAAAAGTTGTACTTTTTTAACTTCTCACCTCTTTTATAGTCATGAACCACAATTTGGGGAGATTCCAAAGAAAGTACTTTTTAATTGTACTATCTTTTTCTAAGGCTGAAAAGTAAACATTAAGAATAGTTATATGAGAAAAATAAAGTTTATCCTCTGTATCCTAGCCATTAATCACTGAGCCTCACTGGTCACAGAGCTTCACCAAGCTCTGCATCCTTGGTTCTCACACTTCCCAGATGCTGACCCTGGATTGTCAGAGTATAGTTGGATGTCTCACGAAACACAGATTCTAGGGGCCTTCCCATTCACGTTCATTGGTCAGCATCCTTCTCTCTCTCTCTCTTTTTTTTTTTTAAATTTTTTTTATTCGATATATTTTTTATTTACATTTCAAATGATTTCCCCTTTTCTAGCCTCCCCACTCCCCGAAAGTCCTGTAATCCCCCTTCTCTCCCCCTGTCCTCCCACCCACCCCTTCCCATTTCCCCGTTCTGGTTTTGCTGAATACTGCTTCACTGAGTCTTTCCAAAACAAGGAGCCACTCCTCCTTTCTTCTTGTACCTCATTTGATGTGTGGATTATGTTTTGGGTATTCCAGTTTTCTAGGTTAATAACCACTTATTAGTGAGTGCATACCATGATTCACCTTTTGAGTCTGGGTTACCTCACTTAGTATGATGTTCTCTAGCTCCATCCATTTGCCTAAGAATTTCATGAATTCATTGTTTCTAATGGCTGAATAGTACTCCATTGTGTAGATATACCACATTTTTTGCATCCACTCTTCTGTTGAGGGATACCTGGGTTCTTTCCAGCATCTGGCAATTATAAATAGGGCTGCTATGAACATAGTAGAGCATGTATCCTTATTACATGGTGGGGAATCCTCTGGGTATATGCCCAGGAGTGGTATAGCAGGATCTTCTGGAAGTGAGGTGCCCAGTTTTCGGAGGAACCGCCAGACTGATTTCCAGAGTGGTTGTACCAATTTGCAACCCCACCAGCAGTGGAGGAGTGTTCCTCTTTCTCCACACCCTCTCCAACAATCTTAGCCATTCTGACTGGCATAAGGTAAAATCTCAGGGTTGTTTTGATTTGCATTTCCCTAATGACTAATGAAGTTGAGCATTTTTTAAGATGCTTCTCCGCCATCCGAAGTTCTTTAGGTGAGAATTCTTTGTTTAACTCTGTACCACATTTTTAATAGGGTTGTTTGGTTTTCTGGAGTCTAACTTCTTGAGTTCTTTATATATATTGGATATTAGCCCTCTATCTGATGTAGGATTGGTGAAGATCTTTTCCCAATTTGTTAGTTGCCGATTTGTCTTCTTGATGGTGTTCTTTGCCTTACAGAAACTTTGTAATTTTATGAGGTCCCATTTGTCAATTCTTGATCTTAGAGCATATGCTATTGGTGTTCTGTTCAGAAACTTTCTCCCTGTACCGATGTCCTCAAGGGTCTTCCCCAGTTTCTTTTCTATTAGCTTCAGAGTGTCTGGCTTTATGTGGAGGTCCTTGATCCATTTGGATTTGAGCTTAGTACAAGGAGACAAGGATGGATCAATTTGCATTCTTCTGCATGCTGACCTCCAGTTGAACCAGCACCATTTGTTGAAAAGGCTATCTTTTTTCCATTGGATGTTTTCAGCCTCTTTGTCGAGGATCAAGTGGCCGTAGGTGTGTGGGTTCATTTCTGGATCTTCAATCCTGTTCCATTGATCTCTCTTGTTAGCAGCAGTGTGGCCAGGGCTCTGCAGTCTCATGACACAGGGAAGGAACTGTCTCATGGGACTGCACTTATCATTTTATTAATATTGGGCCTACAGAAACTGTGTTTCCTAATCTTGCCCTTTAAGAAATGTTCCTTTTTTTTCTTTGCTAAATGAATTCACAAATAATACAACAATATAATATCACCATTAATCTACAGCTTAAAATGTGTTATTTATACAATATGTAATGTTTTTCTTGCTATTCATTTATTCAAGTATAAGAATTTTCAAACAATAAATTATTAATCTTAGGAACTATAATTTATTATCAGTAATTAAACTGAACATGATTGTAGTCTTTCATTAATTCATACATGATGGTACCTAATTTTCCTCAAGAAATGTTTATATTTAAAGACTGATAACTTTTTCATACCCCTTTGCAGGTTTTCTGGGGTCAAGAACATTTGAATTGCTTGGCTCTTCTGCATAAATTATTCAATGGGTATCTTAAAGAACAAGGAAAGTCTGAAATGCCAGTTCCTGAGTCAGTACCCCAAACTCCATCTCCTGTGGAAAAGACTCAAGCTTTTAAGACTGAACAAAGTTCAGATGATCTGCGGACAGGCATCTTTCAGTATGTACAGGATGCTGGTAAGTATTCACAGCATGAGCAAGCAGTGCCTGTGCCCAGCCGCACTTTGAAATGAATTCACTAATTAGCACAGTGGATCACTTGAGAGTGCCTTCTCTCATCCTTAGAGTGGGAAAGAAGTATATGTGAATCAGACCCTAAAATTTACTGTTTCTGTCTCAAATCATATTTAAACTGACCAATCATTTTCTTTATGCGATTTTCTTTTATTCTCAGAGAAACCAACATGTTCCTTCTTAAAAATTTATAATTTTGTTTTCAGAACCTTTGAAACTCCCTGGTATGTATGAAGTCTTGTTTTATAATGAAACAGAAGAGAGCCCAGGGATGATGTTATGGAGATATCCAGAACCTCGAGTGCTCACCCTTGTACGAATAACCCCTGTGCCTTTCAACACTACAGAGGATCCAGATATTAGCACAGCAGATTTGGGTGATGTGCTGCAGGTATGTGGAGACTGGGTTTTTCTTTTCCAAAATAAAAGCATTATGAGGAAATGATTAGAGCATACTTCTTATATCAGTCATAGCAAAGATGAGTACATTACTTGTGTAATGTATTTATATATACATGTGTAGAAAGGAGAGCTATAGTTTGATGCCTCTAGACCACCTAAAGTAGTACAGATCTAGGGCAGTTCCAGGAGCCCAGGCAGCATGCAGGAAGCTTGGTGATTCTCAGCAGCCTGAGTCAGTATCAGGCCGTACAATGTTTTATAACTTAATACAAATATAAGGAACCAAGATGTAAGCTAAGTTCAGAATCAGAGAGGCTGACCTAGAGAGCGAGAGAGTGCTTCAGTTTCTGGAAGCTGAAGAGAGCTTGTGAATTCACAGTATAGGTAAAGGAACCAGGCAGGAGAAGCAGGAGAGATGGAGGCCCGTATGCCAAGCTGCTGAAATGCTGGAGTTGTCCTCATGGTCTGCCAATGAGGACCAGAGTTAAACTTGGGGCTGGGAATGGGTCTAATTGATAGAAACAACTCTTATTTTTTTCAAGGTTTATTTACTTATTTTGTGTATATGAGTACACTGTAGCTATCTTTAGACACAACTGAAGAGGGCCACCATGTGGCTACTGGGAATTGAACTCAAGACTTCTAGAAGAACAGTCAGCGCTCTTAACTGCTGAAGAATCTCTCTAGCCCTAGAAACAACTCTTAAGTTGCAATCTTAGAATCTATAAACTCTTATTTCCTTGGAGAAGTTGAGAATGGAAAAATTGTAGGATTGGGTTTTCTCCTTTGTATATAAAGTGCCAAACCTTAGAGTTGCTCTTAGGGATCAGAGAGCAGCTGCGACCGTCTCAGGGGTTGGAGCCTTACTCTAGCATGAAGGGTTTTGGTTGGTGAAGGATACAAGAATCTCCCTACTTTTTCCTTCAAAGGAAACCTTCCTGTTGTCAGTTCTTTTATTCCAATGGTCTCAAAGACTGTGCTGGAGGCTCAGGTATAATGGTAAATGGCTGATTCTAGATGGAAGGAAAGTATGAAATAGGGGCTCCTGGTCAGTTCAGTACAAGTACTGTGGGCTTTGAGGCCTCTTCTCCTGGCCCTTCATGTTACCAACTCAGTTTCCTTAGGTAAATTTCTAATCTTGTCAATTTCCTTGTCTAAAAGTAACAGTTGGTGCTGTCAACCCTTCAAAGTAGTTATAAACTATTACAGTAAATAGGACATTATAGCTAATATTCTTAAATAAATGTCTTTGCACATAGTGAGGTCTTAAATACTCATTCCTCCTTTACACAAGTCCCCAGAGAGTATTAAAAGACTGCTCAGTGTCATTGCAGCCCCTTCTCCCATCTAGCCTAGCCTTCTAAGATCCTATAGGAACAGATGGGTCATGCAATTACCTGAGGGAAACCTTTCGTTGCTCCGTCACCCTGCTGTGCCTGCATAATAGCCTGTTAGGCCCTGGACGTGGAATGTGCCTGTCCACTATTCCCCAAGCCTGGCCTGAACTACCCACAGTTGATCTCTGTTGTGACAAACACCATGACCAAAGCAGACTTGGGGCAGAAAGGATTTATTTCAGCTTAAACTTCCAGGTCATGGTCTAGCACTGGAGGAAATCAGGACAGGAACTCAAGCAGAAGCCACAGAGGAACAGTGTTGACTAGCTGTCTCCTAGTTCATGGTCCGCTTACTTCCTAATACAGCCTAGACCTTTCTACGTCAAATTAACCATCAATAAAATGCTCCAGAGACAGACTAATCTCATCTATGTAATTCCTCAGTTGGTTCCCTTTCCCCTCCTGCTCTATAATTTGTGTCATTGCTAATAAAAATTAATAAAATAAAACAAGCCAGCATACCTCTCCTAGAAAATGAAATCTTGTCTACTCTTAGAACAGCTTACGCTCTGTCCACCCCTGAACAGCGTATCTAAATGTGCGTCCTCCTCCTGAACTCCTGCATTTATGCCACTTCTTTGTTGCTGTTGTTCATTTTATTCATTCAATACTTTTTAATCCTGTTCCTTTATATCGTCTTTCCTTCCCAGATTGTGCATCTCAAGAAATGAACCATATCTAACTTACCACTCTGTTCCTGATAGTAGGCAATGCAACAGAGTTGCTAAAAAATTGTTAGATATAATCCATAGATGCTTGGGTTCCTATTGCCTGCTATGCAGGAGTATTGCATGGATTAACATGCTGTGGTGTTGAAGCATACACGTTGACTTTTAAATTGAGCTGTGTCAGGATGGAGCATCCTGTTCCTCAGTGGCATCATATAACATGAACTCATTATTCAACAAAGGCTCTTGGTGAGCACATTAAATATTCTGCCTAGACTGTTTTCCCTAACAGAAGCTATTTCCTCGATGCCAGAACAAGGTGATCTGTTGGCCTATTCCTAAAAACAGAATTGCGTTTTGATGACTTTTTCCTTCATGGCCATTAATTGAGCTATTGGCTCTTCTAATTTATAGGCTAACATAACACCATTACTAATGAGATTTATAAACAAATTCTTCATATTATCTTATTTTGGAATCAAAAGGAACATATAAGAAAATACTGATATTATTCATCTAACCATAGATTATAAATAAAAACCTGAGTTTATAGTAACCAAAATGAGGTTATTTTGTGACTATTTATATATCACATAAATGTTAAAGTTATAATACTGACATGTCAACAAAATTAGGGTCTGTAAAGTAAAATAAGATGAAAATGTAACTTACATGAAAATGTAAGTGAGAACTATGGTTGAGCCACACCACCAACCTGAAAGGGGTTGTGCTGTGAACAGACTCAAGTATAGGAACTTTCTGTTATTGTGATTGTGTCTGGTACTTCTCAGGTATCCCTCTCCCTCACTCTACTGTATTACGGATTCTAGTTTGCAAAGTCTACTTTCTGGAATTCCCAATGGATTTTCTTTTTTGAGATAAGGTCACACTGTTCAGCCTTGGCTGCTCTATGTATAGACTACATAGAATCTTGTTCTATGTATAGACTACAGTGGGCTTGAACTCAAGGAAATCCACCTGCGTCTGCCTTTAATCCTAGCACTTGGGAGACAGAGGAGGTAGAACTCTTGAGTTTGAAGATGGCCTGGTCAGCAAAGTTTAAGGACAGCCAGGGCTACACAGAGAAACCCTGTCTTGAAAAACAAAGCAAAGAAAAATAAAACACAACAACCTAGGCTTAAAGGATATGCCACCATACATGGATGGATATTTTAATTTTCATATACATCTATTATGTTATTTTTTATGGGAGGGAATAATATTTAGCTTGGCTGATTGTTATATACAGCATATTAATGAAAACACAAGAATACAATATTGATGGAACAAGAACAAAACTTTAAAATGTCGTGCTTAAAGTATTTTAAGGTTTGTTTTTATTATTTCTAACTATGTGTATGCAGAATATATGTTTAAATGCTAGTACCCGCAGAGGCCAGGGGCATTATATCTCTTGGAGCTGGGATTTCAGACACTTGTAATCTGCCTGATATTGGGTATCGTGACTAGACTCATCACCTCTGGAAGATAAACAGGTGAAAATCACTGATGTCTCTCTCCAGTCTCTTGAAACTATCTTTAACCAAGAAAGTGCTTTGACATTTTATGTTAGTAACAAATTTATTTCCCCATCTTAAATTTGCCTTTCAGCTATCAAGATTTCCCAAATTGAATGGTTCCTAATTTTTTACTGAAATCTTCAGAGTTAATGCATAATTCTTTTGAAAACAAAAATCTGTATAGGAATCTGTACAGGAGACAGGCAGAAACAAGGCAAAGTCAGTGATGTTGTTCACTTATTCTGATGGAGAAAAAGAATCCTCCCACAGAAGTCACTTGTGCCCACTTTTTTCATTTACTCACTTTAAAAGTTAGCACACTTAGGTTTTCTCTTTTTTTGAAGATCCATTTTTAATTAATGTATATATGTGTGTATCTGCATATGGGAATGTGTACATGTGAGTGCAGGTGTCTAAGGAGGCCAGAAGAGGGCATCAGGTTCCCTGAAGCTGGAATTACAGGCAGTTGTCAGCCATCTAATAAAGGTATTAGGAACTGAATCAGGTCCTCAAGAGCAGCAAGAACTCTGAACTGCTGAGCCATCTCTGTAACTCCAGAAAAATTAGTTTTCAGTGTAACACTAATAGGACTGTAAAAATCAAAGTGAAGCCACATTGAATAGATAACAAAATAATTTCTTATGATTGGACATTGTCTCCCTTTGGGAGAATGGCTAGCATGGAGGATAGGAAGCCAGGGGATGGCTTTGGGGAAGGGCCATCCTGGTAGAGGGTTCTCCTCCCTAAAACGGAACAAAGAAAGACCAAAAAGTGGAATATTTTTTCCTGATTTTTCTACATCTCTCTCTTGCACCTGCCATAATGATTCTTGCCACGGTAATCCCTTACTCTGTCCCCTGCCATTGAAGATGCACATGACATCATTTCTTGTCACAGTTACCTTCAAGTCAGTGCCTCCAATGACCAGCACAGCAGCTCTGCGTGCTCACAGTGCTGGGAGGTAGCAGCACTTTGCATGTCCTGCTTTGGTCTTTAAAAGTAGATTTGTTGAGGTCTGCAGGTAAGGACTGGTTTGACTTTAGTTCACTAATACATTTAACCCATTGTTTAGCTAGACACCAAACTAAAACTTCATTAAATTTTACAGTCAGTTTTTTTCTTTTGTATGACTATATGGAAAATAAATATCCCATGTCAAGCATGGATACTTGATATTATGAAATAAAGTAGAAAAGACTTTTACTGCTCTAAAATGAACTTTATAAGTTCCCTATAATTCTAGAGCACATGGACCCAACAGGCAGAGATTCTAGTTATTCACAATGTAATATGATTTGCCTCTTCCACACTTAACTTAGAAAGAATAAAAGAAAGTAGTCTTGGGCGTTTCTTTTCAGAGCATCGGGCGCTTCACGTAGAGCTGCACATGTGTTCCCAGAATCCTGAGCTTTTTATTTTATAAGCACCTCCTGCCCACTGGCAGCTGTACTAATGTGTCCCAGAAGGCTTTGTGCCTATCCATCATCTTTAGGAGGAATGCTTAAAACCAGATATGAGATTCATTGTTGTTGAAATACAGAAATGGAAAAAAAAAATCTGGATAGGCCTAGAGGAAGTGAGACTCTGAGCCAGAGCCTTAGGAAGTTGGACAAGGGGAAATCTGTGTACCCAGTGGACACTAATAAATGCTTGTGGGTGATGGATAGCACTGGGTCAGCTACTCAGAGTTGTGACTTCCAGAAGCCACTGCCTGCTTTTTGAAGGAAAAGAGGAAATATAAAATACTGTATTCCCTGAATACACTTTTACTCATTCTGTTTTTGTGGTGCTATAAAGGTCTGGGAAGACCTAGGGATCGATCTTCTGATCACCTCAATAGACACAGATGAGGAGAGCAAGGCCAGGTGCTGTGAGAGGTGGGAGGGCTCCAGCTCCATTCTCAAGGCACCATCACGTCCTAGGAGGGACGAGGACACACACAAAGCCAGGCACATCCTGTTAGAGACTGTCCAAGACTCAAAGAGTGCCTTTTAACAAAGTCAGGTTTATAATTCACTGAAGCCACCAGAACAAGATTTCACACAAGAGTTGGATATCTAGGTGGTCAGTGATGAATGAGTGGGATTTCAAGAAATAAAGAAGGGAGAAAGAGGATATTTAAAAAAAAAAAAAAAAGCATTAGGACTGCTCAGTGATGTACTTGTCTAGTGTGAGGTCCTGGGTTCAATTCCCAGTACCATTAAAAAATAAGCATGCTCAAAATTGAGAATTTCCTCATTTCTGTCTATTGAAGTGATCAGAACTTCTGTGGGATCCATTCCTAAGTCTTCCCACACTTTTACAGCACCATGAAAACAGAATGATTAAAAGTATATACAGGAAATACGGTATTTTATATTTTCTCTTTTCATCCAAAAAGCAGGCAGTGGCTTCTGGAAGTCACAGTTCTTAGTAGCTGACCCAGCGCCGTCCATCACCTGCAGACATTTATTAGTGTCCACTCTGAATGTTTGAGATCCTGAAAATCAGGTCAACCTCACATTTCTAGGAAGTAAAATACGGTCTTATTTGACACAGACAGACAGGCTGAGCAAGGGTGGAGTTAGTAGATGATCATAAGCTGTGGCCATTGCACATGCGTCTGGATTCCTTCCATTAAGGGAAGGAGTGGAATGTTCACCGAGCACCTAGGTTTTTTTTGTTTTTGTTTATATATATATATATATATATATATATATTATTTACATTTCAAATGATTTCCCCTTTTCTGGGTCCCCACTCCCCGCAAGTCCCATAAGCCCTCTTCCGTCCCCCTGTTCTTCCATCCACCCCTTCTCACTTCCCTGTTCTGGAATTCCCCTATACTCTTGCTGTGATCTCAGAGATGACAAAGGTTATAAACAAAGAAGGCAGTTTTTATAGAGAAAAAAAAATGATTGCAAGAGATGCTGTAGACCAAACAGACACTTTTAAGTCAAAGGGACAGGCAGATGTCAGGCCAATGAGAAGTATGTTATGAGAACATTCCACATTGTGCCAGTGCGGTTCACTTTGCAAGGCCATATGTGAATATGAAACCTGAACCCAACCCTGTGGAGGGATCACCGCTATCCTTATGTCATCTGAAGAGTTAGATGAGTCTCCTTGGGCATTTTCTCTCACAAAAGAATACAGAGTCAAGATGTAACACCGAGCTCAGAAAACTTACAGGCCATATGAGATGAGAGTCCCAGTAGTGTGAGAAACACTGTTGGAGCTCTTTTGTTCTGTATCAGAAAATACAAATGACTAGCATCTTAACAGAGAAGCTTATCTCTTCTCCTACCGAGGAAATACTAAAGTAGACAATCTAGGACTGCCTACACACAGCCTCACAGTCCAGGTGCGTAAGCTTCATGTTGTCTCTAGCATTTGATGTTTGCCATAGTCTAGGATGGCTGCACAAGGTTCATGTACTTTGTTCTTACTCTAGTCTAGAAAAAGGAAAGGACAGACAGAGCCATTCTCCTCCCTTAAGGATGTTTCTTGAAGCCCTCATCCTGTACTGCTGGGCTGCCAAGATCCAGAGTCCAGAATTAGGTCACTTGGCCACACCTAGTTAAGGGGAAATTGGTGTTAATTTGCTAAAGAAGGAAAGAGGAGATACTGGGAGACTAGAGCAGTCCCCACTGGCAGTCAGGCGTTACCCCTGAGGACTTGAATCCAGTTCTGTTTCTGTTTGTTCCAGCGGCCTCTTGCCTCACTATGGGGTGCATCATTCTGTTTGTTGGTGATGTGAGAGTGCTCACTTTGTAGTTCATTAAGTGAAAAGTATGTTGAGGTAGAATTAGAAAAACTTAAAACATAAATGAGATTTTGGAAATAAAAAGTAGTAAATAATTTGAAATGCTAGCATTCCTTGCCCTTCAGAAAAGAGGTGGGGAAGGAATCTGTCAGTAAGATGTGCTTTTAGAGTAAATGGAAAACATTTGCAAACGGGGAGAATACTGAAGTCATTTTTGTCCTGTCACTTTATTTGGTGGTAGAAATTTTATTAGCCTATTTCTCTTTTCCTATTAAAGATTCTTGCATTTAAAGAGGGGGAAGAGGAACTGTTTCTTTCTGGAAACAAAGGACTAGTGTTTGATGTTTACTATTTAGCATTAAAAATGTTTGTGAGGAGCTGGGAAGGTGGCTCAGCAGGTAAGAGCACATGAGGACTCCAGTTTGAATCACCAGTGCCAACCTAAAAAGCTGAATACGGCTGTGTGTGCCTGTAGCCCTGAGCACAGCGGCAGGCAGAGGAAGGAGGATCACTGGGGCCTGCTTGCTGCCAGCCTCACTCGAGACTCAGTGAGAGACAGCTCAGTGGAGTACAGGAGATGCCAGTGCGGGACGCCCAGCATCCTCTGCTCGCTGCCATGTCCTGGGCACAAACACATATGTGTGCAGCACACACACAGTACAGAATGCTTGGGGTGTAAACTACCAACTGGCAGAAAAGAAAATATCAAGAAATACTGCATGAATTAATTTCTACTACATAGGAATATTCCTCCCTATTAGATCCATACTAAAAATCATATTCAGTAATAATTATTTCAAAGAGCAACAAAACTTAGAAGAAGCACAGAAAGACAATCTATAGTATACCTCAGTTTTGTTTTTTGTTTGTTTCATTGGTTTTGGCTTTTTGGTTTTGTTCTTTCAAGATGAGGTTTCTCTATGCAGCCCTGGCTGTCCTAGAACTCATTCTGTAGACCAGGGTGGCCTCTGCCTCCCGAGTGCTAGGATTAAAGGTAAGTGCCACCACCGCCAGCTTTTGACATTTTTTTTAATTTTAGTATTTACCTCCTATATTTGCATCCTTCCCACCTTCTTTTTTTCCATGACCTGTTCCTTTTGTAATTATGATGCACATACATACTACTGAGTCCAGTTAGTATGTCTCTGTTTGTATGTGTTTAGGGCTAACCCCTTGGAATTGAAGGCACATCCCAGAAATAAATAAACAAACTAGTTCTTCTCTCAGAAACCGTTGACTTCCTGCAGCCCTTCCCCTGGGGTAGGCTTTGTGAAGTTCTCACCGTCCATGTTGGCATCCCAGTTAGTGTGGTCTTGGCAAACCTACCACACTAGTGTGCAGTCAGACATATTGTTGATAGTTCGTGGGAGAAACACCCATGTCCTGTCCAGAAGGAACTACTCACATAGCAGTTGTCCAGGTGAACCGGCTCTTACACTGTCTTCTGCCTTCCTTGAGCCTTACATGGAAGGCCTGTCCTAGAGATTTACAACTGGGAGCTGAATACCCTACAGTACTTACTCTCTGCATTTTTTTTTGTTTGTTTATTATGAATCTAGTATCTAGAGATAAAATCTGAAAAAAAATGCATGTTTGTTTGAAATGTGAAAACTTATGTTTATCTGTGGGAATAAAGATGAGTACTTAGGAGGCAGTTGTAAACTACAGTACAGTAGTAATATGATTTAATAAATTCTCTTCTAGGGTCAAGACCTTTCTAGCCATTGGATCTTGGCTACGTTTATATAGTACAAGGCATGAGTTCCCTCTAATTGAGTAGGCTTTAGATCTGTTTAGACAGATGGTAGTTGCTCCTAAGATTGAAGGGCCACAATTGACCACTGAGGTCCAGTTTTGAGAAGCACAGATTTGGGGGATAAAGTCTCTGGTTCTACATACCAGCTCAGCTGAAGACCATGGGCAAGTTATGTAACATTTCTGTTCTTCAGCATTCTGGTCTATAAATTGTGGGTAGTACTGTAAAGAACACTTTACACAGGTCTAGCTCATGAGAGGAGCTATATGGGCATAAATAGTTACTACATTTGGCTAAGGGCCTGACATTGACAAGGGTCAGTTTGCCCCTGGTCTTGCCTAGACTATGAATGTTGAGAGACAATTGAGTTCAAAAGAACTGCAAACTAAAAGTACTTCATCCTTCCTTCTTAACCTCTTTATAAAGACATTCATCACTAATATGAAAAATGTATTTGTTATATATTTTGAAGTCAGTACCCTCCAGTTTCTTAATACATTGCCTAGTTTTAAAAGGTACATACTGTAACTTTAATTTTTTTCAAAGCCTACTTTTAATGATGGTTCTTAAATACTTTAACCTTCCTACTAGCCCATCACCCACCAGAGGTACTGGAAAAGAAAGGATATGGGGAAGTGGACCTGTTTACAGATGGTTCTTTGGAGCAACTCCCATCTGCATTGTCAGGAAATCAGCAGTTCAGTTCACAGACCAGCAGCAGCAGCCCAGTCCACTTCAGGGGTATACCAGCAGTCCAGCTCAGTAGTGTCAGGATAGCAGCAGCAGAGGCATGACTTAATAACAACAGCCAGACCTCAGCTGAATCAGCAGGAATCAGCAGGAAGGGTTAAGACCACCAGGAATGCCAGAACTCACTATGCCTCTCTCAGTGAATCAAAGATCAGAGCAGATACCAAGAAGCTAGCTATGCACACCAGCCAGGCCAGCTTCAGCCTCTGTCCACTGAGTCCTATTTATACTCCCTCCAAACATCACATGTCCTCTGCGAGTCTCCACATGAGGGGGCTGGAAAGATGGCCTAGCAGTTAAGAGCACTGACTGCTCTTCCAGAGGTCCTGAGTTCAATTCCCAGCAACCACATGGTAGCTCACAGCCATCTATGCTGGAATTGGTGCCTTCTAGTACTCATATACATAAAATAAATAAATCTTTAAACAAACAAACAACCTCCACATGAGTCTGTCTCAATTGCCATCACCCTGCCATTTGGCCTGAGTCTGCAAAAGTGTCAAAAACCACAGCACACCACCAGAAGTTTTTTTGGAGCATTTCTCTCTATGGAGTCCTGACAAAAGTAGCTTAACTATTCAAGATAAGGTGGGCCAATACATGTATGTTGTTAACTAAGAGTCCTTTATCATCATGTATCCTTTAATGTGTTTGCTTCAGCAGAACATTCTTTTACCTGTGTCTGCTTCAGCAAAATATTCCTTCACATGTTTGCCCCAGCAAAACACCATCCATCCAACACAACTGACTTATCCAAAAAAAAAAAAAAAAAAAAAAAAACCTTAAGTTTCCACTTCAGGATTGGGTCTTGGAAGATGACCCAATGGGTAAAAGGCCCTTTGATGCAAGCCTGACAACTTTAGTACAACCCCTGGAACGCAGAATAGAGGAGAGAGCCAACTCCCCAAAGGTATCCGCTGACCTACACCATGTTGGCACGCATGTTCCACACAAACAGTTTGCCCGTGTTGGTTCTTTCCCTGCACCATAAGTCTCTTGGAGATTAAACTCAGATCAGTGAGTTCAATGTCAAGCACCTTTATTCACTGAGATATCTGACCAGCCTTCAAATTGCATTTCAGCTACTCAATAATACGGGAGAAGGTGGGGCTGGAATGGGAAAGAAGACATATATGTGAGAGACATCTAGAGTTTCAGTGCCTAGACTTGGCCAGTAATGGAGGAAGAAGATTAAAGATGTCTCTGGCTCAGTTCTGGATAACTAACAAGGTAGAATGCCATCATTGATGGGAACTTGAAAAGGAGTCAGAGCTGTGGGTAACATCTGTGCACGCTTACAATGAAAGGTTGCCTAAGAGTGATCCTGGTAACGGTTTACGAGTTCAGGAGGGCCTGACAGCTCAGCAGCCAGCCATAGTCATTAGAAAATGGTTTGAGAGCTGTGCTCATAGAATTAGAACTAAAGCCATGTAAACTGCAAGTCATACTCAAAGAACGTGCCAGGTTCTGGAAGGAGGGAACTGCCAGGCGGTGGTGGTGCACACCTGTAATCCCAGCACTTTGGGAGGCAGATGCAGGCGGATTTCTGAGTTTTTCTGAGTTGGAGGCCAGCGTGGTCTACAGAGTGAGCTCCAGGACAGCCAGGGCTATACAGAGAAACACTGTCTCGAAAAAAAAACAAATCCAAAAAAAAAATGAAAAGAAAAAGAAAGAAAGGAGGAAACTGTTCCTGGAACACAAAACCACAAGGACTAAGCAAGCAAATAGTGGGTTCCGACTTATTGCATGTGAACAGTATCCTTTCCTGGAACCTCAGACTGTGGGCTGTCTGAGAGTGTGGGTTGTATCTGAGTGCTGCTCTGTGGTGGCTAACAAACTTTTACAGATAGTCAGCAAACCTCAGTCTTGTGCCTGGAAGAAGCCGCTTCATACTTGTTGCTGGTCCTCTGTTCCCATTCGGTGTTTTCCTGTTTGGTGCCAACCTCGCACTGGCAACTGTCTTGATGTTCATGCTACAAAAACTCATTCTCACTTTGTCATAGATGTTTCTGTTGTTTTCTGTACAAGAAAGCTAAGGCTCACAGAAATGAAAGAAGGTTCTTTAGGTCATGCCACTGATAAAGGGCAAAGCCAGGCTTCTAGCTTAGGCATTCTGGTGATAAAATGCACATTTTAACCACAAGGATGGATGTGTACTCTGTAGACTGGTAGATGACTATGGCTTACTGAATTTGAGCCACTTCAGGACATGAGTATGACGATGTCGTTCCCAGAATACACCTTCACATGTTGTCGCTGTGCCTCAAACTTACCAATCCGTAGATAATGTTGATCTATGCAGCCTCCTTCCTACAAGCACATTTAAAAATTTTTTAAATATATTCTTCTCTCATATATAACAACTATAGTTTACACTCCTTGCCCTCCCAGTACTTCCCCAATCCCTACTCCCCACCCCAGTCCTTTCCCCCTCTGCTTCTCATCAGAAAAGGGCAGTCCTCCCATGGACATCAACCAAACATGGCATATCATCTTGGAGTAAGACTAGGCACCTCCCTCATATTAAGGCTGAATGAGGTAACCCAATATAAGGAAAAGGGTCCCAAAGGCAGGCAACAGAGTTAGAGACAGCCCCTCTCCCACTGTTAGAGTCCCACAAGAAGTTCAAGCTACACAGCTGTAACATACACAGAGGGCTCCCTGCTTGATGGGTCAGCCTTTGTGAGTCTCTGTGGGCCCAGGTTGGTTGGTTCTGTGGGCTTTGTTGATAAGAACATTTTTTTTTAAGTTCGACTTTTATTTTTTTTATTCTATATATTTTTTATTTACATTTAAAATGATTTCCCCTTTTCTGGACGCCCACTACCCGAAAGTCACATAAGCCCCTTTCCCTCCCCCTATTCTCCCACCCACCCCTTCCCACTTACCTGTTCTGGTTTTGCCTTATACTGCTACACTGAGTCTTTCCAGAACCAGGGGCCACTCTTCCATTCTTCTTGTACCTCATTTGATGTGTGGATTATGTTTTGGGTATTCCAGTTTTCCAGGCTAATATCCACTTATTAGTGTGTGCATACCATGATCGATCTTTTGAGACTGGGTTACCTTACTTAGTATGATGTTCTCCAGCTCCATCCATTTGCCTAAGAATTTCATGAATTCATTGTTTCTAATGGCTGAATAGTACTCCATTGTGTATATATACCACATTTTTTTGTATCCATTTCTCCGTTGAGGGATACCTGGGTTCTTTCCAGCTTCTGGCTATTATAAATAGGGCTGCTATGAACATAGTGGAGCATATATCCTTATTACATGCTGGGGAATCCTCTGGGTATATGCCCAGGAGTGGTGTGATAAGCACATTTTAAAATCACCATTTCTTTTCCACTCAAACTCTCTATTCTACTCTATAATGCATTTATTGCTTTTATATTTATGAAGTAGTATTTTAATTTCTACCTTATTACCTATTATTGATGAACAGGTCATCTTGCATATAAAACTGATTTAAATCAAAAGTGTGTTACATAGTTTTCTAAATATTGGTGTTAAAGTGTTATCCAAACTTGCATAAATCAATAATTATACATGGCAGTGATTTCTTCTTGACTTTATCAGCTGCACAGTAGCATTGGGATACTCAGAATGCTTCAGAAACAGCTGGATTGTGTGCTGATTCTTGCTGTGATTGAAATTCATTCTGATGTCTTCCTAGTTTTGTTTTGAGTCACCGATTGGTCTGAAAATTTTGGCAGGGAGGGGTGTTATTCTTGGTTTTGTATGTGTGTGCAAAGGATAGAGTCCTAGAAAGCTCTAAGAAATTTCCTTCAAAGGGTGTTTTCAGTGAGGAGATGAAAGATGTAGTTATTCAGTTTATGTCGGTCGGGGGAGAGGGTTGGTATAT
The DNA here is from genome assembly GCF_947179515.1 of Apodemus sylvaticus. Classification (NCBI taxonomy): domain Eukaryota; kingdom Metazoa; phylum Chordata; class Mammalia; order Rodentia; family Muridae; genus Apodemus; species Apodemus sylvaticus. The sequence goes on from NC_067488.1 coordinate 3,726,635, forward strand.
GTGCCTGTTTGTGTATTTGTACGTGTTGAGGATAGAGGTCAAAGTCTGTTATCTCTGTCTGTTGCTTCCAGCGACCTAGTTTTGAGACAGCTCACTGCCTGCAGAGCTCACTGGCTGCCTGGGTGGCTGGCCAGGATGCTCTTCTCATCAGCCTGTCTGCGCTTCCCCAGCGCTGGGTCTACAGATGCATGCTGCCAGGACTAACTTCTTTTATGTGGCTTGTAGAGATCTGAATTGAGGTCCTCCAGCTTGGCTAAACATTTTACTACCTGCGCCATCTCCTCAACCTACCTTTTTCTTTCGTTCCTCTTCTGCTTACTTGCTCGCTTGTCCTGCTATGTTGTTGCCCAATCTGAGCTCAAATTCCTCTTTTTTTGGTTTTTAGAGACAGTGTTTCTCTGTGTAGCCCTGGCTGTCCTGTAACTGACTTTGTAGACCAGGCTGACCTCCAACTCAGAAAACCTCCAGAAATCTGCCTGCCTCTGCCTCCCAAGTGCTGGGATTAAAGTTGTGCACCACCACTGCCTGGCTTGAGCTCAAATCCTGACAGTCCTCCTGCTTCTCCCAAGTACTGCAGTTGTAGATGTATACCACCACATCAGGTGCATTAATTGATTTATTTCTTATATCCATTTTAATTCATAATAGTTTCCTCCTGTGCTATATATTTATTTGTTGGGGTGGGAATTCTTCAACACAGAACACCCACATTCTGTGCTGTGGATCACTGATTATAGTTATAACACTATTAAATTCTTTCCTTATTGATCATGCTTTTTGTAATCTTGCAGTTGGTATAGAAGCTTGATTAGCTATAAAATTGTTTCACAGGCAGCATACAATTCTTTGTAATAACATGGCAGTGGAAGGTGAAATGTTCCTGCTCACTTCACTTTCAGCGATGTGAGGATTGGCCAGTGCAACCCATCATACAAAGGCCCCGTTAACTTTTAAGCAGCTGTTGTAGCATCTAGTCATATGTACTGTGTAACTTCCCTAACCCACAGAATCCAGAAATGTATTTTTACTGCATTAATCCCAGTATTACCAGAAGGTTTGCTTGCAGTTGACCTGCATTCTGACTTTACTCTTGCCCATATGGTATGCACTCCATGTCTCCCTGACAAGGAATTTGCTTAAGATTAGTTAGCTAAGGCCATGTAACAAGTAGGTGAACACAATCATGTAAATTCCGAGAGTTGTTTAATGAAAAATCAGCTGTAAAATACTGAGAAATAAATAAGGCAGCTCCAAACTAAGATCACATTGAACAAGAGTGGCAGTAACTGTACTGTTGAATTATTATAAATAAACCAATGCTAATGTCCTAGAGACTTAGTGTTTTTCTAGCCCCCAGTCTTAGATCCAAGCAAATGATCAATTCCAGTGTTAGCATCCCTTTAATGGGGTAAAAGTGTCAGGTTTGTGGGAGACCCTGACGTGCAGCAGACACCATCCCGTGACGTGAGACTGTATCTCAGGACAGGCCCTACATGACTCTAACAGTGGTCTTTTTTCAAGCCTTGGAGTTTATCTTGTCCAGAGCAGCAAGCTGCTGTGTGTGTACCTGACCTCCAAGCCGCCTTCTGAGTCCTGGGATTCTCACACTAATGAAGTCAAACAGAGAGGGGTTATTGGGCTAGAGCTCAGAGTCTATCTTAAGAGCCAGAATGGAGAAAAAGTTACAAAATACAGATGTCTGTCAGGGACTCAGTCCAAAGAGAAACGCATGCCAGAAATTAGAAATAGATATGTTATTCTACCAAAAAAATTGAATTTGGCTTTTAGCCACAAAAACTTTTTTCTTAAATACTCAAATCAAGTTATTAAACCTTAATGTATTGTTGAAGTACAAAGTGTGAGGTTAGAGAGACATACTTTTAAAGTCAAATTTATTATGTCCTTGTTAGGGCAGACCAACTCTCACTTCCTCAGAACTATGCCAGATTGTACCTGTCAAAGATCTGTAATCCTGTATTTTTATTCAGGACTAAAATTGTTCTGATGTTCTCTGAACTCATTAGTTTTTGTGTATTAATAATTTAAAATGGAACCCAAAGCTTCCAAAGTATTATATAATTATATAGAAGTAAAATATGTCCATACTTCTAGACACTAAAAGTAAGTCACTCTATTATTATTGTCGTTGTTGTTAGGATTTCTATTACATGTACATGTTTACTATGTCCTTATGTGGGTAGGCACGTTACATGTATGACATGTATGTGTTTGTTCTATCCTTATGTGGGTAGGCACATGTTACATGTACATGTTTATTTTATTTGGGTGGGCACATGTTACATGTATACATTTACTCTATCCTTATGTGGGTGGGCACATGTTACATGTATACATTTGCTCTATCCTCATGTGGGTGGGCACATGTTACATGTACACATTTGCTCTATCCTCATGTGGGTGGGCACATGTTACATGTACACATTTGCTCTCTCCTTATGTGGGTGGGCACATGTTACATAAACATGACTATTCTATTTTTATGTAGGTGAGTACATGTTACATGCATATGTTTACTCTATCTTTATGTGGTTGGGCACATGTGAGGCCACAGCATGTGTGGGGTTAGCAAAGAGGTTTGCAGGACTTCATTCCACTTGTGGGCTTCATGGATCAAACTGTAGTATTATTCAGGCTTAGCAGCAGGAACCCCAACCTGTTTAGCCATCTCTGTCCCACCTTATTGCTTTTTATTAAGTCTCAAAGATCAATGCGATTTATTTTAATTTCATACTAAACTTTTATGAATCAGTTATATTAGGGAAAACTTGTTCCTTGTGAGGTTTTGTTGGTTTTGTTTTGTTTTCTCTCCCCTTCAGTTTTTAAAGAGTGTCTTGTTCCAAGAGGTGGCAAACTTGGGGATGTGGAGTGGAAGACAGGCAAGAAGGCTCCTGGTTGCTCTGTGCAACCTTCAGAGTGGTGTGTAGATGGCAGTGCTGGGCAGAGCGGCGTGTAGATGGCAGTGCTGGGCAGAGCCATGTGTAGATAATCTGTAACTGCCTGCAGTTACATGGAATAGGTTACCTGGAAGGGAAGCTGGGGATGTATGGGAAGGCGGCAAAAAGAGATAGAGACCAAGACAACACCTGCTGCTATTCAAGGTCTCAAAGTTTAATGGAGGACTCCTTATATATAGACAGAGGAAAACCCTTCCCCAAAGGCTGGAAGCTTCTCAGCAGAACCGGTTCAGTTCCTCCGTAGGAGGCTAGTGTTTCTCAGGAAATAACAGATCCTTGAAGGACAATGGGCTTCACCTTGGTCTAAGTGATCCACCCTAAGTGGAGGGGATTATGGCTGACACAGGAGTTCCCACTCAAAGGCTGGGAGAGGAACATCACATTGGTTGATGTCAAGGTCCTGCCAGGTGTCATGACGCCCCAATAAGGCTCTCTACAGATACCAGTGCTGGGCAGAGCCATGTGTAGATGCCAGTGCTGGGCAGGGTTTTGGACTTTATTCTTGTTACCTCTATCCATAATATAGATTAGTCTTCTATTTCACACTTTTTTTTTCACATTTAATGGATCTTACTAGGAAAACAGAAAAAAACTCCAAATGAACTCTACTGTGTACTCCAAAACAAATTTAGTATCTGTAGCTTCAGTTGTAGCCTATGATGTTATGAATTTGACTGAATTGTCTAAATAATAGCATTTCCAAAACTCATCTTTTCCACATCACATTCTTTCTACATGACGATCTACTTACCAGGACATTGGTCACCACCAAGTAACAGTGGGCAGGGCAGCGAGTCATTCTAAGAAAATGTGCCTCCCTATAAATGTTTGAAGAATGATTTAAAGACCTAAGAATGAATCCACACACCTATGGTCACTTGATCTTTGACAAAGGAGCTGAAAACATCCAGTGGAAAACAGATAGCCTTTTCAACAAATGGTGCTGATTTAACTGGAGGTCAGCATGCAGAAGAATATGAATTGATCCATTCTTATCTCCTTGTACTAAGTGAATCAAGGACCTCGACATAAAACCAGACACACTGAAACTAATAGAAAAGAAACCGGGGAAGAGCCTTGAGCACATGGGCACAGGGGAAAAGTTTCTGAACATAACACCAATAGCTTATGCTCTAAGATCAAGAATCGACAAATGGAACCTCATAAAATTACAGTTTTTGTAAGGCAAAGGACACTGTCAAGTGGACAAAACAGCAACCAACAAATTGGGAAAGGATCTTCACTAACCCTACATCCAACAGAGGGCTAATATCCAATCTATTCAAAGAACTCAAGAAGTTAGACTCCAGAGAACCAAATAACCCTATTAAAAAATGGAGTACAGAGCTAAACAAAGAACTTTCACCTGAAGAAATTCGGATGGCCGAGAAGCACCCTAAGAAATGCTCAACATCATTAGCCATTAGGGAAATGCAAATCAAAACAACCCTGAGATTTCACCTCACACCAGTCAGAATGGGTAGGGTTAAAAACTCAGGAGACAGCAGGTGTTGGCGAGAATGTGGAGAAAGAGGAACACTCCTTCACTGCTGGTGGGATTATAAGATGGTACAACCACTATGGAAATCAGTCTGGAGGTTCCTAAGAAAACTGGACATGACACTTCTGGAGGACCCTGCTATACCTCTCCTGGGCATATACCCAGAGGATTCCCCAGCATGCAATTAGGACACATGTTCCACTATGTTCATAGCAGCCCTATTTATAATAGCCAGAAGCTAGAAAGAACCTAGGTATCCCTCAATGGAGGAATGGATACAGAAAATGTGGTATATATGCACAATGGAGTACTATTCAGAAATTAAAAACAATGAACTCATGAATTTTTTAGGCAAATAAATGGAACTGGAAAATATCCTAAGCGAGGTAATGCAATCACAAAAGAATACACATGGAATGCAATCATTGAGAAGTGGATATTAATTAGCCCTGAAGCTCTGAATACTGAAGATACAATTAGCATATCAAATGATTCCCATGAATTAGGAAGAAGAGGGCCCTAATCCTGGAAAGGCTTGATCCAGCATTGGAGGGGAGTACCAGGACAGAGAAAAGGGAGGGGGAAAGATAGGAGAATGGATGGAGAGAAGAGGACTTATGGGACATATGGCGGGGGGGTGGGGGGGAACTGGGAAAGGGGAAAGCTTTTGGATTATAAACAAAGAATATAGAAAATAATATATATTTATATAAATATAAAGGATTTTTATATTTATATGTATATAAAGAATTAGAATTAGCTAGCTATGAGAACATTCTTTGTTCTCTTAGCTATCTAGAGCCTGAAAATGAGCTAAGTGAACAGAGTTGTGCTCTGATATGGTCAGCTGGGAAGTCAGCAGGCAGGCTTCCATATTTTTGGCTGCTCTTTGCAGGTTAAAACTGATTGGCACCTAACTTCTGCAAGGTTATTATTTTAAGCAAATTTAATATGACAAGAAATAAGGAGAGAATAGTGATCATTGTCAAAGACATTCCTGAGGGTTTTTTTTTCCTCTTTGTGTGTGTCTGTGTGTGTGTTGTTGTATATATACATGAGTACTTTTGCATTCCACTTGGCTATAATGTTTAGGTAGCCACTTATGAATATGATTTTCTTGATAGAATAAATACTTTTATTCTCTTTATTTAGTTATATTTGAAGAAATACTTTAAAATTCTAAGAAATTTTATATTTTGTGAACAAAATTTAATATATATAATGACAAATTTATATTTATTAATCTTTTGAGTTTAAACTTACATATATTTAATCCATAATTTCCAAAGGTAGTTCACATTGGTATGTCCCAATTACATTGTTATTCTTGCTAATTTGATTTGTGGATGTTTGAAATGTAATGTCATATTTAAAGTGGTATTTTGTATTCATAATGAAATCTTTTAAGGTAAAGGAGGCCTTATGAGCCCTATGGATAGTCAAGGCATATCATGTATCTTTGAATTTATGTTTTGTGTGTGTGTTCATTACTAGACTTTTTACAGAAGGCCTTGTATGACATTCTGTATCTCCAACTAGAATAGGAAATTTGTCCTTCTTGAGAAGATTAATATTACCCTGGGTCTATTCATGACGGACGATTCACTCCTTCGCTTTGCCTTCTTGAGGAGAGAGGTTCTATGCTGTTTGTTTTTGCTCTCCATTACCCGAGGCAGTGCTCAGCGAGTGAACACCATCCCTCCATGGTATTTGAAAGAGACTTGTCTTAATTTATTAAGTCTATTTCCCAGAAGTGATGGCCAAACTAAAACTTTGTCTGTGCATTCATTATAGTCTGTCACCAATTTCTATGGATCTATAAAGACTTGTGTATAAGCAGGGTAAAGCCAATGAGAACTGTGGTGTTTCTGGTAAGAAATTAATACACAGTACCTGGAATTGATGCTCATCTGCACCTCAAAGATACACTGTGTCCCAGAGTCCCTGAAAAGTTCCTTCCATGGGCACAACTTGAGATGTTTTTTATTAAGTGCAGAAGGAAATCTGTGTATCTGATTTTGAAATTCATAATATGTTTTAATCTTATCTCTAAAAAAGAAGTGCCTTTCAACTTGAGTGGTTAAAGGTTTGGGGCTCTGCTTTTCTAGGAAGTGTAAAGAGCACTGAACAGAGGGAAGATTGGGGAGCACTGAGGAGATCAGCTGATGCATGTAAAGGCCTGTGCGGTGTAAAAGCAGGAAACCGCTCTGCAGAAAGGCCCAGAACTGGGGCTAATTCCTTTGAAATTTACAGACAAGTTCATTTTGATGAGTCTCCTAGGATGTTTACCCAGAAGAGCCTGAGGTCAGCCAAGCTTATTACCTGTTAGAGTGTGTCTCTGCCCCATATAAGTGGGAGATTATGCAGCCATGTGTGTGTCCTGCATATGCAGTTTTGTAATTCTTCTTTCTCCTTCCTGCTATCTACAAGTAGTGTATCTTCCCTTCAGAATCACTGATCTCAAGGTTATCGTGCCTGTTTCTCAGCATCTCTATAAAACACTGGTACACTGTTGGCACCATCTCTTATACTGGTGCTTATGCTGTGTTAATTCAGACTATGAAGACAATCTCAGGATTACCAGAAAGCTATGAAATTTGTACATCATGAGAATAAGTACATTTTTTAAAAACCATTTCAAATCTTTCATGGCAATCCAAGGTATTGACTAAATTTTTATTACAATTCCAAGTTTCCTAAAGTCAAGAACTGTGTGGAGGCTTTCCTTTCTCTGGTCCCCAACTTTCTCTTGTCATGGAAGCAATTCATTAATACTAATAAATTAAGAATAATCTATAGGGTAACAAAACTATATTATAATTCATTTATTACTATTATACACACTTATGTGTGTGTGATGAGACATATGTTAATAGCTACTTTTATCAAGAAGTGTCAAGTGTGTTTATCCTACTGAAAGTTAATGAGCTAATTGTTGGGCTTTAACACGCTGAAAACAGTAGACCATTTAGAATGAATTTCTTGGATATTTAGAGATAAGATTAAAATATATTATGAATTTAGGGTTTACATTAATTTTAATTTTTTACTATTTTAGTGAAGTTGTCTGTGTTTACATTAATTTTCCCCTGAAGTTTTAAATATATCAGTATCACTCTTCTTATGGGAAGAATGTGATCTTGAACAATGTTATATTATACACCTGCTTTTGCTTGAAACCTGGTAGCTTGATAAATTGATAAGATAACTGGGTCATAGGTTAGGTTTTCTGAAAAACCAACCCAAACAGAGATCCTAATAAAAGAATGTTACACATTTCCTTTTAAACACTAAAAAGTATTTCTCAGGGCTCTTAAATTACCATATTCTGATACCAAGGGAAAATAAAATCTGGACTTAGAGTTTTGTTTGTACTTAGAGGTTTTCCGGACAGGAAGGGAGTCTTGATGCAGTGCATAAGCCACAATACCAGTGGGGCATTACAGGTGAAGACTGCAGCTGTGCCCACACCAAGGCACAGCACTACTGCATGCCGGAATGCTTCCTGTGCAGAAACAGAGTTTGCTTAACTTTGTTTCCCAAGAGTAGATCATATTAAAATGTTATAAAATCATGATTTCCTGCATTTGAATACTTGTGGTTTCTCAACTGGTTCCAATATTATAAGGGTGTGTGTGTGTGTGTGTGTGTGTGTGTTTTTCCATATCCATACCCATGTGACTTCCATTAGCTGACGATGTATAAAAGCTTTTCCTTCTTAAAAAAAAAAAGACTAAAAGGCAGATACATGTTAAAAAATAAATAAGCAGCAGCGTTAGACAGTAAAGACGTTTACATTTCACCTCACTGAATGGTAGATATTTACAATGAAGTAGAAACATAAAATAAGCGGATTTTGTGGTCAAAATACATTCTTATTACCTATTAAAAACTACGCTCAATTTTCATTATTCTATGTGATTACTATGTCTCCTCTGCATTATAAATAAGTGCATGTAAGAAATAGTCTTTATTTTCAAAAAGACAAGTAAGCCCAAACACATTTATGACTACAAATGCCTATCATTGAATAGTAGGAGCAAAGCTCGTTTTAACTTAATAACCTTTCAACATTTCTGCTGCTGAGTGCTCATTGTGTTTCTATAAAATCCTCATCTCTAGGTCACTGGGACAGTCATCGTCCGCTCAGATCTCAGCCTCAGTCTGTCACCTGTCTGCTTTCTCTCCTCAGCCATTGTTTCTCTGCTTGTCTTGTCTTCCTAGTGTTCTCTGTTAGGGACAGATTTGGTCTTACCACCACCTTCATGCTGTCATAGATGCAGTTTTTACACTTCTATATTTTAATGCAGTAAAAACAGTAGTTGTTATCAAAGTAAGAGTTTGACAACAGATACTCTACCAAAGGTACTAGAAACTTCCTGGTACATAAAGCAACTCCACCCACCCCTGGGGATATGCATTAAAACAACTAGAGATAACTGGTTAATTTTGAATTTACTTTAATCAGTGAAAGGCAGAATAAACAGTAAACTCATCAGAAACTGTAAGAGAAAATTCTGGTTAGTAAGAGCGCTGTTCCTCTTGCATAGGTCTGCTCACACTCAGGACAGTGTACAATCAGGAGCACTTGACAAGGACCCACACTCTAGCTGGTACCCATGAGGTTCTGTCTAAGGACGTGGAGGCTAAGGCGAAATAGATGGTATGCCAAGCAGGTTCAAGGAGCCTTTAACAAACAATTAGAAGCTTATTGGTACTCAGTCTTTCAGGAAATGTCTTCTTAATCATGAAGTAAGTACTGAGCTAACCAAGCAGAGACTCTAATGGCTACCCATTTGTATTAGTAAGATTTCCATTGAAACAAAATAACAGGCAGATCATTTATAGAAATAACAGTTTTTACTCAGATCACAGTTTTGGAGGCTTTTATTCAGGTATGGTGGGGGTTCAGGTGATCACATCTGAATACAGAAATTCAAGAGACACTGAAGGCCAGGATAAGCTTTCATAACAATCTTATCCTTCTGAAGGCATCCAGTGACCTAAGGACCATGCTCAACAGTTTGAAAATTCAGCAGCTTTCTAGCATCATACTGAGGTCCAAGGTCACCCTGTGTGAAACTTTACAGGGACAAAATCATCCAAATCCTTGTAGAGACTGCAAACCTCACAAGTCTAGTTCATAACTACCAGCAAACACTAATACAGTAGGAATGACAGAAGGCCATGTGGAAAGGCCAGATCTCATTCTCACAGTTGGTATTGTTTATTACTATTTAAAACATTAAAATGACAAGCTTTCCTTAAAAACTCATGAGAAATGCAGAGATAAGGAAGTGTGTCCACAGACTGGCAGTGAAAACAGTCAGCAGAGATGGTCTCTGAGGACCCTTGACAAACACTTGGGGCAGGATTGGCATTGGTAGGCAGGGTGGAGAGGAGACCAGACTGCTTATCTCCTGGGTCTAGCTGATAAACAACAGTACCACCCGTGCTTCCACACAGGCTAGGACCATGGGAGGCCCTCGCACTCTCACTGAGCTCTGTCCCCACCCCATTAGTCAGATACAAGCCATCTCCTTTAAATGTGTGCAAGAAACATGTGTGTAAAAAAAAATAAAAGGAGATGTAACAATGATGACTCACCAAATAGGTAATACTCAGAAAGGGAAATATAAATAGAACATTTCTTTTTTTGTTGTTTTTTTGTTTTTTACTTTTTCGAGACAGAGTTTCTCGGTGTAGCCCTTTCCCTGGCTATCTTGGAACTCACTCTGTCACTCTGTAGACCAGGCTGGCCTCAAACTCAGAAATACACCTGCCTCTACCTCCCAAGTGCTGAGATTAAAGCCATGCGCCACCACTGCCCAGCTAGAGCATTTCTAGTAGAAATGTTTAGGATAAGGATTTCAGATTTTGGGGGCCGTATATTATTTGAATGTAAATGAAGTTGGAAATGTTACCCAAACTTAAATATAGAATTCATGTGTATTTTATATATGCTCTATACCTGTGGCCTGGAGGTAACTTACCACAATACATTTACTAACTGTGTTCTGTGTGTGCCCTATACTCTGACTGCATCTACTACAGAATTACTTGTAAGGTTTTCTACTCTGCTAATACTTCAGTCCTTAAACGGTTCTCAATTGCAGAGTATTTTAGGGTTTCATAGTGGATATGCTTAACTTGTGAAAAATTAGGACAAATAGAAATTCTTGAATTTGAAAATATAATTACTAAATATATTTAGTAGAAGGGGCTGCATGGCAGACTTCAACTGGCTTGAAAAGACTTAATGACTGGAGATGTGTTGACCAAGAATATAGAGTCTGCGTAACATGGGGTGAAGAGAAAGAACGGATCAGACACCTGAGGCAAACCATCCTGTGCAGAGTAGGAGTCCAGGACAAGAGAGAAAAGGGAAGAGAATATATCTGAATATATGAAGACTGATTGACACAAGCCAGTATGTATCTAAGAGGCTTGTTGAACTCCCAGTGAATGTGCTTAGATATAGCCTTATAGACAAAATATCCTAGAAGCAACCAGAAAAGCACCTCATTCCATATATAGACAGTCATTAAGATTAACATCTGATTTCTTATCAAATACCATAGAGCTAAGAAGCATGAGAATACATTCAAAGTGTTGAAAGAATACTTTGAATTAAAACTGCCTGAGTAAAGTTTAGAAGCCTGGGGCAAATTACTGAGTTGAATATGTATTGTACATTCATTTTGCTCCCAAAGAATCTAATTTTTGGAAAGTAGAAAGTGCATAAGAACACACAGTGGCTGTGACTTCATGCACAAGACCTGTGCAAGGGCAAACACACATCATGGGCAGGGAGGGTTCATGAAATCTCATCCTTAGCTGAGAAGCTCTTCATAATTGATGGCTGTTCAGGGAGGGAGAGCCAGTTTTCTTCACAGATGTAGCTTATGAAAGGTAAATGCTCCAATAAATGGTCCTATAGTCACACAGATGGTCCTATAGTCACACACAAACAGACTGCACCAGGTGCTGAGTGTGCACGGTGGATTCAAGAGAAAGAACGCACATGATTCTGGGGGCATGGTAATGGAGACTGGGGTTCGATGTGATCCAAACAGATATGTATGGTGAAATTCTCAAGAACAAAAAGGACTGTACATGGCAAGTGACATATAAGATGTTTCCTCTTGTGCTCGCTTCGGCAGCACATATACTAAAATTGGAACGATACAGAGAAGATTAGCATGGCCCCTGCGCAAGGATGACACGCAAATTCGTGAAGCGTTCCATATTTTTCAGCAGGTGTTGGAGAGGGTGCGGAGAAAGAGGAACACTCCTCCACTGCTGGTGGGGTTGCAAATTGGTACGACCACTCTGGAAATCAGTCTGGTGGTTCTTCCGAAAACTGGGCACCTCACTTCCAGAAGATCCTGCTATACCACTCCTGGGCATATACCCAGAGGATTCCCTACCATGTAATAAGGATACATGCTCTACTATGTTCATAGCAGCTCTATTTATAATTGCCAGATGCTGGAAAGAACCCAGGTATCCCTCAACAGAAGAGTGGATGCAAAAAATGTGGTATATCTACACAATGGAGTACTATTCAGCCATTAGAAACAATGAATTCATGAGATTCTTAGGCAAATGGATGGAGCTAGAGAACATCATACTAAGTGAGGTAACCCAGACTCAAAAGGTGAATCATGGTATGCACTATTAATATTAGTGGATATTAACCTAGAAACCTGGAATACCCAAAACATAATCTACACATCAAATGAGGTACAAGAAGAAAGGAAGAGTGGCCCCTTGTTCTGGAAAGACTCAGTGAAGCAGTATTCGGCAAAACCAGAACGGGGAAGTGGGAAGGGGTGGGTGGGAGGACATGGGGAGAGAAGGGGGCTTACGGGACTTTCGGGGAGTGGGGGGGGGGCTAGGAAAGGGGAAATCATTTGAAATGTAAATAAAAAATATATCGAATAAAAAAAGAATATATTGAATAAAAAAAGAAAATAAAAAAATTAAAAAATGAAAAAAAAAAGATGTTTCCTCTTTAAATAATGAAAGAGCATAGTTTTTATAGCCACTGTGCATCTCTGAGCAAGTTCCCTTATACCAGCCACAATTAGCTTATCTGCAAAATGGAAATATTTTCCTTACTAAGCTAATAATAAGAAACATAGGAACTGCACGGTGGCTTAGTGAGTAGAGGTGCCTTAGCAGAGGCGGGACAATCCTGAGTTAGGAGAGAGCTGACTCCCGAGCACGGCACTCTGACCTCTGCACCTCCACGCACACACGCACACACGCACACACGCACACACGCACTGAAGGCCAGTGTCTTCTTTACTGCATTTTCCTTCTGTTGTGTTCATCAGTTGTCTGGACATCCTCAGAGACTGGTGTGCTGAAAGGAGCAAGGAAAGTAAGAGGAGTTGAGAGGCCTTCATGCTCACTAAGCAGTCCAGTGTGCAAGCACAAAGGAACGGACAATTGAGGCAAGAGGCATGGACTTGAGTTGTTAAGTCTCTTCTGTCTGGCCACATGGGTATACATGAAAGACAGTCCCTTTTGCCCCCTTGGCCTAGGTGCTGTACTGGGACTGAGCCCACAAAGGGATAATTGCCTTACTTTAGCAGCCACTGCACAAAGAAGTGGGAGCTGGTCATCATCATGAGGACAGACAGGGAGTTGTAACTGCTAATAGTCTTGGCAGCACTAGTAAGTAATAAAAACAAATTACGTGCCAGAATATTCTTTATAACAAAAATATTTTTAAGTGGCCAACGCACATGCAAATCTTCCCAAATTAGCCATCAAGTGGAAACAAATTGTGAAATAACATTTTAAATGCATAAATAGATGCGCTTTTACCAACTGGCAAATATACAGTATAAAATATATTCATATGCAAAGGCCACATATGCTTAGAGTGAAGTTTATTATATATGGCTGGCTAATTTTTTAGGTCCTGTCGAATAGTGAATAGGAAAACAAAATGTAATAAAAATATAATCTTGACAGTCATTTGAAATGTACCATGTGCTCCATGTGGAATGTCTTCCAGGGAACCGATGACTTGTTCCCACTTCCCATGACTCAGTACTAGATAGTCAGGCTCTCTAAACTATTTTTTGGCAACCAACCGTTCTTGGAATAGTCATCTTTCTTTCAAGTTATTCAGTACAGGCATTAGTAATAAATCTTTAGTTATAGATATATAACTAAAAATCATTCACATGGTCTCTTTCAAACCTAAAAGCTCATACTAAAGTTATTTTAAATAGATCACACAAAACAAAGCCAACTCTTCCTTGGGAATAATTAATTGCTACCATATGACGCTCTAAGAACAATGTGACCATGTTCAATTGTTAGTTTTGTTATGTCACTACTTATCTAGAAGCTGGCTGGGGGATGTCAGCTTTAACTGAGAGACAAAGGAAGTGAGTGAGCCGAAAGTGGGGCTGTTTACAGATGGGCCCGTGCACACCTCTAAATGACACAACTGGTGCACACAGGTGGTGTAGACTAATACAGCATGAGAGCTGAGGTTATTATCTCCTCCCCTGCAAATTCTGTCCATTAACTGGGGACATGGGTTGTACAGGAGGGAGAGCCATGTCAGTCTCACTTTAAGAAAGAGCTATACCAGCCATTTGTACTGGGGAGCCAGGCTGCTCCACAGCCTTCTGTGCACAGACCCTTCCAGAAAAGAGTTGGTCTCCCAGGAGTACAGACACAGGCTTACAGGCCCACAGGAGGGAGAAGCTCCAGCCAGAGACAGCAAGACCAACCAGCACCAGAGACAACCAGATGGTGAAAGGCAAACCAATAGAAACCAAGACTACTTGGCAACAACAGAATCCACTTCTCCCACCACAGCAAGTCCCAGATACCTCAACACACCAGAAAAGCAAGAGTTGGATTTGAAGTCGTATCTCATGATGCTGATAGAAGGCTTCAAGGACTTAAATAACCCCCTTAAAGAAATACAAGAGAACATGGGTCAACAAGTAAAAGCCAGTAAAGAGGAAACACAAAAATCCCTTAAAGAATTACCGAAAAACACAAACAATCAAGTGAAGGAACTGAACAAAACCATCAGGATCTAAAAGTAGAAGTAGAAACAATAAAGAAATCACAAATTGAGACATCTCTGGAGATAGAAAACCTTGGAAAGAATTCAATAGTTATAGCATCAACAACAGAATATAAGAGAAGAAAGAATCTCAGATACCATAGAAAACATTGACACAACAGTCAAAGAAAATGCAAAATGCATAACCCAAAACATCCAGGAAATCCAGGACACAATAAGAAGACCAAACCTAAGGATTATAGGTATAGAAGAGGGCGAAGATTTCCAACTTAAAGGGCCAGTAAATGTCTTCAACAAAATTATAGAAGAAAACTTCCTTAACCTAAAGAAAGAGATGCCCATGAACATACAAGAAGCCTACAGAACTCCAGACTGGACCAGAACAGAAAGTCCTCCCATCACATAATAATCAAAACACCAAATGCACTAAACAAAGAAAGAATATTGAAAGCAGTAAGGGAAAAAGGGCAAGTAACTTATAAAGGCAGACCTATCAGAATTACACCAAACTTCTCACTGGAGATGATGAAAGCTAGAAGATCCTGGGCAGATCTCATACAGACCCTCAGAGAACACAAATGCCAACCCAGAATACTATACCCAGTAAAACTCTCAATCACCATAGATGGAGAAACCAAGATATTCCATGAAAAAAAACAAATTTATACACTATCTGTCTACAAATCCAGCCCTACAAAGGATAATAGATGGAAAACACCAACCCAAGGAGGGAAACTATACCCTCAAAAAGCAAGTAATCTTCTTCCAACAAACCCAAAAGAAGATACCCACACAAACATAAATAACATCAAAAATAAAAGGAAGCAACAATCATTATTCCTTAATGTTAACATCAATGGACTCAATTCCCCAATAAAAAGACAAAGACTAACAAATATTTTTCATGTAAATCTTCAATTTTATCAGGAAATGTTTCTAATTCCTCTTTCAATTAATTTAGTAATTTTTTATGTCTACAATTTTATCTGCATCATTATTCATGATAATCTTCAATTTTAACATGTTTATATATATATATATTTCTTCTATTTTATCAGAAATGTTTTCCATGTAAATCTCTGATTTTATCACAAAATATATTTAAGACCACCTTCAATTAATTTAGAAAGGTTTTTCATGTCTACCATTTTATCTGTATAATTTTCCATGAAATAGTCGATTTTAACGTGTTTTTCTATATATTTCTTGAATTTTATCAGAAATGTTTTCTATGTAAATCTTCAGTTTTACCTGAAAAATGTTTATAATTCCACTTTCAATAAACTTAGAATTATGTTTATGCCTACCATTTTATCTGTATACTTTTCCATGATAATCTTCAATTTTAACATCTTTTTTCTGTATATTTCTTCAATTTTATCAGAAACATTTTCCATGTAAATCTTCAACTTTATCAGAAAATGTTTATAATTCCACTTTCAACCAACTTAGTAATATTATTATGACTACCATTATTATATCTATATAAAATTTTCCATGATAATCTTCAATTTTAACTTTTTAAAAATATTTTTCTACAATTTTATCAGAAATAGTCTCCTGGAAAATCTTCAATTCTATCATAAAATGTTTCTACTTCCTTTTTCAATTAATTTAGCAATGTTTTTTATGTCTACCACTTTATTCTTTAATTTTCCATGAAAATTGTCAAATTTAACATGTTTTTGTATATATCTCTTCTATATTATTAGAAACATTTTCCATGTAAATTTTCAATTTTATCATAAAATGTTTTTCCTTTCTTTTTCAATAAAAGAACATGCTTTTCAAAAAAAAAAAGAAAGAGCACTTAAACCAGACATGTATATACATAAATATGTAATATATATTACTTGTTCAAAATACATTATTTAAAAGCTCATAAAACCCTGGGGCAAAATAAATACGTACTCCTCAATCCCACTATTTTTCCCTTTCTAGGTAGACACTAACCAACAGTTGCAGAAAGTCATTGCTGTGAGTCTTCAAAGACTTTAAACTACTACATGGTTTATAAGTGAGGAAGCTCTGGTCTAATGAAATTAAATAATTTACCTAATGATATGCGTCATAGCAAGCAAGCCCAAGACAAGGGCATCACATTTACTGATGAAGCCCCATTTGCCCGTGTGGATTGGACTGTCCTCATAGTTCTTAATGAGTAAACTGACAAATGTTGCCAAGTAAGAATGACTGGACAGCTGACCAATGGTCTTGAGTTCAGCCTTCCCAGGGCATGGTTCTGACCTACCCAAGGACATACCTAGACACTTTACCTAACAGAAAATATATAATATGCTATGCAATAGCATACCAGAGTCCCAACCTACCTTCATATTTCTCAGTTGCCCCTACATTATACTGGGGCACTGACCTCATTCTTATTTCAATTTGGTGTGTTTTTTAATTATGTTTGTAAAACTGCTGTGATAATAAATTGAACAACAGTTTAAAAAAAAGAAAAGAGCTATACTTCAGCTGTATGGAATCATTTGAAGACATTGCTCAGGGTATGCTATACAAAAGCCCCTAAGCAGCTGCAGGTCCTTAAGAATATTCAGCTAAGGGGCCATTCTTCCTTTCTTCTTGTACCTCATTTGATATGTAGATTATGTTTTGGGTATTCCAGTTTTCTAGGTTAATATCCACTTGTTCTGGAAAGACTCAGTGAAGCAGTATTCAGCAAAACCAGAACGGGGAAGTTGGAAGGGGTGGGTGGGAGGACAGGGGGAGAGAAGGGGGCTTACGGGACTTTCGGGGAGTGGGGGGGCTAGAAAAGGGGAAATCATTTGAAATGTAAATAAAAAATATATCGAATTAAAAAAAAGTATTCAGCTAAGAACATGGCATGCAAAAGTGTCTGAAAGAAGTAGCTATGGATTTCTTTTAAAACCTCACCCATTGAACCTATCTCTTGTACATTGAGATTCAGTTGCAACACAGCCCTTGCTTTCCCTCCTCCCCAGGCACTATCTAAACTGAGATGTATCCCTTCCTGTCTAAAGACTGATTTCTATGTATTCCTCTCTGTTCTCCAGTCAGCTCCCCATTTCAGACTCTTAGCCAGTCTACATTCCTAACTCATCACTAAAAGCACCCTCTTGCAAGTAAATAACCCAAACCTCACAAGTCACTATGCTTCCATAAGCCCCTGATGGAAGGGTAAGGCAGGATGACCCTGGAGTAAGTTGTGCATCTACACAGTTAATACCCCTTGCAGTCTCTGCGATATCCAGCTCCTCACTGTTTCTACTAGAGTGGCTTATTGGTGTTTCTACTTCAGTTCCTCCAGAGAAGACCTCATGATTGCCCATCCTCTGACCCACAATACCACAAGTATCCTCTCCAGAGGCAAATCACCTGCCCCATACCAGTGGGTGCAATCAGCACCCTCACAGTTGCCCAGGCCACCTTGATGTGATGTCACCCTTGTATCTGAGCAGTCCGGACTGATTGTTAGGTCTCAGGAGTCTCCCCTGCTAACCCAGACTCTAATCTTTTTATTGTTGTTGTTGATTCTTTGAGACAGGGTTTCTCTGTGTAGCCCTGGAACTCACTCTATAGACCAGGCTGGCCTTGAACTCAAAAATCCGCCTGCCTCTGCCTCTGAAGTGCTGGGATTACAGGTGTGCACTGCCATGCCTGGCTCAGACTCTAACATCTTGACCTTGAATCTCCTAATGGTTGCCTTCCCTCCATACTTACTGCTTAAATTCATTTTCTATAATTTTTTAAAAATGTACATTTTACTGCATCATTTCTTTTTTATTTAATTTTCTTATTGAATATATTCTTCATTTACATTTCAAATGTTATGCCTTTCCAGGTTTCTTCCCCTCCAGAAAATCCCCAACCTATCCTCCCAGCCCCTGCCTGCAAAAAATCTGCCCCTCTACCCAACCCATTCCCACCTACCCTTCACCCCCCTCCATTTCCCCACGCTGAGGCATCTATCAAAGCCTTCATAGGGACTAAATTTCTATGTCCTCCAAATGGCATTAAGATAAAGTTAAAATCCTTACTTTGGCTTAAAACAATTTAGTTTTATTAGCTTCATTTTGCAGATTAGAGCTGTTTAGCTTATACTCATTCAGTTGCCCAAAAGCTGTGGTTTATTTGCCAGGACCAGCATTTTTCCCCTTTTATTGAAAATAGATTTATTTCTCACATTATTTATGCTGATATGGTTTCCTATCCCTCTGCTCCTCCCACTTCTTCCTCACCTTCCTCCCATCTGGATCCACCCCTACTTTGGTCTTTCATTTTGGTCTGTTGAAAAAGAAAACTGGATTCTAAAAGGTAAATAATAAAATACAATATACTAAGATAAAATAAAAGCTAACACATCAGAGTAAGACAAAGCAAACAGAAGAAAAGGAGCTCAAGAAAAGGCACAGGACCCAGATACAGATGCGGAGATCTCATAAAAAACACAAAATTGGGAGCTGTAATATATACCCAAAGGATCTGTAGGGTGAAAAGAGAGAAAAAATATAAATATAAAATAAGATAAAATTAGAAAAAGAAGTCCTGACATGGCATTATGAGACAGGAGCCTCTGAAGTTGCCCGGGACCAGGGTTTTCCCACAAGGAACATTCATGAGGTTTTTCTGTTTCGATGTTAGAATGAAATGATGGTATAAAGATGACCATCTATAGAGTTTTCTTCTACCAATAAATTGTTCATCTGGTACTTGTAACACTGAATAAAATTATTTCTAAAACACTAACAATACATATTAGCTTCTGTTTTAGTGTAATGAAGGTAAATACACCTGCTCATCCTTTTTCATTTAAAGAAAAATCATTGCCAGTTTCGTATATGTGTGTAGGGAACTTTGTGTCACCCTTCCCTTTCATATCCCTTCCTTTCCTGCTGAAACCTTTCTTCTTCCAAGAATATCTCCTGCACTTATCTTCACTTTGTGTAAAATCCACTGGGTTTAATTATAGTTGTTTATGTGAACATGGATGGGATTGTTTACTGGAGTGTGAGCAAATTAGCAGTGGTTACACCTCTGACAAAATGACACTTCTTACACTAGCAGCCATTAACTGCCAATAGTTCCCTGGCTGAGCTGAAGCCCTTCTCCATCCTGTATAGTGTTGTCTAGGTAACCGTAGCCATGCTGAGCTGATGAGACCACAACTGTACTGTGACCATCTCCCCATCCTTTGGCCCCTCCTGCTTCTGTAGATGTCCCTTTGGACCGAGCACTCCACTATTACCTAGTCTCAGCACTTTGGCCAGTTATGAGGATTTGGGGGGGGGGGGGTCTTATTAATTGCTGTTACTGTACTAAGAAACCTCTATGATGAAGGATGAATACAATGTGTACATTTACATAGTGTTTAGAAGACAGTTTGACAGAATGACTGTTTAACAAGATACTATTTTTTAGCTTTCATTTTTTTTGACTTTTTATCGATTCCTTGGTAGTTTCATATCATTTACCCCAATCCCACTCATGTCCCTATCCCTTCATATCACCCTCTGCCCTCATAACCTCCCTTCCCAAAAGAAAATTTTATCAGCTATGGTCACTTGATCTTCAACAAAGGAGCTGAAACCATCCAGCTCCTTTCCCTATCACCCTCTGCCCTCATAACCTCCCTTCCCAAAAGAAAATTTTATCAGCTATGGTCACTTGATCTTCAACAAAGGAGCTGAAACCATCCAGGAAAAAAGATAGCCTTTTCAACAAATGGTGCTGGTTCAACTGGAGGTCAGCATGCAGAAGAATATTAATTGATCCATTCTTATCTCCTTGTACTAAGCTCAACTCCAAGTGGATCAAGGACCTCGACATAAAACCAGACACACTGAAACTAATAGAAAAGAAACCGGGAACGAGCCTTGAGCACATGGGCACAGGGGAAAAGTTCCTGAACAGAACATCAATAGCTTATGCTCTAAGATCAAGAATCAACAAATGGGACCTCATAAAATTACAGTTTTTGTAAGGCAAAGGACACGGTCAAGCGGACAAAACAGCAACCAACTAATTGGGAAAGGATCTTCACTAACCCTACATCCAACAGAGGGCTAATATCCAATCTATTCAAAGAACTCAAGAAGTTAGACTCCAGAGAACCAAATAACCCTATTAAAAAAATGGGGTACAGAGCTAAACAAAGAATTTTCACCTGAAGAACTTCAAATGGCCGAGAAGCACCTTAAGAAATGTTCAACATCATTAGTCATTAGGGAAATGCAAATCAAAACAACCCTGAGATTTCACCTCACACCAGTCAGAATGGCTAAGATTAAAAAAACTCAGGAAACAGCAGGTGTTGGCGAGGATGTGGAGAAAGAGGAACACTCCTCCACTGCTGGTGGGAATGCAAGTTGGTACAACCACTCTGGAAATCAGTCTGGCGGTTCCTCAGAAAACTGGGCCTGACACTTCCCAAGGACCCTGCTATTCCCAGGCATGCAATAAGCACACATGCTCCACTATGTTCATAGCAGCCTTATTTATAATAGCCAGAAGCTGGAAAGAACCCAGATGTCCCTCAATGGAGGAATGGATACAGAAAATGTTGTATATTTACACAATGGATTGCTACTCAGCAATTAAAAACAATGAATTCATGAAATTCTTAGGCAAATGGTTGGAATTGGAAAATACCATCCTAAGTGAGGTAACTCATTCACAAAAGAACACACATGGAATGCAGTCACTGATAAGTGGGTATTAGCCCAGAAGCTCTGACACCCAAGACACAGCTCACAGATCAGATCCTTCCCAAGAAGAAGGAAGGAGAGGGCCCTGGTCCTGGGAAGGCTTGATGCAGCATTGTAGGGGATTGCCAGGACAGAGGAGTGGGAGGGGTGATGGGGGAAATTCTCACGTCAGTCAGAAAGCAGTGGGTTATCCCATGAGGAACCCTCAGATCTAATCAATGAGAAAGCAGTGGATCACCCCATGAGGAATTCTCAGATCCAGTCAGAAAGCAGTGGGCCACCCCTGACACATGCCACTATTGCCCAGAGAACATGTCTTGCCTGGCAGATTTTTATTGCGGCTTTCATAAATAGGTGAGACTATTGATAACCTTTTCTCTCCCAGCTCCCTGAATAGTACCTTCTTACTTTATGAAAACCTGCCAATAGAAAGAAAGTACTCCAGTTACCTCTATTTTGATTTCTTTATGTCTATACAAAGGGTCTGGTGTTGAAGTGAAATATATTCATAGCTTTTGTAAATATGTGAATAGGCATATAATTTAAATGTTTTCAACAAGCTTTTCATGTGAATTTAATTCCATTAAGCAACAAAAATAGGACATATAGCTGAAAATCTTGACAAACACATGATTGTCATGTAGTAGAACCTATTTTTATAATAGTTTTCTATTGTTTCCAGAATTTTCTGAGTAGCTTGGCATAATCCATTTGAGATGTGGTAACTGTAAAGTTGGCCCCTGACAAGTTGTGAGCTCAAAGTTTTTCTTTAACGTTCCTCATTTTCTAAATGCCCACAGTTGTTTTCCTTCTGTCTCCAATGCTGGGTCAGCCACCTTTCATTTCTACACTGCTTCCAGCTTAGATGTTCTCACATCATGTACTGATCCCATTAGAACTGACTGCTGCTCCTTCCCTCTGACTCCCAGTATGACAGCCACTTTTCATTGGCTAGTGTGTGTTAACTTTGATGTAGAACTTCTGGTTCAGGGCCAGAAACATTTTATTAACTGTATTGAAGATGTAAAGCTCTCCACCAAGAATGCAGAACTTTACATTCCGCTATCTGAAATATGTTAATGTGCTTTTGCAAACTCTGCGGTCTTCCACCAAGGTTCTTACAAACCTTTCTGAGGTTCCTGTGTACCCCATTCCTACATTTCTTCCGCCCCTAGCTGTGACCCCCTTAATCTAAAGAGCAGGCTCACTGCTTTCTGAAAAAACTCAAAGAATGGTAGCATTTGATTTGGACGTTGATAGACAGGAAGGATTCAGACATAAGAAAATATGTATTTCAGACTGGAGAAAATCCAGAAATAATGACCCAAAGAGAAGAGACTGTGGACAAGCTTGACACGACGAGCAAGAAATGAGCATTACTGTCTCTTTTTCTCTTGATTTTTCTTATTATTTTGTTTTGTTCTTTTAGTACAGGTTAGCCCCAAATGTGCTGTGTCTGATAGCTAAAGATGACCTTGAACTTTGATTATCCTTCATCTACCTTACAAGTGTCAGAGCTACTACATGTGCTCAGCTAACACTGGAGTCCGTGAATATGCTACTTTTAAGTTCCTCAAACCTGCAACTGCTTCAGTGTACAGTGAATGAATCTTGAGGAATCTTGAGTCCTTTTCTTCCTCGTCCAGCATCGTCACACCCTCACCCCCTCCCCCGTCTCATATGTTAAGATGCTGTATTTAGGGGCATGAGAGGTGACTCAGTGAGCTAAGTATTTGCTGTCTATAGTGGCTAGCCTTATGTCAACTTGACACAACTTATCTGAAAGAAGGGACCCTCGGTTGAGAAAATACCCCCATAGGATCAGTCTGAAGGGCATTTTCTTACTTCCTGATTGATGGTGGAGAGCCCAGCCCATCGAGGGTGGTGCCATCCTTAAACTACTAGGCCTGGATTCTCTAAGAAAGCAGTCTGAGCAAGCCATAAGGAGCAAGCCAGTAAGCAGCACCCTCCATGGTCTCTGCATCAGCTCCTCCTCCAGGTGCCTGCCTTGTGTAAGTCTGTCCAGGCTTCCTTCAAGTGATGGGATACAATATGGAAGTGTAAGCCAAATAAACCCTTCCCTCTCCCAACTTGCTTTTGGTCATGGTGTTTCATTATAGCAGAAGACACCTTAAGACACTGACCAAGCCTGAGGACCTGAGTTCAGATCCCCAACACTAATGAAAAGCCAGTGTAGCTACTCTTCACCTGTAATCCCCATGCTGAAAGCATAGACAGGAGAATCCCTGCGTCTTGCTGGCCAACCAGTCCAACCAATCAGATTCAGTGAAGTATGCTGTTTCAAAAATAATGTTAAGAGTGATTAAGAAAAGCACTTGATACCTATCTCTGTCCTTCACATTTTAGGGAAGGGTAGGATTCATTAAACATCACTTAGGAAGGAAGGAAAGGTTTACTTTGGAAGCTTTTTTTTTTTTTTTCCAGATCTTACTGTGGTCTCAAAACTGCTTTAAATGCTAAAGACAAGTTTTAAAATAATATGCCCTTTCTTTCTCTGGGAGTCTCAGTCTAGTATAGCCTAATGTGTATGACTTAAGGGGTCTGATGCTATATGTTGGAGGCATATCCTGAGAATTGAGACGACACAAAATGGTCATTACCAGCTCTGAGAAGGGTAGCTAGGAAATGCTTCCGAAACAGGAAACACATCTTAGCAGAGTACCTTTTAAGACAAATAGCATTAACCACATGCAATTTTAAAACTAAAATGTTAAGTTTAATAACATATCATGGTAAAACAAAGCCTTAGATATAATCTAAGTAACAGAAATAAGCGCTTATTTGCAGTACCTAGGAATGTGGGGTTTTCACACACCTGTACAAAAAGCAGAGCTATCGATCTTCAGCTTCCATGGCAATGCATACATTAATACATTGATTAATATTAATTAATGCCACTTATATATTTGCTTAAATTCACATTTGTTAAGTATTAGTAATGGTGGCTTTTCATGTCTACTGGACAGTTTTATTTGTTGTGTGAAATAGTTGCTGTTAGGATCTGTACTTTAGCCCTATGAAAGGTGGTAAGTGTTGGGGCGTGCTGTAGAAAGCGTAAGATTCCTAGGTCAGAAATAAAAGACAGCATTACAGACAGCTCAGCGACCAAGGTGAACATCACCTTTGCACCGGTTTCCCCTTGCCTTCTACCAAGGGCCATGAAGAAAGCCCCTGGGGCCATGCTGTACTGAGTAGACCCTTGGGCACAGCTGCTTGTCAGCATGTGGAGCTAGACTGCTGTGCCTCTCTAAAACACATGTGTGTTCTTCCATACGCTTCCTACTTGGCTTTTAAGAGCTCTCTCCTATCTGAACCAGCAGTCCCTGGTCTGTCATTGTCTTGCCTGCCTTAGCATACATACATTTTTATATTTTATTTTTATCAGTGACTTTTTTTTCTAACTTCTAAGTTTTATTGCATACATAGCAATATTTTGTTCTTTCAGAGTCAAAATTAGCAGCTTTCTTTCATGTTCTTACTTTGTAGCTTCTTTGGTTTATGGTAAGTTTACTTTTGTGCGCAGTGGTGATTGCTGAAAGTGCACTGTTGCTACAGTGGAACTTCAGTCAGTACTCGCCTCTCTCTGTTCCTGTAATGTATGTAGACAGACTCCAGCCTTGTCTCTGGGATTCTGTAGTAAAGAAGTATAGAGCTTGTTTTCCATTATTTTTCCTCTATATGGAAGACTGTGGCTGTTTTGACTATTGAGCCTTTTTTTTTTAATGATTCTTCTAGAGTAAGCAGGATTAATGTAACTGGAAAGTAGCTCCTAAATCATTACCTTTTATACCTTTTTGTCTTCCTATCAAGTCATAATGTTATAACTTCTTTGATAGTTTAATATTTCAACAAATACACAGCATATTATAACTTTTATGAATTTATTAACTTTTATATATATTTTTTTGTATATATTACATACATTTTTATATTTTATTTTTATCAGTGACTTTTTTTTCTAACTTCTAAGTTTTATTGCATACATAGCAATATTTTGTTCTTTCAGAATCAAAATTAGCAGCTTTCTTTCATGTTCTTACTTTGTAGCTTCTTTGGTTTATGGTAAGTTTACTTTTGTGCGCAGTGGTGATTGCTGAAAGTGCACTGTTGCTACAGTGGAACTTCAGTCAGTACTCGCCTCTCTCTGTTCCTGTAATGTATGTAGACAGACTCCAGCCTTGTCTCTGGGATTCTGTAGTAAAGAAGTATAGAGCTTGTTTTCCATTATTTTTCCTCTATATGGAAGACTGTGGCTGTTTTGACTATTGAGCCTTTTTTTTTTAATGATTCTTCTAGAGTAAGCAGGATTAATGTAACTGGAAAGTAGCTCCTAAATCATTACCTTTTATACCTTTTTGTCTTCCTATCAAGTCAATGTTATAACTTCTTTGATAGTTTAATATTTCAACAAATACACAGCATATTATAACTTTTATGAATTTATTAACTTTTATATATTTATTTTATGTATGGGTATTTTGCCTGCATGTGTGACTGTGCATCATGTACACATGTGTGGTGCCCTCAAAGGTCAGAAGATGGTGTCATGTCTCCTGGAGTTAGAGCTACAGACAGTTGTGAGCTGCCGCCATCTTGGTGCTGGAGACTGAACCTGTTTCCCCTGCAAGAGCTCTGAACCATCTCTCCAGTCCCATAGTTTCTGACTTACAGCCTTTAATTTTTCTTAATTTCCTATAGGTCCCTTGTAGTTTGGAATATTGGGATGAAGTCCAGAAGGTTTTTGTTGCGTTTCAAGAATTCAGTCTGTCTGAAAGCAAAGTTTGTGAATTGCAGTTACCAGATATCAATCTCGTACATGACCAGAAGAAACTGGTATCCTCAGATCTATGGAGAATCGTCCTAAACAACAATCAAAATACAACAGATGACCAAAGGTAACAGAGCCAGATGAGAGAGATAGAGAATGACTCAGCAGCTCTCTCTCTCTCTCTCTCTCTCTCTCTCTCTCTCTCTCTCTCTCTCTCCCTCTCTCTCCCTTCTCTCTCTCTCTCTCTCTCTCTCTCTCTCTCTCTCTCTCTCTCTCTCTCTCTCTCTCTCTCTCTTCTGCCTCTTCAGCAGGCTGTGTAACTTTCTAATACTGGTGGTGTGTCTAGATTGTAGAAAGCAGGAAGTAAAGCTCACCACTGCTGCTTCACTCACTGAGGACCCTTGCAGAAGAACCTGTTTCCTAACTGTAAATAAAAATAATGAATGAAATTAAGCAAAAAATCTATTATCCAGAACCCCAAAACACAGAGGAAATAGCTCAGTACCTTGATGGACTACTTAATATTATGAAGATAAACCTAGCGCAGTAAAAGGAAGATTACATAAATGTAACTGTCTACATCTTAAATCAAAGTTTTCAAATATGTTCATCTTTAAAGATTTTTTTTTAACTTTGAGAGATAACTACAGTCACTAGACAAGCATGGCCAGCTGAGGTCGAAGAGCCAGTGTTGCCCTTGAGGGCACATGAGTCGCAATGAGTTTCAGAAGCTGGAGGCTTCAGGGGTTCTGAACCATGTCTCCAGAACTTCTAAGTCCACATTATAATTCTAGATTATGCCCATTTCTGGTATTTGCCTGCTTGGTGTATTTATAAACTTAAAGAAAAATAATTCCAGCAAATCTTCAGCATGTCTCTTGGTTCGCTTGCCCTGCTAAGCCTCTGTGCTTATGCTTTTGGGAAAATTAAAAGAATATAAGCCTCCATCAGGATGGCCCTTTCCTGGGCAGAGGCCTGCGTGTGCTGTGAGCCTGTGTGTGCGGTGAGCCAGTGCGCGTGCCGTGAGCCCCGTGTGCCGTGAGCCTGCGTGTGCCGTGAAGCTCTTCTGTTCTTCCCTTTCACTGTCTCACCTTCCAGTCCTCCTCATGGCCAGCCTTACTGCTTGCTGCACTTACTGCTTCCTGGTCCACTCACTGGGTAGCATTCAAACACTAATGGGAAGGAAGACATACACCACTCCAGTGCTTTTGCAAATCAAGCATTGTTTCGTTTATGTAACTTTAATTCTGTCCATATGTAAAATAATCATAACACAGTGTGTTGTACTGATGTCTACTTTATGTTGTAAATAGTGACACATGATTTTTCTTCTGAGAGTATTTATGCGTATTAATGTGTGCTTGTTGGAGCTCTTACACTGAAGTCCCTCTGGTTAGCATTTTGGTGTGTAGCTTCATAGTGCCTTTCATTGGCTACATTGTATGTTTCATAATAGTAATTCTATTTCTAGGTCATCTAGGCTCTGTAAAAATAATTACCTTCCAATATATTACCTCATAGCATATCGTCAGTGAAAGCGTATGTGAAAAGCAGGGTCTTTATTTTACTACAAGTCAAAGAGCATCAACCCTCCGGGAACTAAGAGATGTGGAGGAAGATTGCTTCCTCAAAGGAGAGATTACCTCATCAAAAACAGGAGATTTCAGAGAGTAAGCTGGAGACAGATAAGCTAATTTTTTAAAAACTGATTCATTAAGAATATCCAGTTAGAAATGATTTCTTGATTTGAATTATCGAAGAATGTATTTTCACCGTGGAAGGAAGTTCTAACAAGGTTGATTCCTCTGACTCTGAAGCATTCATAAAAATTTCTGTTGTGACTTTGGCACTGTTGAAGTGCGAAGCCCTGAGAGGACAGGAGTGCGCGCAGCTGGCCATGTGAAGGCGGGAGTGCGTGCAGCCGTCATGTGAAGGCGGGAGTGCGTGCAGCCGTCACGTGAAGGCGGAAGTGCGTGCAGCTGGCCATGCGAAGGTGGGAGTGCATGCAGCCATCATGTGAAGGCAGAAGTGCGTGCAGCTGGTCATGTGAAGACGGGAGTGCATGCAGCTGGTCATGTGCAGCCCGTCATATGAAGTTAGGAGTGTGTGCAGCCCATCATGTGAAGTCAGGAGTGTATGCAGCCCGTCATGTGAAGTCAGGAGTATGTGCAGCTGTCATGTGAAGGCAGGAGTGTGTGCAGCCCATCATATGACAGCAGGAGTGTGTACAGCCGTCATGTGTAGGCAGGAGTGTGTGCAGCTGTCATGTGAAGGAGGGAATGTGTGCAGCTGTCATGTAAAGGCGGAGTGCATGCAGCTGGTCATGTGCAGCCCGTCATATGAAGTCAGGAGTGTGTGCAGCTGGTCATGTGAAGTCAGGAGTGTGTGCAGCCGGTCATGTGAAGTCAAGAGTGTGTGCAGCCCGTCATGTGAAGGCAGGAGTGTGTGCAGCCGTCATGTGAAGGCAGGAGTGTGTGTAGCCGGTCACGTGAAGGCTGGAGTGTGTGTAGCCGGTCATGTGAAGTCAAGAGTGTGTGCAGCCGTCATGTGAAGTCAAGAGTGTGTGCAGCCATCATGTGAAGGCATTTTTCCATTGACTGTTGACATTGCAGTCACAGACCTTGGCCCTTGGTGGAGATTTTTCACATTACCTAATACTTTGCAGTTAACCTTACTTAAAATTGTTTGAAATGAATACCTTTTCAAGTAGAAACTGATATTAATGAAATTTATTTATAACCGGTTTAGAATTTAACATAAGAAATCACTATTAATATTGAACTAATGTTAGAAAAAGAAAGTCTGGTATCACAATGGAGGGCTGAGGAGCAAAGGAAGCAGAGCAGCTGAGGAGATGCTCTGTGCTGAGGATGCTCAGAGAAATGGGCACAGTCACAGTTTGCGTGATGATGTTCCCGTGGCTGGCTTCTGGAAGAGCCTTTATAAAGCCTGCTGCCCACTGAGCAACGAAGAAAAGTATCCCAGCGCTGTTAAAGTAAGACCCAGAAGAGTATTTGAGAGGCAAGGCTGTGACCTGGATGTTAGAGAAGGCAAGCAGAATGGGGGTATAAAGAGAGGGATTGCTTTCATAACTTTTGATGGTCATGCTACAATTGATAAAAATTGTCACTTAGAAAATAGCACACTATTAATGAGCATAATTGGGAAGTAAAAGCAAGACATGTAATCTGGAAGCAGAGATCATGGAGGTGCATGTGGACATTTTATGGGTCTTGGAGGAAACTAATAGAACAGGAGGCTGTGGTGAGAGCAGTGGTGGCAGAGGCGGTTATAAAGAGGGTGATGGTGGATATAATGGGAGAGTGGGCCCTGCTCCTCACCTGGGCAGCACAGTAGAGCTGGCCTGGGTGGCATGGGCATAGAGAGCCAGTACTGAGGGCAGGGGAGCCAGAGAGCTGACTGTGCATCTTGCTGGCTACAGCATTGCAAGCAGTGCAGAAGAGTTAACGCTAGTGGTGTGGGTGCAGGAGAGCTGGCAGGCTGACTAGCTCAGATACCTCTCAGGCCCAGATCCAAGGCTCTGAACTGGCCCACCCCAAAAACTACCCTATCCATGAATTGCTGGAGTATACGAAGGGGTCGGTTCTATAGATCCAAAACTACAGGATCTTCATGACAAGGGCAACAATAGGATATCCAAGAGGAGTCCTAGTAAGGTTCCAGTATTGACAGAATAGCAGAAGTAGGAGGCCTGGCACCAGACCAACGAGTCATCAAGATGAACATCAATGAGCAAAGAAGTGTGGACAAAAGGGTAAACTGTGAGGCACACTGTGGCATACTACAGCTTCCAGAACATGATTTTTTTTCTCTATTGGGGGGAGGTTGCAAGGGTACAGGGCATTTCAAGGGGAGGGAGAGATGAGTAGAATTGGAGTGCATGATGTGAAATTCACAAAGAACCAAGAAGTGACGGCAGCACCAATGGTGGTGGTCAAGTTGTAGTAGTGGAGTAGACTGTGGTGGTAGAGACACTGGATAATGGGTTTGGAGGTGATGGTGGTAACTATAGTGGTGGCAAAATTATGGAAATAACAGAGGACCCTGGTGGCAAAGATGGTGACACCAGAGGCGATTATGGAGGTATTGATGGTGGTGGCCACTGTGGTAGTGGTTGTGGTTATAGCAATAGTTAAGATAGTTATGATAGTGGACCAGGGTATGGAAAGCAAGGTGGTAGAAATAGTGCTAAAGGAGGATGTGATGGTTACAATGAAGGTGGGAATTCTGGTGGAGGTGACTATGGTGGTGGTGGAAACTATAATGATTTTCAAAGTTATAGTCAACAACAGCAATCCAATTAAGGTCCCTTTGTGGGAAGCTGGGTGTCATGTCTGAGCAAACTACAAGTGCCTGGTTTTGTTCTGCTCTTTAAGTTTTACAACCCAGAAGCCCATAAACTTCAAGTCACTTTCTTTGCTTCTTTTACTTTTTTTGTCTTTTCCCCCTTATCCTAGTTTTTAGAGCAAAAGAATAAAAGTCACTTACCGAACATTTAACTGGCTGGCACTCTTCTTGTTTGTACCATATACATTTTGTGGAGTGAAACCAAGGATAATTGAGGTGTCGTTGTCCGAAATGATGCAGAAGTATAGCATAGTTGCTCAGAGCAAGCATCTCACTTCCCAAAATTTAAATAGTCTGGCATTCCCTAGGACTCATTACGCCATATATTTCAACCCAAAAAGGTAGTGTGAGTTATAGGGTTTTTTTTTTTTTGGAAGGCCCTAAGTCGTCTTCTGTGTCCACTCCTACAGCATATCAACTGTCCTTCCTTCTCCAGGAGATGATTCTGTTATATGGTGTTTCTTTTTTTTTTTAAATTTACATTGCAAATGATTTCCCCTTTTCTGGGTCCCCACTCCCCGCAAGTCCCATAAGCCCTCTTCCGTCCCCCTATTCTTCCATCTACCCCTTCCCACTTCCCTGTTCTGGAATTCCCCTATACTTTTGCACTGAGTCTTTCCAGAACCAGGGCCCACTCCTCCATTCTTTTTGGACATCATTAATTTGTGGATTATGTCCTGGGTATTCAAAGTTTCTAGGCTAATATCCACTTATCAGTGAGTGCATACCATGATTGATCTTTTGAGACTGGGTTACCTCACTTAGTATGATGTTCTCCAGCTCCATCCATTTGTCTAAGAATTTCATGAATTCATTGTTTCTAATGGCTGAATAGTACTCCATTGTGTAAATATACCACATTTTTTGTATCCATTCCTCCGTTGAAGGACACCTAGGTTCTTTCCAGCTTCTGGCTACTACAAATAGGGCTGCTATGAACATAGTGGAGCATGTGTCCTTATTGCATGCTGAAGAATCCTCTGGATATATGCCCAGGAGTGGTATAACAGGGTCCTCAGGAAGTGACATTCCCAGTTTTCTGAGGAACCGCCAGACTGATTTCCAGAGTGGTTGCACCATCTTGCAATCCCACCAGCAGTGGAGGAGTGTTCCTCTTTCTCCACATCCTCGCCAACACCTGCTGTCTCCTGAGTTTTTGACCTTAGCCATTCTGACTGGTGTGAGATGAAATCTCAGGGTTGTTTTGATTTGCATTTCCCTAATGATTAATGATGTTGAACATTTCTTAAGGTGTTTCTCAGCCCTCTGAAGTTCTTCATGTGAAAATTCTTTGTTTAGCTCCGTACCCCACTTTTTAATGGGGTTATTTGGATCTCTGGGTTCTACTTTCTTGAGTTCTTTGTATATATTAGATATGGTGTTCCTAAATGGCAGTGTGACACCAGTTGGGTTGTGGATCTCTGAAAGCCAAGGGCTGGCTTCTTCTGAGACTGGATGCCTTCAACTCTTATGTTAGCCAGATGACCATAGAATGTAATTTTGAGAAAATAGGCAAGTGAAGAGAGAATTCATGTAATGTGATTGATTGTCCAAAGAACTACATTCTTTGTGCATGGTTATGATTTTATGCCACTTAATACAATATTCAGTGACTCTTCAATAAAGAATCTAGATGACCTCACAGAATGTAAGTATGGACAAAATGAGACAGCCGTGACACAGGAAGGGTTAACATTTCCAACAGCTGAAAGAGGCATGCTCAGAATTGTGTTCCCCTTACAACAGGGCACCAAACTGTCTATAAGTTTTGTGAAAAGAGTGTAGGCAAAAATTAGATTTGATCTAAGTCAACATGAGTGGAGGTTGAAGGGTAATTTGAAAGTTTTCTGCAAATCATTCAGATTATTTGGAGAATATTCAACATAAGCCGAATTTAAAAGCAAAAGGCTCTTATGTGATAGTAGTTCATAGAGTTGATGGATAGTATATTGATTGTAGGGTTTTCAGTACTGGCTTTAAAGGCCTTCTGTGGAGACATTGTGCTTCTATAGTATTGGGAATGGACATTGATGAGCATCTTTGGTTTTCCACAGCTCTGCAAGTGAATCTGGTTCTCAAAGCACTTGCGAACCGCTCGTGACTCCAACAGCCCTGGCTGCTTGCACCAGGGTCGACTCGTGTTTTACCCCTTGGTTCGTCCCATCGTTGTGCATATCCTTCCAGCTCGCTCACCTGGAGTTCCGCCTTTGCCATCACCTGGACCAACTAGGCACAGGTACGCATCACTTCAACATCAAGAGAACACCTACTTAGTACTTAGTGCCATTTGTCATGGTCCTGGGTGTTCACCACATGGTACCTCACAGTTCCGAGCATGGGGACTGGGTACTCCAGGGTTACTGTAAAGCTGATCGAGTACAGTAGGTGTGGCCCTACTTCTCAGTGACACATTTTCTGAAAGAATTTTCAAGGAGGTTTGTTGTTTGGTTTTGTTTTAGCTGCAGGTTTTATTGTTATACCAATTAAGATCTTTTTGAAAGAAATGCATATTTTAGTCTGCATTCTACGTTACTGTAAAATAGATCCCAAAAGAACTTGGTATTTATCACGTAAGTTCAAAGTACCTACTCTATAAAGATGGACACATTCTCCTTAAATTACAAGACTCATATTTTTACACATTTAAAAGGAATATAAATAAATTCCCTATGTAGCAATAGTAGGCTCCTATAAATTTCCAGTGTTGCTTGAATAATTATTTCTCAAGTGTTTTATTTACTATCAACCCTTTTCTAGTTAATTCAGTTTGATTTAGGTTTTAGGTTTTCAACTTACATGTAATGGGGAAGAGGTGATTAAACCTATTGTAGCTGCTGGTAGACATCTTGCTCTTACAGGAAGAACAGAGTTTAACTGCTTTTTCTAGAGTCATGTTTTTGTTGTTTTAGAGATTTTATTGATAGCTACAGAGATTTAGATGGTTGTCTCCTCTTATTTGTTACTGTGATCAAACATTTTTTATCTATGGAAGTGAAAATAACCTTTGAGCAATATATGTTTAAGAGACCTCATTGAATAAAACAATGTATTTTCAGATGTCAAATGGTACTTCAAAGATTTTAACATTTTCATAACAATTGTTTAAATCTATTAATATCAAGTACTAACTTTAAGAACAAAATGAATCATTTAAACGTCTCCTCACTTGTTTCCATAAAGGATTGGCACATCTTAATTGCTATTTTTCTTATTTTCTTAAAAGCTTCACCACAGTACCTACAGCCATTCATTTCTGATAAAAATGTGCCGTCTGAACTAGAATACATGATCATTTCCTTCAGAGAACCAAACGTGTATCTTCGGCAGTGGAACAGCGGTCCTGTCTGCCAGGAGATCCGGTTCTCCTCTCAGGTGGACTGTAAACTTCTGGAGTGCAGAAATGTCACGATGCAAAGTGTGGTGAAACCCTTTGGCATCTGTGGACAGATGGCACTTTCCAGCGCTGGAGGGCAGAAGCTGCTGGACTGTACCGGGGCTGTGGACTCTGTGCTTGTCAACTTTGGGCAGCATGCAGTTCATTCCCTAAACACTGCGATACAGGCGTGGCAACAGGTATGCACATCTCAGAAGCGTTTAGAGGTTGACTGCATGCAATCCTTTTACTGTATACCCTGTGTTACCACTTAATTATAAGTTAAAGCCAAACCTGAATGTGGGGGATCAAGGGTTTGGGGCCACCACTTTGTTTAGAAAAAGTGATGCAAGTGTTGTTGTTACAAAGCCTGGAGACCGCACGGGTGGTTAACACTCATCAGAGTCATGGAATCTACAGCTGTACAGAGTTCTCTTTACAGACTCTAGAGAGTATGAGTCGACATATGTGTCAAGGACATGCCTTCTACTTAGGGCCTGTTCACCATATCTGGGTAAAGAGTAACTTACTCCCAAGAATTTTTTTTCCGGGGGTGGGGGTTGCTATGGTTCTGTTTAGCTAAAGCTGCAACTTTGGTATGTAACAGACTGTCTAAATGTTCACTATAGAAATTAAGGACTTAAATTAAGCCTTCTAGATTCTTAAAAACGTGGATGAGCCATGGGCTAGAACCTGGAAAAGGAGCACTCTTGATTTTCCTTTGCAGACATCCTGCCATTTTGATTCACTGGAAAGCACTACAGAATGGATTCTTAGATTCATAGAGAATTGTAATTACTTTAATAATTTTTCTTGTATCTTTTATAAGAAATTACTCACATCAGAAAACAGATGGACTATAAACCAGTGGTGAATGACACACTTAAAGTGGGAAAACAACCCCTGTCTGCAGAATGGAAACAGCCCCACAGAGTATTTGGATGACAACACAAAAAATCCCTTCTGCGTTTGTGGTGATTTTCATCATTGCCCTCACATTTAGTCACCATTTATGCTAAGACACGTGTCACCATTTTGTACACGTTTCACACAGTCATGGATATGGCTTCCCAAAATGAGTCCTATGTTGAGCTGTAGACGGTGTAAGGCATAGAAGGTGTGTGAGGGCTTCTGCTCCTGTAAAGAAGCTGCCTGGGGACAAGGAAGAGAACTTAGGGGGAATTTTTATGAGAATATCTTAAGGATCTTTATGGAAACAATTTTATGAAATAAATAGTTCTAAATTTTTCAAGTTCTCTAACCTGAAATGTTTATGAGAATTAGATTTTATAGAAATAAAATTTAATGTTTGCTTTATATGCATGAAGACCTATACAAAACTAAGGAATTAATTGCTTAACGTGGTACTGCAATAGCAAAGGGAAAGAAGATAACACATCTGGTTTCTATTTGAAGTCTTTTTTAAGGGCATTCCATGGTTTTCGTATTGCAAAAGACATGCGTAAAATAAGAGCTAGTGTGATCGAAATCTTTGCAGCTGGTTCAAATAGCAATGTGAAAAAAACTTCCATAGCTCCAATTTCTAGCTTCAACTTTTTGAACAATGCATTTAATAAAAAACAAACGTAGAAAATAGAGAATTCTTGATAGAACATTTAGATCCAGGACATTTTTGTCTTAGTATCAGAGCTTTATAAGCAAACTCATATGTAGCAACTACTGCAAAATGGCCTTCAAAATATCAGTTTCCTAGAGAGAAAAATTATTCTCCTAGACACAGCTATACACATAAATAAAATATGGTACATAAATATTTAAATGTTCTAAACCACATCAGACTGTGAATGACTGACTGGCTAGCACAGTGCCTTGAAGGAATACTCCATTAAGTAGAGCCATGTGTGACACAGCAGATGCTGACAGGTACATTCTATGAATAGTTGGTTCTGAGTTAGACAGGGATTTGGCAATGTTAACATGAGCCACAAGAGGATATGCTTCTGTAATTGTTGCTATAATTTTCTTGTTTCCTCCCATGTCAAGGGTACTTGCCACCAAGTTTTAATGTGGCAGCCCATGTATTCTACAGTAAATATGAAAGTGCACTACTTTAAAATCAGAGGACATTTGCCATTGAAACATGCTGATAAAGACTTCTTGTGCTTATTTTTTTCTGTCCTGAATGTAGTTTATTGTCTTTAGAAGGACGTTTATTCTGAAACTTGAATTTTATTATATGTTTAATAATGCTGACATACACTGTAGTTGTTGACAATGAAAATGAATTTAATGAGTAAAATATAGCATTTGAGTTCTCTATCTGATTTTTAAAATCATATTATCAGGCATGAAACAGTTTGGTCCTTTACTGTCAGGTCATAAGTTGAAACTTATCCCCTCCCATTGGTTCTTGATTTCTGTGGTTATAGAACTCACTCACTCTCTCCTCCCCCCCCCTCCCTGCACTGCATGTATTTGATGTATTTGTATATATATGTGTGTGTGTGTGTGTGTGTGTGTATGTGTGTGTGTGTGAAATGATGGTGGTTCCTTTCATGAAACTAAATTATGAGCTCAAAATACCACTTTCTTTTTGCTTTCTGTGTCAATTTTCCTGGTTTAAATAAATAACAGTTAAAAGGAGGCACACTTACATCTCTTACTTACCAAACATACAGGTAACCATGCGGTTGCTTCCTCAACATGACATGACCTTCAAATATGAATAAGCCATCTTTCAACTACAGATTTTTGTACCATTCTGGGACTCACTGTAGATGATGCCAAACAAATGAATATAAGCTTTTAATATAACAGAATCTAAAACATTCCAAGAAATGTTCAAGTTTATTATAGTTATAATAAATTCCATAGATGAAGGAACATTTGAGAAACAGTTCCCTGAAGACCTCAAGTGTTCTTTAGATAAAATATAAACAACTCCCTTGTTCCTTAATTTACACTTCTTTCCTAAAACCTTCATCATTTCTTAAACCCTCATCAGTTTTTAGAGTTGAGGAGAGGAATATGATTTGGTAACTTAACATCTGTGTTAAGATTGATCCTAATTCATTATGAAAAGTGAATTTTAACCTCAGGATGTGTATGTAACTGAGTGGGAATGGGAGCAGCCCCCTCTCTCCTTCACGGCTTTCTTTACTCTCCCATGGACAGGAGAGAGAAATGCTTACAAGGAGTGTAGTTTTTTTGATTATGTTTTGATTACATAATACCAAGTGGAAAAATCTCATCAAAACTAATTACACACTGTGATTCTAGTTGATTAAAGGTTTTAGATAAAGACATTAAGTAGGATTGGATAACTAGGCACATAGTAACAGCCAGAGATTCAGAAAGAAAAAAGAAAGAGTGCCTGAAAAACATCATTCCAACTGTGGCTGGCAGTTACATCTGAGCATAAAATTAGATATTTAAGTTCACTTTTAAAATACTCTTTAGTTTTTACAAAGTCAACATGCTTCACCAGTGTTATTATTACAGGTAAGCTAGGGTGTGCCTCATTGGCCAAGTGCTTGCCTATGCTCCTAGCCCTGAGCTTACTTCCCAGCATAGTTAGAAAATAAAGATTTGTTTTGTTGTTTGTTTCCTAAGTATTTGTTGGGTGCTCAAGCATTAGGAATTACTATGAGTATTAGAGGTAAAATTGTAGGTCCTGTTTCTTCTCCAGGTAATAAAACAAATAAATAGGCACTCTGAAGCTGATGAATAGTGTCGTGTCAGCATCAAATGGGAACCTAGTCAGGCCTGGAGAGGACTTCTGAGAGCTACCTTGAGGCACTGACTTTATTTAGAAGAAACAGGAGGCAGAATCGAAGCAGGCCAATCCAGCAAGAGATAAGAAGGATCGAGGTCCCAGCAGAGGGAACTGACTAGGGCAGGAAACAGCTTGATGCTTGACTGAATAATGGGTCCAGAACAGTGTGGGAGGTCCTTGGGAAGCAGGGCAGAACTGGATTACCTAGAAATAGAGATTGAATTTGAGCTAGTGCTCTAGTCACAGTCCAGGTAAAGCTGGGGTCTGACAGCAAGCAGCAGTCATGGTTTAAGCTCATGAGTAACAGTTAAAACTCATGTGAGAGAGCACTAATGGTCATAAGTGCTTGGGCCTCAGCCAGACTATCTTTGTGGATTAGCATGCCCGTCAAAGCAAGCTTCTGCACCATGAGCATTGAGAGGTTAAACCAGAATGGATAGATGATTGAAGAGGAGAAGGAGGGCGAGGAAGAAGAGGAGGAGGTGGTGGTGGTAGTGGTGGTGGTGGTGGTGGTGGTGGGCCTCAAGAGTGTCTGGTAGAATGCATTTCTCAGGGTCTCCTCACAGCCTGCAACCATAGAACACCCACCTGGTATTCTGCATGGCCGAGGTTGGATTCTGCTTCCACCAATTTTTTGCTGATGGGGTTCTAGGTACTCAGTACTGGCTGAGTACTGCTGTGTACTACTATAGACTCCTTGGGCTTTGTGTTTCCTAATCCCCTGCATCATCCTAATTCCCTGCATTGTCTTGCTTCTGAATTCCTGTCACCCTTCACTTCCCCCTCTCCTCAGTAAAGGAGAAACTCTAGTGTAAGGCATTCTTTGGATCCTGAGTCAGAACACAGAGGTCCACTCGTGAGAGCTGTCCACTCTCCTACCTTCTCCCTGCATTTTCATAAGCTACTTGGAAGTTTAGATCCTCAAGTTAATCCCTTTCTTAGCTATGTTTTTAGTTTCTCTGAAACCATGTTGACTGGTTTTATGCCACAGCCTGGGTGATAAAGAGTACAGCCAGTGATTTGATGTTACAACTAGTAGGGACTCTTTAGGCTGAGAAAGAGGTATCAGCAAAAAAAACCTAGTGCTAACTAGAGGATCCTTAAGTGCTTAATGGGGCATTAGCTACCGACCCATTGCTGAATGAAACAGACACTGGAAACTTTTTCAACTAACATCGTTCCTTTTAAAACTGCAACTTGGCCTTTAAATGAGTTCTGGAGTTGATCTGTTCAGCCTCTTAACAATAGAGGGAAAGTTATGGTTTTATTTATATCTCTCCTTGGGCATGAGCGCGCGCGCGCGCGCGCGCACACCATTTACTCCCTTCCTCTCTCCCTCTTAAGGGACCCAGGATTGTAGTGACCTAAATGATCCTTACTTTCTGTAGGGTACAAACTGTGGCTTTGGTAATTGGCCTTGATTGTAGAGTTTAGAGGGCTGGGAACATGGTAATTCTAGCCTCTGGTACTCTGTTCAGAAATGTGCACAGCCCAGCACAGCACTCTTTATAGCATGTTAATTCATTTTAAGAAATGTTAAACGTTTGTGGGATCTCATTGTTCTTTTCCTCTTCTGTGTATATGATTTATTTTGTAGGAGTATAAATCAAAACACATTCCTGGAACGTATGATGTCTTTAAGATATTTTTGTTGTGCTTATCCTAAAAGTATAGATATTCTGTATACCAGAGCTAATGACAACAGATGCTTTAGCATTTGTGTGTTAAAACAATGGCCAATGGGCAGACAGCTGCCAAACATCTTGCAATTAATCTGATACACACATTGGCTTTCATATTCTTTTTCTTCCAGAACAAATGCCCTGAGGTAGAAGAGTTGGTCTTCAGCCACTTTGTGATCTGTAATGACACACAGGAGACACTGCGGTTTGGCCAGGTGGATACTGATGAAAATATTCTTTTGGCAAGTCTCCATAGTCACCAGTACAGCTGGCGTTCTCACAAATCCCCACAGGTATTTGCAAATCAGTATTACAAACAGCCGTTGTTCAGATTTGTTTATTCTGCAGTTATGTCTGTGTGTGGTTATTTCTCTGTGTAGTGGCATCTGATGGAAATCCAGGACTGCTCACAGGCCATGCTCCTGGTAAGCATGGGTACTGTTGAGGAAAGAGGCAGCATGGGTACTGCTGGGGAAAGAGGCAGGCTCTAGAGCCCTGTGCTGGGCAATCGTGCTGGACTTCTGTGCTGTGCTTTTCCCGGAATGGGGATGGAACAGCCCCTGCTCTGTCTGTGTGAGGAACAAGACTGGGGCTTGGTATGCAGTCAGCACAGGTGTTGAGCATATTAACCACCATTCAGATTCCCTCTGCTCATGCCCTGTACCAGGCAGATGCTTGTCAATAGCAAAGGCAGAAAGTCACAGTCAGGATCATGCAGTGACCACAATGACAAACTTTGCCCTGGGGAGCTCTGAGAAAAGACACAGCAAAGGATGTCTGCTTTCCAAGTGGTATAATTCCATTCTCCTGTCACTTTAGTGGGGATAATTAGAGAGATGTGCCCTGCGGGGATAGTCTACAGATGAATTAAATGCAAAGATGTGGTCTTAAATGAGAAAAAGAAGTTCTAGGAAGTATTCCCAAGAATAGTGTATTTCTAAAACTCTGGGTAATAAACTATTATCTGCTTGTGATTAAAAGCAGGTCATTCAATTAGAGAGCAAGTTTTCCCATGTGGTCGGTCATAGGCCAGCTTCAGAATCTTCCACTTCAGACTCTACCTCCTCTCTTTTCTTGTCTGTACCCAAGACAAGAAAACTGTCTTTTAGTTATTTTGAGATTTTTCACATGTAATAACCCATTGTTGT
Source organism: Apodemus sylvaticus (assembly GCF_947179515.1). Lineage (NCBI taxonomy): Eukaryota > Metazoa > Chordata > Mammalia > Rodentia > Muridae > Apodemus > Apodemus sylvaticus. The sequence continues at coordinate 3,766,962 of NC_067488.1, forward strand.
CATAAAATTTGGAAATGTAGAGACAATGAAATATTCTTCATTTAAATATCTTAATTTTAAATCAAAGTAATCTAACAGGACATCAAAACTCTAAGCTTTTATAATGCAAATTCTCTTTTTAAAGATTTGTTTTTATACTGTGTCTGAGAGTGAATAGGGTAGGTATGTGTATAGGTGTCCACAGATGCTCAGCCCCTGGCGATGAGCTGCCTGAGGAGATGCTGGAAACCAAACCCCTGAACCGTCTCTCTAGTATTGTTTAGTACAAATTCTTTACAAAGCTTTTCACACAATATAATATTGCACTCATAATTTTAGCCTAGGTCACATATATTTTCCAATTTTCATGAAACTTTTTTATGTTAGAGTTTTCATTTGCCCTGTGTGACATGAGGATGTTGTATTTGTTTCTTTTGTTATTTTTTATTAGTCACAAAAGTAGAAGCACACATGTACGTGCACATACACACACATACACACACACACAGCCTGTACACAGGCAAGCCCAAACATAGTAGCACTAGCTGTGGAGCCCTCCATGGTCACTGCATCCCAGCAATGCACTAGAGTGAGTGGCACCAAACATACTTCTGAGGACCTCCAGGAAGTAATGTGTGGCTGTGCCCTTGAGTGCATATGCCGCCAGCCATGGGTCAGCCCACAAAGCACAAAGAAAGACACTTCGCCCCTGCAGGGTCACCAGCGGGATTCCTGGAGCCCAGGACTGTGGGACATGCAGTTCCTGGATAGAGGAGAGGTCAGATGAGAAACAAGAATGGATGGTCACTGTCACCACTGCACCTGTTGTTTTTATGGGTTTTTTTTTTTAAATACTAGTTTATTTTCTCAACATCTCTATTGCCATACATATTTTAAAGATAAGAGAACTTACCTTTTATTAGTTTATTAGTTTATATATGCAGTTTTATATCCACAATCCTATCTTCTTTCCCTATATTTTAGCAGCATGATTCATCTGTTAAACTAGGCAATCTGAGGTTTTAAAAGAAGAGCTGAGAAGTCTCTGATATAGTAGACCATATAAGCCCAAAGCCGAAGGAATAGAGGATTGTTGGGCTAAGTATAAACCCTTGCAAAGTTTTGACTGTGTCACCAAACTGAACTTCTGTAACTTTTAACGTATATAAATTGTATGAAACATTGTCTTTAATTGGGTGTGTGGTGCACCTGTAATTCCAGTACTCAAAGCTGAGGAAGGAAGATCAAAGAATTCCCATCATCCTCTACCACATAGTGAGTTCAAGGCCTAGCTGAGCTAAGGTGAAGCCCTGTCTCAACCCCATACCTACTCAACAAAAGAAAACATTGCGTTTAATAAATCAGACTCCTTTAAGAGAAAATGATGTCCATTTTTGTTTCTATGTATGCTGAAATGTATTTTAAGACCCTCTGAAACCATAGGCCTTAACAGGCCCAGAGGGTCCTCATGGAATTCCTAACATTCACAATAGCACACATTGCTGGGCTCTAATGAGAGCTTACATCTGAGGACCAGAAAAACCAACCACTTAACTTCAGGCTGCACCTGGAACTCGTCACAGATACACAGGGAGCAAAATGTTCCTTTTTCCAGATTCCAAGTCATATCCTGAACTGCCCAGCAAGCTTGGGTTTAGGAACATTTGTGTATACATGTTTATGCAGCCTGGGTATTAGTGAATTCATAGTCTCAGGAAGGATTTCCCAAGGTCACAGAACTTACTCCACTAAACAGTGCAGCTTATGTTGTGGAGATCAAGAAAGTGGCGGCAACACCTGGAAAGGTTTCAAAAGGTCAGGTCACCTGAGAGCCACACAGAAGGAAGGCCGCTGTCAGTGCCTGAGAGCCACACAGAAGGCAGCTGACAACATTGAGTCCCAGTAGGACAAGAAGTGACATGGATACAACCAATTCCAGAAATCTGAAACTGAGAAGCCTTTTAGAATTGAGAAGTCATAAACTCTACTTAGAATTTCTAACACATGCTCTGAGCCAGAATCACTTAAAATGTTGGACATTCTACAACAATTTCTCGCCTACACAAACAAATGAAGAGTGTAACTGTTTCCTAGGGAAAAAATTGAACATGTTCAGCTGCACAGCATCAGATGCCACCACAAAGGACTTGAAAGATCTTCAGTTTAGCTCTCCAGATAGCTTGGGTGATCACAATAACCATCAAGGAGTTGGTCTTCACAGAAGTGTTTCGTATCCTACAGAGTTGAATCTAGGTACAAGTTGATGGCATCCTCCCAGAATAAGAGCAAGGGTCACACATGAACTGCAGGACCGTGTCAGCCGTCGTAAGCAACTTCCTTTCTGGTTCTAGCACTTTTGGCTAATCTACCCTTGAAATAGCAAAACCTCTGCTTTGTATGTAAGAGTCTGTACCTCTTTTTACCTTCAGACAGCACAGTTTATGGATTATGCACATATTTAGAGATAAAGAATTCCACTTACTGGTGATTTAGTGTGATTTAGTATAAAGATTTATTTTTATTTTATGTGCAATTTGAGTGTTTATGCACATGTGTGTGTGCACCATTTTGAGTGCCTAGTGCCTATAGAAGTCAAAAGAGGATTTTGGATATACTGTATGTAACTAGAATGAAGTATGGTTATGAGCCATTAGGCGGGTGCTGGAAACTGAACTAGGCCTTCTGCATGAGCAGTGTTGCTCGCCTGAGTCATTGCTTCAGCCCCACCATCACTTAATTTTAGTAATTAAATCAAACAATGGAGGTAAGGGCTCTAGAGAGTATACCTAAAATAACAAAAATTTCTCTACAGTGAACATAAAAGTAGTTCATAACTTTATGGAAATGGCACATCTCTTAAATTGTAAACATAGCTAGATAACAATTTATTTTGAAAACCAGCAGAGTATCTTGCAATTATTCAGTAAACAGACATAGTACCAAAAATATAAACCCTACAGTAAAGATGGAGGTTGGCAACACCTCCGTTAAAGGATCAGGTAGTTAATAAGGTAGCTAATATATTAGGCTTCCCTAGTCTTTTTTTTTAATATTTTTATTTTCTATATTCTTTGTTTACATTCCAAATGATTTCTCCTTTCCCGGATCCCCCCTCCCCATATGTCCCATAAACCTTCTTCTCTCCATCCATTCTCCAATCACCTCCCTCCTTTTTTTCTCTGTCTTTATATTCTCCTCCAGTGCTAGATCAGTCCTTTCCAGGATCAGGACCTTCTCCATACTTCTTCATGGGAGTCATTTGTTATGCGATTTGTGCCTTGGGTATTCAGGGCTTCTGGGCTAATTAATATCCACTTATCAGAGATTGCATCCATGTGTATTCTTTTGTGACTGGGTTACCTCACTTAGGATGATATTTTCCAGATCAAACCATTTGCCTAAAAATTTTGTGAATTCATTGTTTCTAATTGCTGAGTAGTATTCCATTGTGTAAATATACCACATTTTCTGTATCCATTCCTCCTTTGAGGGGCATCTGGGTTCTTTCCAGCTTCTGGGTATTATAAATAAGGCTGCTATGAATATAATAGAGCATGTGTCTTTATTGCATGCTGGGGAATCCTTTGGGTATATGCCCAGGAGAGGTATAGCAGGGTCCTCCGGAAGTGTCATGTCCAGTTTTCTGAGGAACCGCCAGACTGATTTCCAAAGTGGTTGTACCATCTTACAGCCCCACCAGCAGTGAAGGAGTGTTCTTCTTTCTCCACATCCTCGCCAACACCTGCTGTCTCCTGAGTTTTTGACCTTAGCCATTCTGACTGGTGTGAGGTGAAATCTCAGGCTTGTTTTGATTTGCATTTCCCTAATGACAGGCACCTTAAGAAGGCTTCCCTAGTCTTACAAGTGATGTTGCAGCTTCTCATCATGCAGAGCACAGTAGAGTTCATAAAGGAGTAAGAAGGCTGCTCTCAAGTGACACTGTATTCATAGATGAAGCCCCAGTTTCATTTTTCTTACACATGTGTTGAATTGTTCTTTTGCCTTTTTCTTTCTCAACATTATAATTGTAAAGGTTCTAACTGGAGCAGACCTGGTCAGTAGTTAAGAGCATTTGTTGCTCTTACAGAAAACTAGGTTCGATTCCCAGCACGCACATGCCGGCTCACTACCATCCATACCTCCAGTCCAGAAGATCCAGTGCCATCTTTTGAACTTGTTAGGCAGAGCATGCACATGATACACAGGCGTACTTATGAGCAAAGCATTCACACATAAAAGTGAGTAAGTCTCACTTTTAAGTTTTAATAAAATCTTTTTTAAAGTCAATTTTTCAAATGTAAAGATTCACAAGCTATCCAAAAATGCCCAGTTTGCCCATAATCCCTTGTGCCAACCCTTGCCTCAGGTCTTAAGGCTAATAGATCTCAATAGGCTAAACCTGGATTCGTAGTCTCCTCACTTTGACCTTTGTGGTATTCCCATCACATCAGTGCTTGGTAAAAAAAAACTCAAAAATGTAAGAAATGATAAGAGTAACCGTGTAAGCCATGCAGTAAACATGCTTGTCAAATAACAGTATTTTAGCCTCGCATTCTGTACCCAGTCAGTGTAAGAGCTTTAGAAAGTTCTCCAGTTCCTTTCTGGGATGTAGAACTATTTTAAGGTGAAATATGATTTTCCCATTTTTTTTAAGAAAACTGTGTTTTGAGGATAAGAGTGTCTTATAATTCCAGTGAATTGTCCCTGTTTGAACTGGCTTGCAGGTCCTATTCAGTCCACTCTTTCCAAGTGCATTCACACCATGTGTTTGTTCAGATGGTTCCAGAGAAAGAACAGACTCCTTACTGCCTCAGTCACAATTTGAAAACTAAAAAGGCAGAGACATAGGCAGGAAAAGATTCTGGGTTAACACTGATGTTTGTCAAGTGTTCTCTGTGTGCATACATGTATTAGAGCTAGTTATGTTTATGGTGCTAAGGGTTGTGAAGTTTCTTTAAAAAGAACAAATGATAAAGATTTTTTAATGAATTCTTCAAGAATGTCATTTATATATACAATAAATTATACACTCCACCCCCAACTCCTCCTTAATCCTTTACTCATACATCCTCTTTACACTTCCGTGTGTGTGTGCACACCTGCCTGCCTGTCTGTCTGCCTGCCTGTCTGTGTCCCTCTTATACAAGTTGCTAAGGGAATGTGAACTCCCTTTGTAGGATTCCTTGGGTAAAAAGCTTCAAAGCATTAAAATAAGCCTCTATAAACTTGATTCCATAATTTCTTAGTAATCTCATGTTAGAAAAAATGTAAATGAAAGCAAAGATTTACATTAAAATATTCATCACAGCTTTAAAAACACTGAAAAATGAAAGAGACCAAAATGTGTACTTTTAAGGAGAGTAAAGTAAAATCTAACAAGTCTGTGATGGTCAACAATTTGCAGGATTTTCAAAGTATTTATATAGAAAATATAAATAGTTGCTGTGTCCTATAACCAAGAAAAGAATTTAAATTCTCGATACAGAATGTTATCCTCACAGTGTGAGAGCAAATGCACAAAAGGTACTGAGAAAGCCATGACAGACAGCACAGTGTTACACGCCAAGGTCTCCATCATGTCCTCACAAGCCTTCTACCACCATTGCTCTCTGCCTTAGTTCGTCTCCTATCTTTCTATTCATAGTTTAATTGCTAGTGGTTAGTTTCTCTTAATCTGTTGTATGTATTAAATATGAACAGTCTCCTAAGGAATTTATTCTCAACTAAGAGCTACTTGAGCCAGTGACATGAAAGTAGAGGTGGTGGTCTAAACGCATGTGGACTGAGATGTTTGAGAGCTACAAAGACGTGGCAACATGGCACAGTAGGGAACGTATCTAATTTGGTGCAGTGCATGTGTGGAACTGCCAAAGGGGAACCTGGGTGAAGGCTGCAAGAGCTCTGATATGCTGTGCTAAGCAATTTAATGCTGCCTTCAGACTGTGATAGCATAGAGGTGAGAACATCCAGACCCAGCACAGGCCAGGCTGAAGACTGAGTGCAGGTTGCCATGGAGAGCACACCACACGTAGCCTGGGAGATAGAAACAGAATACCATGGTCAAGGAAGTTCAATATTATTTCATTGTAATTCAGGATAAAAGGCGGGCCACCCTAAAAAGATGGGTCCATAAAATGGTTGGCAGGCTTTAGTGTCAACTTGACATAAGGTAAAGTCATCAGAGAGGATGGAGCCTCAGTTGAGGAAATGCCTCCATGAGATCCAGCTGTAAAGTGTTTTCTCAATTAGTGATCAATGGAAGAGGGTCCAGCTACCCTGGGCTTCAAGTCCTAGGTTCTATAAGAAAGCAGGCCAAGGAAGGCATGAGGAACAAGCCAGTAAGCAGCACCCCTCCATGGCCTCTGCATCAGCTCCTGCCTCCAAGTTTGAATTCCTGTCCTGAATTTTTCCAAAGCTATGATAAGGAAGTATAAGCAGAATAAACCCTTTTCTCCCCAACTTGCTTTTTGGTCATGGTGTTTCCTTGCAGTGGTAGAAACCCTAACTAAGAAAGTCAGCCAAATTTTGTGATATAAATATTCCTTCAGTAGCTGACTTCAAGCTGTCAATGTTTTAGCAACCTGTTAGAAATTTTGGCTATTTGGGGACTGGTTTTCATAATCAATTATGAGCCAATTTCAGCTTAATACTGTTTGGAGGAGTTCTGTCCTAAAGACCCTATCCCTCTGTGTTGAAAAGATGTCTGGCAGGAAGCTGTGGGTGGCCACGGGGTAATGTAAATAGAGGAATACCACAGTTGTACACACTTGGTAGAGATGTTTCTGGTGGAGGTGAGAATATAGACAAGGGGAGAACACACAGAAAGTAGCTGTACACTGCTGCAGATCCTAAATCTGGGAAAGATGGTGGTGCCAGAGCTCTGGCAAAGTTGAGGCTATATTGACATAAATGCATAAGAAAATGATTACTCGGTGAATAGCAGCTATGAATTCTGAACAATGCCAAACACTGCCTGAGGACTCTGGGTTCTAAACAACGTGGGCAAGTTTGGGAAGGAGTCAAAACCATGGCAATTCAGGGTGGCCTGTCATCTCTCTAACCTGGGACACCAGTACAGTCAAAGAATGAAAGAACCCTGGAAAGGAGAGAAGCCATAAATTGGAGAATTGGAGATGTGTGTGTGTGTGTGTGTGTGTGTGTGTGTGTGTGTACATCTCCAGTTGACCCAGCTGTTCTCATGAGCCATACGTATATGCTAAAAGACTGCAAGCACCTTGCATCTCAAACTTGAATTGAACTGTCTCCCACCCAGGTGTGAGAGTCTTCCGTACTACCCTAAAGAAATTACTCCAAAATCAGCACTCTTTAGAATCCACAGCCTCTATAATATAGTGTTTATAGTGTTGCATGATGTAACTCTAGTAGATCAGAAAGTAACCTCAGAGATCTAAGTCAGAAAAGGAAAGCTACTCATTTTGAAGTGAAAGACAATTCCAACCCACAGGAATCCAGATGTTGGCTTTATCAGACATAAACTTTAAAGCAGCAGTCATAGTGAAGGATTTATAGATACAGTTAAGGTTCTGAAGTGGCTAGTTTTTAATTAATTCTGGGTGGGCCTAATTTCATCAGATAAAAGCCTTCAGAGACTCAAAACCTCTGTGAAGAGCAGGGCAGTGGAGCACTGAACTTGCTGCACTAGCCGGCCAGCCTGGAAGTGGCTGCCAGCACCAGCCAATGTGAGGCCAGAGCCCTCAAAATAAGGCCACCACTGGAGTAGACCTAGAAGATGATTATCCAAATAAGAATCCTTATCTACAGTCTTGTTACATGAAGACATGGCCAACCCACAGCCTCCTGACCTGTAGACACAAAAGTAAACGGATGCCTACTAACATGGCTGGAAGGACACTGCACTTTAGCATCTCAGAGTCCTTAGCATCTCTGAGTCCCTTTTGTTTGACACCAGTTTCAATATGCGTGAAGCCCTAACCAAGAATATAATAGCACACACTATCATTTCTAGACCACTGTTCCTGGCCATGTCATTTAGTGTCATTTTTCATTTGATAAAGCTGGCACTTGCACAACCAGCAGCACACTCTGGCCTGCTTTTATCTAAGGATGGTTCCTTAATCTTAAGCATCTCTCCTGGATTATAGCACAAGCTAGAGATAGACACTAGGAGGAGCCTCAGTACTGTCTGTCTGGAAACCTTCCCTAGGTCTTTGGTTTATTAGCCCTTTGGCTGCTTTCCATGACACAGTGACAGTGTTGATGGTGAACTTCCTGACACCTCTGAGCAAATAGCCCTTTTCCTTTTCCTCAGCCTCTGATGAGATATCAGGTTTCTGGTCATTTTCTCTTTGAAGCTTCTTAGATATCCACTAATATTTTCTTGTGTTTTTATAGATTTTCTTTTCCGCTCCAGTTCCCCTCCTACATCTTGGGCTTTTGTTATAAGAGCACCAGTTTATGAATAACAAAATCTCTCTTACTTGTCTGTCAAATTATCACAAAAATCTTATATAATAATAATAATAAATAATAATAAAAAAATAATAAAAACAACAAGAGGAAGAAGAGGAGGGACAGGAAGAGGAAGAATGAGAAGAAGAAAAGAGGTCTGGAGAGATGGCTCAGAGTTCAAGAGCACTGTCTGTTCTTCCAGTCAGGTCCAGAGTTCAATTCCCAGCAATCACATGGTAGCTCTTAACCATCTATAATGAGATCTAGTGCCCTCTTCTGGCCTCCAGGTGTACATGCTGATAGAATGCTGTATATATAACAAATTATAAATCTTTTTTTTTTTTAAAGAAAAGGAAAGAAAAAGAAGTAGTCAAAGGGTTTTGTTGAGTGAGGAATTTCAGAACTAGGTTAATAGTTACAACTCAAGGTCTGAAAAGGTTGTAATTAAGGCATCAGCCAGAGCTGCAGTCCAGCCTTCAGAAGGATTGATTGGGCTGCAGGACCAGAGTTGCTTGTGTATTCTCTTGATGTGGCAGCTGGTTTTCCCTAGATCAAGGAATCCAGGACAAAATGAGACAGAAGCAAGTGCTTATGCTTAGAAGTTATTATCATTTATGTTACATCCCAGGGGTGAAACACAAATCAGTCCTGTCTAATGTGGAAACAATTACACAAAGAAACAGATAATAAGAAGCAGGCATTATCGGACTGTCTTAGAAATGAGCTTGCAGAGGCTTACTGGCAGCCAGTCTAACCAATCAGGAAGCTGCAGATAAAATGAGAGACCTTATCTCAAGAAAATAAAGTAGGGAGCAGTACAAGAAGTCACACAACACTGACCTCTAACTTCCTAATACGTACACACACACACACACAAACACCAATAAAAGGGAGCATGTCTAGCTGGGTAGAGTTATCACTGTTGTAGTAATTGTTTAATCTCAATCAAGGGGCTTCTACTTCGCCTTTGGTCACTCAGGTCCCATATAAAACACATATCTATAATCATCTTACTCTGACTGGCCAACCCTCATGTCCAGTTCTCACGATCCCTTACCAGTGTCTACTCTCCCCATTCCTGCCGTGCTCCTCTCCTCAGACCCCAAGCCCCGAGCAAGGAAGCCCCACCTACCTTACTTCTGCCCAGCTCTAGGCTGCAGCTGTAGGCATCTTTATTCAACCAATAGTTTTAACTAAAGGCACAGGATTACATTGAATCAGAGAGGCAGGTAAATTGGAGTGGAAGGTGGACAGGAAAGGAGGTGCTAGCCATGCTTTTTAACAGACCTTCAGTAGATGCTCACTGAATCTAGAAAGCTGTGGGTTCCCATAACCCCTCTTACTGTACTCAAGATCAGAAGCTTAAAGTCATAGGTTACAGTCCTAGGCTATAAACCCTACTTTTATGTTGTCCTGGATGCCTTTCTATGTACTATACATATTTTTTTAAATCTAGTATGTATACATACACACACACACACACACCACACACAATCAGTGCAGTCAGACTCTTAGCCAAGAATAGCTCGTGGCCTTCCATTCCTGCTGGTCTGGGCACAAGTGCCACAGACCAGGTGTAGGCTTCACGTGGAGCCATCCCCGCCCAGTGCGTGTACAGCTTCTCATACTCTTATTTAATCTATATTTAACTTGTAAAAATTCTTATTATTTTTCATAAACTAAACATGGATAGAATACTTACTAAATATTACTTAAGCATTACTAATACTTAAACTAAATACACATTAAATGTAATTCATGCTGTCTTTCTCTTTAATCATGGCAATCATGTCCCAGAAGTCCACAGAGTCACCCTTGTCATTTAGGGCATAGCTGTCTGCAACCTGCAAGTCCACTTGTGAAGGAAGGATTTTATACCTTACTACTCAGTGACAGTAGTAGGATTTTTTTTTTTATTGTTGCTGACATCAAGATAGCTAAAGTCAACAGTGAGGTAAACACTTCTGGGACCATCTGGCAAGGATTTTAATCCAAAATATTCTATAAACATTGATTCTATTTGAGAACCAGGAACTACTGTCCAGTTGCTGTCAATTGCTTTCTTACTTCATTTTTCATGCAACCAGAAGAGCTGAAGGGAAACTATAGCCGTGGTCTCTTGGCTTTTCCTTTTTTCAAGTATCTCACTTCCATCAGGAAAATCACATTGCTCTTGTGGGACTTTCTGGTGCCTTCCAGAGTTACCCGCAGGACTGAGACCAGAATGGGTCCAACACTACGTATCTAGCCCATTGGAATCCCGCACTTCTTTAAATTATACACGGGCGATTGAGACTGAGCTGCTTTCCCTGTGACTGTCTTCCTGAGAATCACCTGCATTGCACCCTTTTCTGTCTTTAGAAGATATTGCCATGATAGGGCTGTGGTGGGGCACTTCCTCCCATCCCAGGGCCTATTTCTGGAGTTTTCTACAAAAACTGACTGGGAAGGTTGTCTGGGGATTATTTGAGCTGTGAGGTGCAGAGAAGAATGACTGTTGGGACTGGTTATGGTTTCTCTGCCCCTCCCCTGGCAGTAAATTCTAGATACTAAAATGTAGCTTTTAAAACTACACACTAGAGATTCCCTATGCTTTTTACAAGGCATTCGTACCTTTCCTCAAGCTGTACTCTGCAAATGTGAGTGTCCTCAGCTCTCAGTGTCTAAATACAAAGGTTCTTCACATGGATCATTGGAAATATGAATTTTAACGTACTGTGCTTGGAGAAAGGCTGTGCAGCTGGCCTATTGAAGCATAGTATTTTGCCATTTTTAATTATGGTAACTACTAATTAGGAATGTCACAAAGACCTCAGTATGTGTGTATATGTATGTATATGTGTGTATGTATATATATATATATATATATATATATATATATATATATATATATATATATATATCATGATTACTTTTAATCATCACCCATTGCCATGAACCTGTGTGACAAACGCATTAACCAAGACAATGGCATACTGTTACATTGTGGTACTTCTGATCATCTCTTGCATTTAATTATTCCCGGGATATTGAAGAACTCATTATTTAAAGGTTAGAATAATACCCAAGATATGGACAAACCCAGTGAGTGTCAGACACTAGGAATGTTGGCTGACTTCAAAGTTATGAAATTATTTCATTTCTCATGATAATTCTTGACTTGCCAAGTTAGTGAATTTTTAAGAACACTGAACAGATTTTAAGATAAATGTGAACTAACCCATTCTCGTGGAGTCAGGGACTTCCCTCAAGGCATAGTTCATGTTTGACTTGCCTGGCTCACATTTGGGGATAAAATGAGTTAGGACAAGTTCTTAGCACATTCCCTCCCTGGGAAAGAAAAACCAACTGCACAACTTGGAGAGGCTCTGAGAATCTGCAGTTGCCATGGATACTTTAACCTTTATAAAAATGTTTTCTCCATATGGCAACACAATTTACTTCAATGAAAATAAATAAGAATTTTTTATTTATTTTCTGTCCATCTGTTGCCTTCTTTTTTCCTCTAATTAAAAGTTAGAGTTTTAGTTGCCCAGGTCATCATAATGACTAAAAATAAATTAAAATATCATAAAACCTTTCAATCTTTTCTTAGGATATGTGTTGGCATGTCTCCTAAATTAAATTTTGCTGATGTCTCTTACATTTGATAGTAACTTAAAATAGAGTTCCAATTCTTTGGATAGGTTTCTTCATCATTTATACTTATATATAGTTACAATAGATGTAACAGAACAAACAGAAGCTTGACAATTTTGATTTACAAATCCAAGAGTATCTGAATGACTATAAGAGAACCTCTTGAGTTTATTTTCTTGGCTTCTGTTTCTGAGCTCTTCTGAATTATCTTTTATCATGTGCATCCTACATATTCTAAAACCTTCCTCTAAAGAATTATATCCAGCCAAATTCTGAGAATCATCAGCTGCCAAGCTGTCCAAAGATTATATCGGTCACTGTTTTACTTACTAATTAAGAGGAAAAGAATCATCCACATCTGCATATATATATATACACACACAGGCATATCACACATGACCTGACTATAGAGAATGCCCATGCCCTTTTCTTTCATAAAAACCCTGCATATCATTGCATATATATATATATATATATGTATATGTATATATGTATGTATATGTATATATGTATGTATGTATATATATATGCTGTATGTATTTATATCTGATTTCATGATCAAAGTATTTGAAGTGTCAATAATGATAATTATAATAAATGAACAAGCTTGCTTATTGAACCTTTTTAGAATTGAATAAAAATGAAGGCACAACATACCCAAATTTATGGGACACAATGAAAGCAATGCTAAGAGGAAAACTCATAACAACTCTGAGTGCCTCCAAAAAGCAGCTGGAGAGAGCATACACTAGCAGCTTAACAGCACACCTGAAAGTTCTAGAACATACAGAAGCTAATACACTCAAGAGGAGTAGATGGCAGGAAATCATCAAACTCAGGGCTGAAATCAGCCAAGCTGAAACAAAAAGAACTATACAAAGAATCAACCAAACCAGGAGCTGGTTCTTTGAGAAAATCAACAAGATAGATAAACCCTTAGCCAGACTAATCAGAGGGCACAGAGACAGTATCCAAATTAACTAAATCAGAAATGAAAGAGGAGATATAACAACAGAAACTGAGGAAATTAAAAAAAAAAAAATCATCAAATCCTACTACTATACTCAACACAACTGGAAAATCTGGATGAAATGGACAATTTCCTAGAATGATACCAAATACCAACATTAAATCAGGATCAGATAGACCATCTAAATAGTCCTATAACCCCTAAAGAAATAGAAGCAGTCATTGAAAGTCTCCCAACCAAAAAAAGCCCAGGACCAGATGGTTTTAGTGCAGAATTCTATCAGACCTTCAAAGAAGACCTAACACCAATACTCTTCAAACTATTCCACAAAATACAAACAGAAGGAACACCAATTTGTTCTATGAACGCACAATTATGCTGATACCAAAACCACACAAAGATCCAGCAAAAAAGAGAACTTCAGACCAATTTCCCTTATGAATGTCTATGCAAAAATACTCAATAAAATTTTTGCCAGCCAAATCCAAGAACACATCAAAACTGTCATTCAACACAATCAAGGAGGCTTCATCCCAGGGTTGCAGGGATGGTTCGGTATACGGAAATCCATCAATGTAATCACTACATAAACAAACTCAAAGAAAAAAAACCACATGGTCATTCCATTAGATGCTGAAAAAGCATTTGACAAAATTCAGCATCCTCTCATGTTAAAAGTTTTAGAAAGATCAGGAATTCAAGGCCAATACCTAAACATAGTAAAAGCAATATACAGCAAACCGGTAGCCAACATCAAACTAAATGGAGAGAAACTTGAAGCAATCTCACTAAAATCATGGACTAGACAAGGCTTCCCTCTCTCTCCCTATCTATTCAATATAATGCTTGAAGTTCTAACTAGAGGAACTAGACAACAAAAGGAGATGAAAGGAATAGAAATTAGAAAGGAAGAAGTCAAATTATCACTATTTGTAGATTATATGATAGTATATCATACTATCATACTTAAGCAACCAAAAAAAAAAAAAAAAACTAGACCAGAGAACTACTACAGCTGATAAAAACTTCAGCAAAGTGGCCACATATAAAATTAATTCAAACAAAGCAGTAGCCGTCCCATACTCAAAGGATAAATAAGCTGGAAAAGAAATTAGGGAAACAACACCCTTCACAATAGTCACAAACAACATATAGTATCTTGGTGTGACTCTAACCAAACAAGTGAAAGATCTGTATGACAAGAACTTCAGGTCTCTGAAGAAAAAAAATCTAAGAAGACCTCAGAAGATGGAACAATCTCCCGTGCTCGTGGATTGGCAGGACAAATATAGTCAAAGTGGCCATCTTGCCAAAAGTGATATACAGATTCAATGCAATCCCCATCAAAACTCCAGCTCAGTTCTTGATAGAGCTAGAAAAAGCAATTTGCAAATTCATCTGGAATAACAAAAAAAAACCCAGGAGAGCTAAAACTATTCTCAACAACAAGAACTTCTGGCAGAATCACCATCCCTGATGATTGATGAGTACCTCAAGCAGTACTACAGAGCAATAGTGTTAAAAACTGCATGGTATTGGTACAGTGACAGGCAGGTAGATCAGTGGAATAGAGTTGAAGACCCAGAAATGAACCCACACACCTATGGTCACTTGATCTTTGACAAAGGAGCTATAACCATCCAGTGGAAAAAAGGTAGCCTTTTCAACAAATGGTGCAGGTTCAACTGGTGGTTAGCATGCAGAAGAATGCAAATCGATCCATTCTTAACTCCTTGTACTAAGCTCAAGTCTAAGTGGATCAAGGACCTCCACATAAAACCAGACACACTGAAATTAATAGAAAAGAAACTGGGGAAGAGCCTTGAGCTCATGGGGAAAATTTCCTGAACAGTACACCAATAGCTTATGCTCTAAGATCAAAAATTGACAAAAGGAACCTCATAAACACAAAGTTTCTGTAAGGCAAAAGACACTGTCAATAGGATAAAATGGCAACCAATAAATTGGGAAAAGATCTTTACCAACCCTACATCCGACAGAGGGCTAATATCCAATATATTCAAAGAACTCAAGAAGTTAGACTCCAAAGAACCAAATATTCCTATTTAAAATGGGGTACAGAGCTAAACAAAGAATTTTCACCAAAGGAATATCGAATGGCTGAGAAGTACCTAAAGATATATTCAACATCCTTAGTCATCAGGGAAATGCAAATCAAAACAACCCTGAGATTTCATCTCACACCAGTCAGAATGGCTAAGATCAAAAACTCAGGAGACAGCAGGTGCTGGGAAGGATGTGGAGAAAGAGGAACACTCCTCCACTGCTGGTGGGATTGCAAGATGGTGCAACCACTCTGGAAATCAGTCTGGAGGTTCCTCAGAAAATTGGGCATAATACTACCGGAGGACCCTGCTATACCACTCCTGGGCATATACCCAGAGGATTCTTCAGCATACAATAAGGACACAGGCTCCACTATGTTCATAACAGCCTTATTTATGATAGCCAGAAGCTGGAAAGAACCCAGATGTCCCTCAACAAAGGAATGGATACAGAAAATGTGGTATATTTGCACAGTGAAATACTACTCAGCTATTAAAAATAATGAATTCATGAAATTCTCAGGCATATGGGTGGAACTGGAAAATATCATCCTGAGTGAGATAACCCAATCACAAAAGAACATACATGGTATGTATTCACTGATAAGTGGATATTAGCCCAGAAGTTTAGAATACCCAACACACAAATCACAGATCAACTGAAGCTCATGAAGAAGGAAGAACATAGATACTCTGGTCCTTCTTAGAAGGGGGAACAAAATACCCACACAGGGAGATACAAAGTGTGGAGCAGATTCTGAGGCAAAAAACATCCAGAGACTACCCAACCTAGGAATCCATCCCATATACAGTTACAAAACCCAGACACTATTGTGGATGCCAACAAGTGCTTGCTGACAGGAGCCTGATATAGCTGTCTCCTGGGAAGCTCTGCTAGTGCATGACAAATACAGAGGGGGACACTCTCAGCCAACCACTGAACTGAGCACAGGGTCCCCAGTGGAGGAGGTAGAGAAAGGACCCAAGGAGCTGAGTTTGCAGTGCCATAGAAGGAACAAGATGAGCCACCCAGTAACCCTAGAGCTCCCGGGGTCTAAACCATCAAAGAGTACACATGGAGTTACCCATGGCTCCAGACTCATAGGCAGCGGGGGGTGGCCTTGTTGGACATCATAGACAGGAGAGGCCCTTGGTCCTGGGATGTTGTGGATAGCCCTGGGCTTGTATTTTGATGCTAATTCTACCGGTGGCCTGGAGAAACCGCAAGTTATATGGGATAACATAGATGGGAATAGAGTACTGTAGTGGGAGATCCACCCACTCTAGGTGTATAGCTTGTATTGTTATTAAGTTGAGATTTCTTTTACCGGGTATTAGGGTTGGAAAAATATAGCAACACTGGGAAGGCTCGATGCTGCAGTGTAGGGAAATACCAGGACAGGGAAGCAGGAGTGGGTTGATTGAGGAACAGGGGGAGGGGAGGTGGGTAATGGGATTTTTCCGGGGAGGCAAACCAGGAAAGGGGACAATATTTGAAATGTAAATAAAGAACATATCTAATAAAAAAATTAAAAAAAGAAAAAATAAGTGTCTAATGGACATAGGTGTTAGTAACTTTATTTTAAATGACTTTCTATATTTATATTATAAACTGGTGGAACAAAAGTACATCTTGATAAATCACTAGACACATATATCTCTTGCCTATATTTTTATATGACATTAAGATGCTTATATAAATGAATTCTTATATAAATTCTTCCATAGAGTTGGTGAGTCAATAATTATCTGAACCTGAGATTTCATACAAGGAATACCCTCTAGCTAAAATTTCCATCCCAACCACCACGTTGTGAGATGTCAGGTTTCTCTCTTTTATAAGTAGATTTATACTAATTGCACAGTATTTGTAGCCTTTGTTGAACTCAGACAATTCTAAGGGAAAACTTACAAGTACTTCACACTGAAAAATGAAGTACTCAGCAGCCCATGGAATGTGGCAGTGGTCACCATTAGCAGCTCTTGCACCATGGCGGTGTCACTCTTAGTTGCTTTAGAAAGACTTTCATAAGTTAGCCCTCTTCCTCTTTTCTTGTTCCTACATAAAAGAGTCTAAGCTCTGCACTAAAAAACAATTCAATTTTATCTCTACCTAATCATTCTTTTTTATGAGAAATTATATTCTGCAAATGTGAAAGGCTCTATAGGGTCCAGAAAATGTCATTGTTTAGTCATGATGCTATCAAGCCATGATGTAGAATTATTTCTGCATGGCTTTATCATAATGTTAGCTAACAAGCATCTTTAAATTGAGTTTCTATGAAAACTCAGAATGCATGACATAGTTCTTCTCACTGTTCTGCTCATTTCCCAACATTACAATACACTTAAACCAGACACTGCAAATGAGTAGATGAACTTTGTTTTCTAGATAATATTTTGTATAAGTAATATTTTTTTAAAAAATCTTAATTTTCATTCACACTGCTCACCTGTCTTATCACCCTTTGTTTACTTGATCTTTTTCATATTTTTATTAAATTTTCATACATTTTGGCCATAGTTTTTTCCTCCACAGATCTTACCCTATTTGATGTTTTACTATCAATATCTCAGTGTCTGATTTGTAGTTTAATATCATTATCCATGTAAGATATAGCTTCTATCTTAAAAGAATATTCAAAAGAGAAAATATTTTAATATTGGGATTTAATTTAATTATTTTGTGTATAAATGTCTCTACTAAAATTTGTGAGAATTTGATTTTGGTTAGTCTCATTAACCTTGATTCATTTATTCAATAAATGTATTAAATGCCCACTGTAGAGTAAAATGCCATATTAATGAGTTTAAAAGTTTGATAAATAAATGGTGTATAGTTTTAATGTTAATATATGTAAAAGTTATAGGTTTGAGACATATCAATATATTCAGTTGCTTATTGCCCTTGAATTACATCTTAATGTTTTACCCTCCTTAAAAATTTCTATAATGAGTACAGTGAAATGGGAAAAATCCTTGTAGTTGTTTGAATTTTTAGTTTCTCATTAGAACATTGTGCACAACTGTAGGGTAAATTATAAAACACAGAAGCAAGCCTCATTCACTTATTTTTTAAAGTATAAAAATCTTTACAGCGTTTTTAAGTGAGTAATAAATGCATCAGCTCACAGAAAAGTCTTTGGCACCGTTATAGTGTGGCCTTAAGTAGTGTTCAGCATCCACTCACTTTCTCAGCTTCCCCTTTCCTAGTGGGCTCTGTTCTCCTGAAGTGCATCTTAGTTTTCTTTCTTCCTGAATATATCAGTTCAGGAATTCTCTCTTTAGACATGTCTGTGGGTGGTCCTCAGGGCTGATCTCTAACTCCCTGACCACTAATTCTGTTTTATTTTGTACAGGAAAAGAAAAATGACTTGAAAGCTGTATATACTCCCATCTGAAGTCTTCAGTAGTAAAATTACACATTTAGCCTGGCTGGCAGCATAGTCCTTCGGGATTCCCACACACACAGTTGTGACCACTATCCCTCGCCTTTAAGTGGTCAATTAAAGTTCCAAGAGTGTCTCCTGGTTAACTTTTCTACTCAGTAGAAAAATATTAAGCACTACCTAAATTGTCTAGAAAAGAATGAAAAGTCTACACAGAGACACCCTGTCTCGGGGAAAAAAAAAAAAAACAAAAGAAAGAGGGGGGGGATTGATGGGAAGGTGGTAGAGGAAGTGAATCACTAAGGGAAACTCTTCAAAGAAAAGAAGTAAAAGACCCCTACCCCCCAGCCCCAGAGGTGATAAAGGAACAAGGAAGCCTTGGGCTCCGGGGCAGAAGGGTTGAGGCCCCTCACCCTGCTTTGCCTCATCCTGTTGTGCAGCCTTGTGCCTCCTACACACTTGTTCTGTTACACTACAGATGCTGTGTGTTAGTGTCCAGAGACCAGCACTAATTCCTAAATAGATCACAAACTCTGAGCTTTATAAATGCATATAGCTCTCACCTAGGCTGAATTAGGCTAGGTCTAACTTCCGCCTTCCTTTTTTTCCAGCCAGCTAACACTATTAACTGTGTATGTCTGTTGCTTTGTAAATCTCAAGTCCCTTTGGCGTGGAATGAACTGTGATCTTTGCCAATAGAAGTTTTACCCAAACTGAGCCCCAGCTCTTAAGCTCTCCTAATCACAGTAGCCTGGAGCAGCCCTCACCCCACCCCCTTGTCTGGACTGCGGGAGCACCCTCTTCTTCCCCTCTGCCTCTGTGGTCCATTTGCTCTTGAGAATCTCCCTAGAGGCTAGTCTACTCCTGTGGCTCAAAGAGCACACCTCATCTCTTCCACTGGGCCTCAGCACTGCCTTCCTTATGAGGCCCACACCACACAGATGAGCTGGATAGATGGCAGAAAATATCTCATTGAAATATAAATTTCATTATTTTTATGCCAGATTTTATGTCAATTCTTTATATTCGTGTCTAAAAATTAAAATCCAGATAGGAATATTATTTCTCAAGAGGAAGCTTTAGCCACTGTAATCAAGAAGACATTTCCTACCATAGCCTATGGGACTGTCTGATCATTGCCGTCCATGGCCAACTAGTGCTAAAGACTCCCAGGCATAGTGACTCTACCACAGGTGGGCTGATGTGCTCCTGGGCCTTCGGAGATCCTTCTCATCGACTTTTCTCCATGAATGCAAATGCAATATCCTAGGAAATTATATGCATGTAATTCCCAGTGATAGATATTTCTTTTTTTTTTTTTTTTTTTTTTTTTGGATTTTTTGGATTTTGGTTTTTTGGAGACAGGGTTTCTCTATATAGCCCTGGCTGTCCTGGAACTCACTCTGTAGACCAGGCTGGCCTCAAACTCAGAAATCCGCCTGCCTCTGCCTCCCAGAGTGCTGGGATTACAGGCGTGCGCCACCACTGCCCAGCCAATAGATATTTCTTAACGGTGGAACATTGCAAGTCCTTAGTTGATGCATATGGGGAGAAGGGCTAAATTTTCTTCTCATTTGACTTTTCTGTGAGAACTGAATCCAAAATGAATCTGAATTTTAATAATTCAAAGAAAATATTTTTGCCAACATTCTGAAAACAATTAATTGCCAAAGAAAACCTAATGGCATATTTCTTGGTGGTACTAAATCAATAAAAGTTGTATGCAGGAAGGATCAGTTTATTAAACTGATCTCATATGCAAATGTGCATATCCTCAATTAAAGTTACGTTTTATCTATTAAAAAAAAAAAAAAAAAAAACCTCTCAAGTCTATGGCACATTCAGGAAATCTAGCTGCACTGACCTTAAGTAACTTTCCTCCTTGGGCTTTGTATTGTATTGTTTTGGTTTTTTGCTTTTTGTCATTCCCGGCTACTAGTACCTCCAAAGAAAACAACTTTATTTCCTTTAGCTTTGTGTGGATCTGAACTTTATTCCCAGTTGCCGCTATTTAAAAAAGAAGAAGAAAGAAATGTTTCCAAATAACTACTATTGCTTCTCTCTCTCTCTCTCTCTCTCTCTCTCTCTCTCTCTCTCAGCTAATATTTACACATCAAAGATATTCTGATACTGTTATATTGTCGAGCATATATAGGTGAGATCCTGTTTTTACTGAGGGTGCTTGCTGCCCTGTCTTTTTGCCTTTGGTCTTTTTTAGAAGTCTTCGGCTGGTAGCCTTGTTGTTTCCAGGGCTCATCAGCAGTGGTGTGAAGGAGGACCTGAAGGAAGGTCATAATAGAAGCAGGAGGAAGCTGGGGGATTTAGGAAAGATGTATGCAGGCATCCTCAGGGCAGTGCTACCATAGCCATCTACAGAGCGCATCCTCAGAGCAGTGCTACCATAGCCATCTACAGAGCGCATCCTCATGGCAGTGCTACCATAGCCATCTACAGAGAGCATCCTCAGGGCAGTGCTACCATAGCCATCTACAGAGAGCATCCTCAGGGCAGTGCTACCATAGCCATCTACAGAGCACATCTTCAGGGCAGTGCTACCATTGCCATCTACAGAACGCATCCTCAGGGCAGTGCTACCATAGCCATCTACAGAACACATCCTCAGGGCAGTGCTACCATAGCCATCTACAGAACACATCCTCAGGGCAGTGCTACTATAGCCATCTACAGAACACATCCTCAGGGCAGTGCTACCATAGCCATCTACAGAGCACATCCTCAGTGCAGTGCTACTATAGCCATCTACAGAACACATCCTCAGGGCAGTGCTACCATAGCCATCTACAGAGCGCATCCTCAGTGCAGTGCTACCATAGCCATCTACCAGTCCTAGAACAAGTCCTTCAGTACAAGGGTCAAACTGCTTCACTAGAGCACATGGCCAGTGACCGGAGAATTTTCAAACTAAGCATGTTGTCAGGGTTCTTCCAAAGGCTGAAACTGAAAGAAAAAAATGTGCCTGCATAGAACCTTTCATTTTGTGGATAATACCATGTCTGCCTTAAGTGCATCTTCATAGATCTGTGACTCTGTGGATGTTTTCAGTGTCGCCTAGTCTGTAGTTGGGAGTGTTTCTTCACCTTTAGTTAGGTCTACTAAATAATGGAATGAAAAGCCTGGCATTCCGTATCATATAAACACTTAAAGTATCAGTTTTCATTACTTCCTAAGCATATCAAATATTGTTTATATATTTTATAAAGTATTAATTCCCATATATTTAATATACCTGTATTAAACTGATTTTTATTGGCTAAGTTGGTGATTACTAGCTAAAATAGTAAATACTTGAATGAGCCACAAAAGAAACTCAGCTATTGCCAAGAGTCTCCATAATGTAAGTCAATAGGGCTATGCGCCCAGAGGCTCAGCTGCCCAAAGTCACAGTGACATACCATGCAAAAACACATTATCTCATGTCCAAAGGTCGATGGTATTTCTGATTTAAAGGTAGAATCTCATAAAATACTTATTACATGGATTTTGTCTTCTGTTTTATGTTTTATCAAAAAGAAAAAGAAAAAGAAATCAAGGACTGGTAATTTAGAGTCAAAAAATAGCGCTATAGGGAGAAGTTAGCTGAACGTGCTATCAGCCAACACCAGTGGTCTTTGATCTCACATTTAAACCTCTTGTCCTCCAAATGAATGAAGTAGCTTTTTTCCTCCTCAAATGTTCAACAGACCTTTTGCCATTTGGTAGAACCATTATTTCAAACTGTGATCTGGAAAACAATGTTGACTCTGGCATATTTGCTATTCTTAGCCTGGTGAACTAAGCTGGAAGTGGATGAATAATGCAGGTTAGAAAGAAAACACATGCTAGAGATTACAAATAGAGAGAGGTCTTCCAGCAACAAGACTTTCATTTTAGGACTAGATTTTTGTTGGCATGTTTGGCATTATGACAATTATTGTTTTTCTTTCCAGCTGTTACACATCTGTATTGAAGGCTGGGGTAACTGGCGTTGGTCAGAGCCCTTCGTTGTGGACCATGCCGGTACATTTATTAGAACGATTCAGTACAAGGGTCGAACTGCTTCACTCATCATCAAAGTTCAACCACTCAGCGGAGTGCAAAAACAGGTGAGTCTCCTTGTGTTCATGACCCAGACATCTCCTGATCTTTGTATAATGGGCATGACTATTAAATGTGAGTAAGTAGTATGGAACACATACCAGTGGTTAGGTATGTCTGCAGTCTGACACTATGCACATGAATACTTAGTGCTGATGGTACTGATGAGGACAGTGGCTTCCGACCCTTTGGCCCTCGTCCTTTACTAGAGTTGCTAAAGAGCAGTAAAGTTTACTGGATTTTAGTTCCACCTTTGTCCCTGTCACACCTGCCTTCTGGTAGGGGTGCTAACGAGCTGTGAAATAGCCACAGGCCTTTCCTGAGAAGGAAAAGGAGCACAAAGGAGGAGAGACTCTTGGATGATCCACCAGCGGATAACCAGGAGTTGCTTCTCGCGCCTGTGCACACAGGAACACTGTGTATGGAAGGGGTGGCGCCAGCTCCTGTGATAGCCTGCGCCTGCGCTCCAGCAAGCTTTGCTTTTCCTAAGAGTTAATATTAACTGCAGTAAAAATTCACTGCAGTCTGACTCTTGGCATATAAAACCTCAGCTCTCAGCACATTTTTTTTGTATTTTATAAAACTTCCTTTTGGCTGTATTTGAAGTTCTAAGACTGCAAAGAGAAAAAAAGTATCTGACACTTTTTTTTCTATATTCTTAAGATGTGAAAATGTGGTTTCTAAAAGATTTTTTTCAAGTGTGCAGCCTATGACAAAAGTAGAAGCGGAAAAAAAGAAGCATTAAAAACCTGAAGACTGGCTTCACCACACACAGTACCTGGGTTTGTTGTAAGGGTTTGAATATACACGTCTGCATCTGATTGTAACCAGCAAAGCAGGGCTCCTGTGACCTGAGGACGAGTAGGAGCCGCACCCTCCTGGGAGAGGGTGGGGTGCCCCTCTCAGAGCAGTGGCCTGAGAGTTCTCCTGGAACTGCCAGGCAGCAGCTAGCAAGAGGAGAGTCGGCCGGATCGCCCATCCTGGACTGGTTAATCAGCGATCTGAACTTGCAGTTCTCATTACTGAGCACAACTGCAGTGGAAGACAGGAAGCAGGGGCACAGTATCCTGAGTAACCCTCACGTCACTCCTCAGAGGTCTGTCTACACAAAGGCAGGATAAAATGTCACATACCAAGAGTGTGACACAATCTTTGTTCTCAAATTGCAAATTCGTGTAAAACTGGCAGTAAGTGTGAAGGGAATTTAGGGGCTGTATTGAAAAAATAGTGCTTCATCAAGTCTTTGGAAAATATTTAGAATTTGGATTAAGGCAAAATACTCCAAACATTATCAAATAGACAAAGACATAAATATGAAACAATGAGTATTTCTGAAAGATATAGGAGAGGACCTACCTGTGGTATGAAGAAGACTAAGGCTGGAGCTCCTGCATGCCCTAAGAGTTCTTGGTGGTTGTACCCCGTGTGATAAATGTGTACCCATCCTCTGACTCTGTCCCTTGTGGTCATCCAGAAAAGCATCCCCTTCCCGTTTACGAGCGTGTCTGAGACACGGTCCCTCGGCTTTCTTTGCCTTGAACACTTTAAATAGAGGCCTAGTCACCCTCTCTGTGGTTGCTCTCTACCAGCTATTAGGACAGTGATCCGCCTGCCTCTGCCTCCCAAGTGCAGGATTAAAGGCATGCGCCACCACTGCCCAGCCTAGGACACAAAATCTTTTACCATTCTACCAAACTTTTACTATTCTCCATATATGTAAGGCATACACAGCGAGCACACAACTTACTGTGAGGACTCTGCAAGTCACTTCCGTATACAGCCCCTTACAGAAAGCTCAGACAGCAAAAACATGTGCAGCAGGCTGTGTTGATGCATTCACATATGGATATAAATATTCACATATACATGTATACGTAATAAAGAAAAAGAGGTTGCCAGTTTGAGAGTTGGGATAGGACATGGGAGAAGTTAAAGGGGAAATGATGTAATTAAATTTTAATTAAAAGTATGTATAAATAAATAAATAGATGGATAGATAAATAAATAAATAAATAAATAAGAAAAAAAGAAAGCCTTTCAGCTTGGAAAGGGAGAGTCTCCTAAGCCTCAGGAGTTTCTAAAATCTTATCAAACTTTTCCCTCTCCTCTGTCCTTCCCACTCATATACACAGGCAATATTTATTTTTTTTCAGTTAGATCTCATTTCATTTCTATAGCCATGATAATTTAGTATTCAGATCAGGTGATGGTATCAAACATCCAAAATAGAGAATTTTTTTTCAGCTGATGAGGTTAGGAAGAAAGAAATTAACCAAGCTTCCAGGGAACTTTGTCTCATTTTTGTCTTGGCCTCTTTCCTTTCCTCCCACCTAAATTTAGGAGTTGGCAATAAACAGCGGCTGCCTGATTGCTGAGTCTCATAGGATGCAAGTCCCTGGTGAGCTTTTGATATGTCCCTGACAGTGGAGAGTTGTCCAGAAAGCTATATCATTTCTCCTGGTTGAATAGAAGCTGGATAGGTACCATTTCCCATGATTCTTAGGTGTTATGCTACTTAAGCACCCAGGCTTGCTTCTGTATTTCCTGTCTCTTCACTGAAGAATGTCCTGCCAGTCTAAAAGCTCAAATGCATTATTTGTGCATCTCTGTACATACACTTTTAATCACAGTTAAGATATCGTTTTCCAGAGCATCTGGCACTCTGGAGTTACTCTTTCATATCACTGTTCTTCTTGGCACTGATCTAATAAGAGCTTTGAAACCTGCTAAGTAAAATCATATGTAGAAATCTTCAGTGTGCATCTTTGTGGCTTTGGGGAAAGAGAAAAATTAGTGTGAAACCTGGAAATATGTATTAAAGAGAAACACTACATTTTTAAAAATTAAGTAGCTGTCTTCAACTGATAAATAAATCTTGAAATTTAAAACATAATTTGCAAAATAAAGGCACTGTGGGTTGCCCAATTTGAAGAAAAGCAGTCAGAGCTTTGCTGAGCCCAGTTCCCTGAAAGCACCCTTCCAGTGAGTGGCCATTTTGGATTCCCTTTATCAAACTTGTCTTCCTCCCTGGACATTTTAAAGGATTTTCCCCTTTTATCAAATTTGAAAACCTATTTAACAAGCTTTTTACTTTAAAATGAAACTATAAAAACCGACCAAGAGGATCTTTGTCTTTAAAAGAAGTGAGTCCCAGATGGTTGCAAAGATGTTGTGGTTTCTGTGAGAGAGGCAAAGTCTCTCCTAGATCCCCTGGGATGCAGAGGTTGTAAAGTAAGCTTCATGCGTTCATATTGCCAGGCCTGCATATATTAGGAGTAAGCCAGCTAGATAATACCTTGGAGTTTTTTAATGTTTATTTAAAACTAGGTGCTACTATGGCATCAAAAAAATGTCCTACCACCAGTGCGCAGTAATCCCTAGCATATGTTAGAGAAACGCTTGCCCACTAATTTAGGAGTTGGATTTTATGGTTTGTTTTTGTTAAAGCATAGTTCTAAAGCATTATAATGGCTAGCATGTCTAGGGGAAGTGTAACAGTGAAGAGCAGCTTGCTTTACAGATGTGCTCCTAAAGAATTGGATTCTGACATAAATGTTTAAGAAAATGCTAGGGGTTGGAGAGATGATACAGTGCTTAAAAATGTTTAATAATTTCAGTTTATGGGAATTCAAAGCCCTCTAGACATCAAAGGTACCTGCACACATGTGATCCAAACAGATTCTGCAGCACTCAAATACACATCAAGAAAATAAATAATTTTTTTAAGAATAAAATGCCATCACTTCTTGGATAAGATCAAGTGAAAAATAAAATACCTTATCCTTGTACTCAAAAATGCAAGGTACTATAGACAGGCCATTTAATATTTGGAGTCTCATTCTAGGGGCTTGTTCTAAACACATAATAATTCCTCAAATGTAGTTATTCATGGGGCTGGAAAGATGACTCAGGAGTTAAGGTCCTCGAAAGGATCTGATTTTGGTTCCCAGTGACTACGAAGTGGATCGCAACTACCTGTCAGCCCAGCTCCAGGCGATTCACACCCTCTATGGCCTCCACCTTCATCCATAGCAGATACATGGACACACTACATGCTCATATATAAAAATCTGACTTCCTAATCTCAAGATAGCTACATAGCCTCTGCATGTGCTCTCATGACAAATTCAGGAACCTTGTAAGTCCTGGATTATCCCCCTGAGCACTGCAGAATGAGATCCTCATATTAACAACAAAACTCCATGTTTACCCTAGGCTTTGGCAACAGGAGAATGGAATCACCTTTTACCACCTGCAGGACAGCTGAGGGCCAAGGGAGGTATCTGAGTATCTTTGACACTTAAACTCAAAGTGTTTTACAGCAAGGGAAAAATGTCAGGCTATGAAATGAGAAAGGAACCAATGGTGCTTGGTAATGTTCCTCTTTCTTGTAAAATCTAAATTGATGAGTAGGTATTAGGTTTTTAGGATAGAAGCTTATTATTGGGACTATCTTCAGTACAGACTATGGGTCAGACCTGGCAAGCTACTCACTAGCTACATACCTGTGTTTCCTTCTTGTTAAGGAGAATCCCTCCAGCACGTACTTGAGTTAGGGCTCTCTGTCAAAACAGAGCCAATTAATAATATGAAAGAATTGCTTGTTAGGCTGTTCAGTTGATTGATTGATTATAAATCAGTTCCCATTACTTATGGAAACAGAAGTCCCAAGATCTACAGTCAGCAAGTTCAAGTGTCAATGTGCAGTTTCAGTCTGACCCTGGATCCTCAGAACCTGCAAAGCTGTCCAAAGCTAGCAAGTATTTCCATTTGAATGAGATGGCTAGGATCAGTGTCCCTGTGCAGTCAGCAAAATGCATGCCCTTGCCCTTATCACCGTCCACCTTGACTGGATGATGCCCTTACATCAAAGGAGGAACAATCTACTCTACTCGGTGTGCCTGTTCACATGATAATGTCATTTAGACATGTCCAGGATAAATACCATTTGATAAATGCCTGGGCAGTCCAGTGTTCAGTCAGGTTGATACATTAAAATTGGTTATCATATGCTTAGGCCCATAATAATAATATATGTGTTACTGATATTATTTTATAATCTGAAAAATATCACAGATAAGCAGTATAGCTTTTAAAAGTATTACATTAGAGACTGAGGTAATAGTTCAGTAATAGTGCACTTGCTTGGGATGTGTAAATCCCAGGGTTCAATCTATAATACTATAAAAAAAAGGAAGTTCTGTTTTCTATAGTCATGGTGAATATTCATATTGCAGAAGGACTTGTTTTCTAAAATATTAACTGTGTAAGAATAAATTTTGCAATATCTTTCCAATTTCAATCAACTCAAAAAAATATTTCTTACTACTTTCTATGGCTTATATTCTTGGCTGGATGCAAAATAAGATAATCCATGGGTTTAATGGAAACTTCTAGGTGTTTATTTTTAAAGTTGTATAGTACTACAATGTAGAAAAGCAAAATATAGTATAATTCTGTATTTCAATCAAAGCTCATTTGTATTAGTTTCCATCAAGATCTCTTAGCAGATAAGAGAGCTCTTGGAGAGCAGCCTGAGGGCGCTGATCTCTGCTGCTCTCACCTCGCAGTGAGTGCTCTCACTTCCCAAGCGTGGCCCCTTGTGTATCAGGTGTCCGCACTGACCACCATTTCCTGGCCAGTCACCTCTCAAGACTTGAGCAAAGTCCTTCCTGCAGGACCCGTTGTCCGTTCCTTCTCCAGCCCTTGCGTCTCACTGTGCTTGTGGTGATTGGTAGGCTTGAGCCTTCCTTACCCCGGCTGCCAGGTGAGCTGTGCACAGACGCGCTTCCACAGCTCTTATTGCACATCTTTAGCTCAGTCATCTCTCTCAAGCACCTCACCAGTTCCAGCTGCTCACTGGTTCCCAGCCTATCTGTCTCCTCTTTAAATATCATCAACTGTATATGAACAACATCCATTTCTTCTTTAAAGACTCCTTACCCTGTCTTACTAAACTGTTCATCTGTAGTGAACATCAACACATCTCCCGAAGGAATATATATTTCTGGCTAATGACATCCAAATTGATGAACCTTTTGTATATTTATATATCATTTTTTTAGATTGTCATCTGTGGAAGACAGATCATCTGCAGTTATTTGTCTCAGAGCATAGAACTGAAAGTTGTTCAGCATTACATTGGTCAAGATGGACAAGCTGTAGTTCGAGAACACTATGATTGCCTCACAGCCAAACAGAAGTTGCCTTCGTACATATTAGAAAACAGCGAACTGACGGAGCTGTGTGTGAAGGCTAAAGGAGATGAGGACTGGTCAAGAGATGTGTGTCTGGAACCCAAAGCCTCTGAGTATAGCACTGTCATCCAGGTATGAAAGTTCCTGATATCTGGAACAGAGTGACTTTAAAAAGAGAAATGTTCTCATTGTGCATTTACTTTATGTAGCCCATACTTTTTAATAAAATTAAAATTGGTATGTGCAGAAAATGAAACCTAAAATAGCAAAGAAAAACTAGTCAATGCTTCAGGCATGGCTCCCATCTCCGCCCAGGCTTCCCAGAGGTGGGACTGGGGTCCTGCCTTCCCCACTTGAGGATCTTCGTGATGATGTTATGTTTTATCTCTGTCTGAATCTTCACCACCTTCATCTTCATCTCTTTAAGAACTGGATCTCTTCATTCCCCTGCCATCTCATGTCACTCTCCATGTATAGACTTCTTCACCTTTGCAGGAAAGATCCCTTTTCATTTTAAGTCTGGCTTTACTTCCTTAGTATTCCTAGTGGCTTTTTCCTGTAACTGTAAACTTCTTTCATCATCTAAACTGATACTTTGTCTATTTTGCTTGATTATCAGGCTATTTGGGATCTTACAGGGCCTTTCCTATCTCGTGTGCAGGTGCCTACTTCAAACAGTTCCATTATTTATGTGTGGTGCACAGTTTTGACTTTGGAACCCAACTCTCAAGTTCAGCAGCGAATGGTGAGTGCTTTCCCAATCCTGAAACATGGTGTCCGACACTGACCTTTCCTGCTCTCAAATAAATAAGGTCAGAGTGACCCAGGGAGGAGATTTATTACACGCGTGTTCAGCATCCAACAGCTGGAATTCTGCAACAAAGCAAATATGAAAGTTGTTCTGTTCTTCTATTTTTATAGATTGTGTTCAGCCCTCTTTTTATCATGAGAAGTCATCTTCCAGACCCCATTATTATACATTTGGAAAAAAGAAGTCTGGGTTTGAGTGAAACACAGATTATTCCAGGAAGAGGGCAGGAAAATCCACTGCAGAATGTCGAACCTGACCTTACACATCACCTGACATTTCAAGCACGGTATGAGCAAAGTAGATTTTCCACAGAAGTAAAAAGTAGCCTCAAGCTATTCTGGGTACATGGGTGCAGCCTTACTTACATTCTGACCTGAGGAAAATGTTAAGTAAAACCCTCTGCTCCACCTTCCATTCGTAGCCATGGCTTTATATAGAATTCCATAAGGCCTTTTTCATTAACCTTATAAATAACCAAGTGGGATCATAAAAATGTAATTTATTTTAGATTTTATTGGCACCTTTCTCTCTGCAGAGAAGAGATAACTAGAGATCTCACCCAAGCATGGGTAGGTGGGAGGAAGAACCAGGGTGCAGATGATCTAAAAACTATGCCATAAATAGAAGTCACAAAAGAAAGAAAAACAGAAGGGAAGGGAAGGAAAAAAAGAAAGGAAGGAAGGAAAGAAGGAAGAAAGGAAAGAGGAGGGAGGAAAGGAGGGAGAATATCCCACAGATCAGTGTCATTCTAACTATACTTCTAGTTGTTGGATTTTTTTTCAGTAAATTATAAATCACTTTAAAAAAACTGCTAATGTTTTCTCTTTTCATTTCCTAGAGAAGAATATGATCCTTCAGATTGTGCTGTTCCCATATCAACAGCCCTCATTAAGCAGATAACCACTAAGATACAACCTGGAGGCACAGTTAATGAAATGCTTGATGAGTTCTATGGATCAGAAAAGTCCCATGAGCCCACTTGGCCTTACAGCAAGAAAGATTCTGACAGGTGACATTCTTCGTTAGTTTTCTACATGTACTTTTAAACATTAAGTAAAACATCATTGACAAAATACTAGCTTGTTATAGAGACTTTTTGTTGCTGACAAGATACCCGAGTACCATACCCTGCAGGATAAAAGACTTACTTTGTCTCGGTTTCTGAGCTTTTAGCCCATTGTGGGAGGGAAGGCTTCGCAGAGCAGAACAGCACCTGTCAGGGCAGGCAGAGTGCAGAAGGAAAGGTCTTTGCAAAAGCCTTCGCTCTTAGCTTTCTCTGTCTTGTTTTTATTCCCTCTCAGCCTCAACCTATTGGATGGTGCTGCTCACATTCAGAGTTAATTCTCTCTTAAACATCTTCACCAGTGTACCCAGAGATGTGTTTTGCTAGGAATCCCATATGTAGTTCTCGGTTTAGTCAGGTTTATAGTCTGATTAACCATTATGTTAGGTAGAGTAAATGCCATGGAGCAGAGCCTCTGAATGTGTCAGATTCTGATGACATCTAGTTGGGTCTAGCTTTATGGATATTTTTACTCAGAGTAAAGCATCATTACATGAAAAGCTGCTTTCTCCTGCTTGCAAGTGCTGCACTGGGTGAGTCTGGTGTGTGGTGCTATCCTGCACAGTGGCAATCCTGTGGCACTGTGTATCTGGAATGCGCAAATAGACTTCATAAATCCTGAACTTATCGTATCACAGTGAATCACGTGGATGTGTTCTTTGGAACAGGAGTGAGCAGCTGAGTCAGTGGGATAGCCCAATGAGAGTCAAACTGTCAATCTGGAAACCACATGTCAGAACCCTGTTGGTAGAACTGCTACCGTGGGCCCTGCTTATCAATCAGTCCAAGTGGGATCTCTGGCTGTTTGAAGGAGAGAAGATTGTTCTACAGGTTCCTGCTGGCAAAATTATTATTCCTCCTAATTTTCAGGTAATATAACTTAAAACTAGCATATTCTTTTCTCTCAATAACAAGATTATATTCTGAGGTTACACTTACATCTTATTAGGATGGATTCCTTATGGAAAACTGACCTGGTAGGTGCATATATAAAGGGTATGGAATGTTCTTTGATATTTAAACATTTTTCAGATGTATTTTACCTCATCATCAGTACTCCTGCCTAAATCATTACTACATCTGATGACACATACAAATTACATTCCCATTGCATACAAGTTATTTGACAAGCATAGGAACTGTAGTAAACACTAATTCACCATCCAGCCTTGGCCTTTATAACTGTACTTGGATGTGCCTAATTGTGAACATCACTTGTTAATTATAACACCATAGAATCATTAGTGTCATAGGTGGAAAATTCTAACTTCCAACTAGAAATTCATAGAAAGCCTTCATAGTCTGCCACCAGAGACTTTTTAAAGCTAACCCATTTCAAAAAGCAATATAAATTTATAAAAAAAATCTTCAAAAAATATTTCCTAGTAGAGAACAATTTCAGACATTCCACTTTATAAACATCTTTATTCAATTGTAGTTTTCCTATTTCTTAAAGTAATTGGATGCAGTTACCTTATGGAATTGGAATGTTAGCCTATATAGGAATAATGTCGCATATTCTTCTCATGTCAAATGAGATGAAACCTTTCAGTTTTTAAGTCTTTGGAATTCATGGGGTAGTCACAGCTTGAGTTTGATTTTTCTCTCTTCCCTGAACTTGAATATTGTGAATCAAAAGGATATTGGAAACCAAACTCCTTTTGTCATTACCAAAGTAAAAGTACAGGGGACTATTTGATTGCCTTAATACAGCTATCATATTTTTTTTTTTAAATCCTGGAGATATGGAAGGGTTAAGAACAATACAATGGAGGCGTTGTTTTTCCAGGAAGCTTTTCAAATTGGAATTTACTGGGCAAATACAAACACTGTGCACAAGTCATTAGCAATTGAACTGGTCCATAATCTGACATCTCCGAAGTGGAAAGATGGCGGGAATGGTGAGGTAGTGACACTGGATGAAGACGCATTTGTTGATGCTGAAATCAGACTTGGGGCTTTCCCAGGACATCAGAAGGTAAGGTCCATGTGGGTGTGGTACAGGGGAGATGGGATACTGTGCTCTTAGAGTGTTTCAAGTATGTCTGCCTCCCCTTCCACGTCCCTTTCTGGTGTTACTTACTCTGAATAGTTTTTTTTTTTTTCCTAGTAGACTATTCTTTTTTTTTTTCTTTCTATATTCTTTGTTTACATTCCAAATGCTTTCCCCTTTCCCGGTTCTCCTCTCCCCATGTGTCCCATAGGCCCTCTTCTCTCCACCCATTCTCCAATTACCCCCTCCCTTTTCTCTGTCCTGGTACTCCCCTACAATGATGGATCAAGCCTTTCCAGGGCCAGGGACCTCTCCTTCCTTCTTCTTGGGAATCATTTGATATGTTAATTGTGTCTTGAGTATTCAGAGCTTCTGGGCTAATTAATATCCACTTATCAGTGACTGCATACTCTGAATAGTTTATAACAGTGAAATACTTGTTTTCTTAACTTTCTGAACTTTTGTTTTACAGTGGAATTTTTTTTTTCTTCACCAGTGGTAAAAACTGGGTTACCAAATTTATCCAGTAACGGCTCTATTTTAGAGTCGTCACCAGTTATTTGATTTATAGTATGGGGACTGGACTTATTCCCAAATATTCACAAACTGTCTTTCACTTCCTCCTTCAGAACAAGAAGTAGGATACCAAACACTATGAGCATTGAGGTCAAAGACTCTACAGGAATGGTTATCTTGCTGGAAAGGGTATCCTGATCAAAGTGATAGGACTAAATCCAATTCTCTGATGGAATTAATTTTACAAGAAGTAATCATATTCTTCAGCATGTGATTGAGAAGTTTAGAAAATGTGTTTTGATTATATTCACTCCCCAATCCATGCCCACCAAATTTTGTGTCCTTTAAAAAAAAAAATCAAGACCAATTTTTGCTGTCAAAATAGTATTTGATATGTGGTCTTCCACTGGATCCAGGATAGCCTATACTGAGGGGTCCACTCTTAGAGAACACTGTCTGTCTCCTTTCCCTCCTTCCCTTTCTCCCTTCCTTCTTCCCTCCCTCCCTCCTTCTCTCCCTCCCCCCCCCAGCCCCCCAGCAGCTAAAACTTGCCATGCCTGGATGTGCATAGATGTGTTGTATGCTGCTGCAACTGCTGTGAGCTCCATGTGTGTGCTGCCCTGCGGTGTCTGTGTGACACAGTTCCTTTACTTCCGGTGCTTGTGCTCTACCCCTCTGAGCCTTGGAAAGTGATAAAATGCGTACATTCCCTATAGGGCTAAGCAGTACACAGTCTTTCTATACCTTGATCAGTTATGGGTCTCTGTGTTAACCAATATCTACTGCAAATAGAAACTTCCCAAATGAGGGTTGAAAGATGCACTAATCCAAAGAGCAGACACTGTAACAGCAGGGCGGGCCTGCCCCATGCTTTTAGAGCAGTGGATGTCAGGCTTGTCTTTGGTCAGATACAAATGGCATGTGCTTTGCAGAATAAACCTAAAACCTGTACAAGGCAATTAATGCAGAGATGTGTGTGGTAGACTCACATCAGTCTGTTTCTGCATGGCCTGCAGCGGGGAGGCTCAGCAGTGCTTTACACCCTCAGTGGGGAGCAGAAAGAATGCCTGCCGGCACAGAGCATTCTCCTCCATCCTCAGTCGGGAGCCTAGCCAGCACAGAGCATTCACACTGGCCTTTCTCTTTGGAGAGAAATTGGGTTTTTGTTGAACATCTTTGAAAG
Source organism: Apodemus sylvaticus (assembly GCF_947179515.1). Classification (NCBI taxonomy): domain Eukaryota; kingdom Metazoa; phylum Chordata; class Mammalia; order Rodentia; family Muridae; genus Apodemus; species Apodemus sylvaticus. Next base: position 3,801,293 of record NC_067488.1, read on the forward strand.
AGCCGTTTGAAAAAAAACTTAAGAACACTTAAGTGACTTGTAAAAAATCCTAAATTTTCTTGAAACAAGAAGTTCACCTTTGCCAGTATTCAAGTCTGGTGTTACTTTCCTCAAAGCTGACTGAGCAGCACGGCTGCTGCTGCTGCCACTGCCAGAAGCACTGTAGTGTTGGTACAGGGGCAGGAGCCTTCAGATCACCTGAAACTGAAGTGCTCAAAGTACAAAACCACCACTAGATAGATACCCAGTGTGAGGGCTTAAAAGGGAGGATGGAGGGGTCAAGGGAGTGTGGCACAGCGGTGAGGGGGAAGGGGGTGCCCAGGGAGGCCCTTGCCCGGGCACTTCTTCCCCCTGAGGGACCACATACACACACAGACATGGTATAGAATAGAGTTTATTCAGAATAGAGGATGGGAGTTAGTGGTATAGAAAGTCAGAGAGAGAGAGAGAGAGAGAGAGAGAGAGAGAGAAGTGGAGTGGAGGCCGGCCATGACCATGTGGAAAGAGGGGGGAGGAGAGCCCATGGGGCAGAGAGGTGAGAGTATGTGGGAGAGCGGAGAGCAAAGAGAGAGAGGAGGGGCAAGTAGCCCCTCTTATAGTGGGCCAGATCTCTGGGGCAGGGCATATCTGGCTATTGCCAGGTAGGTATGGGGTGGAGCTTACACAAAACCCCAACACCCAGGACACCTAGTTTCTTAAAAGTGGTCACAGCATTAACTGAATAAATGTTTGTGTTTGAATAGAAGAATGGGAGAGAAGGGAGGGAGAGGAGAGGAGAGGAATGAAGGAAAAAACAAACTATAGAAATATTCTTAAACATTTTAGGTTCAGGACTCCCTTATACTCTTAAAACATACTGGGTTCCATCCATTTTATCATATTAGAAAAGAAACTATAACTTTTTAAAAATCTATAAGGACTTCACTATATTCCATTAACCACAATATAAAGAATCTGTCATCATCTATTATACTGCCTCTAGGAGATACCAGTGTATACTTATGAAGAAGTCAAAATACAAAGATAAATAGCACATTATTATTATAAAAGTGGTCTTGACCTTGGGATCCATTACAGACACAGCACACATTTCCCAGCCTCCCTATTACAAGCATTCCTTCAGGAGGGGGACAGCTCTAGCCATTCACCAGAAATGCAACACAACAATGAAGTGACACACATAGAGCTGGGCCACATGGGTTCCATCTTTTCCTGTGTCTTGGCCAAGCTGTTTTCCTCTTTTGTTCTATGGAAAGAATATTGACTACCTGTTGTAGGTGGTGTGAGAACTTGGAAGTTTAATATGTATTAATATGTATTAAATACTTCAAACACATCAGAAGCACAATATAAAGTTATATGAGGGTCAATATTGTTTTTCTTCATTGCCATCTTTTGTACAAAAGTTCTCCAAATTCTCCTTGATATACTGAGGAGTATACTAGGTATACTGAGGGTCGCTACTATAATGAACCTGAGGAGGAGGGATGCTAGATAGGAGGATGCTGAATAAGGTGTGTGGTGTTTGTTCACATATAAATGATTTGTAACTACTATTTGAGATCATTGTGAAATCATCTGAAACAAGTCATTGCTCTGCCACTACAACAACAATTGCTTTGCTAAAGGGCCCTGTTGTAATTATTGGACCCTTAAGTGGCCAACACATTTCTGAGACCAGAAAGAAGTGCTATTAAAAATATTCCCCCCAAAATGCAAAACTGCTACTTTCCTAGGCAAATCTACGTATAAAACAACCTTTTAAGAATTGTTGAGGTCATGGAGCTGGAGAAATGGCTGTTCTTCCAACAGACCTGGACTCAATTCCCAGCACCCACATGGCAGCTCACAACTGTCTACAACTCCAATTCAAGGGGACCTGGCACCCTTAGACACATATGCAGACAAAATACCAATGCACATAAAGTACAAAAAATACATTCAGAAAGTAGTTGAAGCCAGGCGGTGGTGGCGCACGCCTGTAATCCCAGCACTTGGGAGGCAGAGCAGGCGGATTTCTGAGTTTGAGGCCAGCCTGGTCTACAGAGTTAGTTCCAGGACAGCCAGGGCTATACAGAGAAACCCTGTCTCGAAAAAAAACAAATCCAAAAAACCAAAAAACAAACAAACAAACAAACAAACAAAAAAAGTAGTTGAGGCTAGATGTAATTCCACACACCTATAATCCCAGCACTTGAGAGATATAAAGGCACAGGGATTCAGAAATTGGGCCCAGCTTGGACAATAGTAAAGATTCTGTCACAAAAGAAACAAACAAACAAAAAAAAATAGTCAAGAATTCTTCATGTGTATTTTTGTGGTGTAAAAACTGTTGTCTTTCCAAACTGTCCCACAGCTATGTCAGTTCTGCATCTCCTCCATGGTGCATCATGGTATACAAGTTATTCAGATTGAAGATAAGACTACAGTAATCAATAATACTCCATATCAGATATTTTATAAGCCACAGTTGTCTGTCTCCAGCCCGTATTCTGGAAAGGAGGTAAGTAATCCATAACATGGTTTTCACTGTTTCTCTCACTTCACTATAAACAGGCTCAACTTTTTTTTAGCCTGGGGCAAAGAATATGCTCACACTGAATATAGAAATCTTATTTGGGCTGAATTTAAAACCATAGATGGCAAGCTGAAGTTAAGCAGAAACGCTGGCTGCCACAGCCCTGGGAAGTGCTGAACCAGCTCTCCAGCAGTGTCTCTCAGAGCAACAGGCGTGGCTTCTGACTCTTGATAATGAACCTGGGACTGGCCCCTGACCTGAGCCACGGAGCCGTGGCTGTGAGCCGTGGCAGGACTCATGGGCCACTTCTCACCACGGCAACGCCTGCAGAAAACAGGTCCAGTGATCATCAGGCCTTTTAACATGGTTCTTTGTACAATTAACATTAACAGTCATATTTTAAGACAGTAAAGAATTGTTTTTCAAAACAGTGTGCTACAGCTCTTTGTTGCTGTAGAACTATCTAATGGACGATCACCACTGCTTACTGAGTCTGTGCTCAGTATTGTTCCTTTTGGCTCCTACAGGTGATTATCAAATGATCAATAGGATGAATGTCTCCATTAACTTAGAGTACATTGTGTAATTACAGAACATCTGAACAGTGGTAGTTCATGGGGCATCATTGGTCGGGCATATCTTCCCAGAAAGCAGCGGAGGCCTCATGCCTCTCTGCAGCCAAGCACTGGCCTGTCTTCAACTTCTGACCCTTCCTCAGCCAACTAGGATTTTTTCCCCAGATATGATAGTCCCTAGACATTCTGGAAGGCTATGGGACAGTAGAGGAATTTTTTTTTTAAGTCTAAAAATCAGAGGCTTGGGCTGCAGAGATAGCTCATGGTGAGCGTGCCTGCTACTAAGCCCAGCAGCCTGGGTTTGTTCTGGAGAACCATGCAGCAGAGTAGAGCCAGTTCCAGTAACTTGTTTTCTGACTTCCATATGTGCATGTGTGTACATACAAACACACTAAATAAATAAATAAGTGTAATAAAATTTTCAGTGGAGAGGCTCTAACATCATAAACCATAAAAGTCCATTTGAAGGCTGGGGTCAGAGCATTTGCCTCCTGCAAATGAGCCTTACTGTTTTGTCTTCTAAGTCCCCAGGTCCTTATTCTGGACTTCATGCAGGTGTGTTTCTCCAGATTCCCCCTATCCAACACAACCTCCTCTTACGTATGTGGCATCTCTCTCCCTAGGCCATTCTGATACTGAGAACTTGGCACTGTTTTTAAGTCAGCCTGGGGCCGCCATGTTTTCTTATGCAGAGAGGCAGCACTTCACTTGGCATGGCTGTCCCTGTCACATTAGGGCCTTGGGTGGAGACAGGATCACTGGCATTCCCATGTCCCCATCTTGGCCACTTTGTGAGAATACATGGTTATGGTTTCTTAGAAGAGGTGCTTCTCTCTGCTACTGTAGTGAGCATGCTCCCTTGTGTTGTCTTTCCAGCATTTTCATGTTCCAGACAGTGCTGCTTTTAGCATTTGCCCAGGAGGAGAGCATCCTGATGTGACATCCAGCTCTCTGCCTTGCTGGGACATCATGCCTGATGTGGGGCCGTCAGCACTAGACACGACCATGCTTCAGAAACAGATACTGCTGGGCTTTTCTCCTGTGCCGGGTGCTGACAGCTCTCATTGCTGGAGCCTGCCAGCCATCATTAGACGAGAGTTTCCCAGACAGAGTGTAGCAGTGCCCTTTGGAACCCTGAGGGAAAATGGATTCTGTACCAGGTATTTTAGCCAAGTATGAATGCTCTCTGCTTGTCACTGTTGCTGCTCATCTGAAGGCCAGGAGAGACAGAACACCAGTGCTCTCCTATGTAATTCTAGGTGCTCTTTCATCTTTAATGAAAGAACTTTGAGACATTGGATACAGTTGAACAGAGGTCATGATCACAAACAGGTTGTCCGCTTAGATGATTTTCCCCTTGCACCTCATGCTGTAAGGCACTGGGATGGCGCTGTGCAGGCGTCGAGCGTCAGGGATGTGTGGTAATGAAAGGGGCGGGGGGGGGGCATCTTTGAGGAGCTCTGTGATGAGAAATGAAGGCAAGGAATCCAAGAGAGTCAAGTTGGAAAGTTTTACTTTTCCAATATTTTACTTTTACTTCAAAATGGAATTTTTCACATAAGACATCTAAAGAGATAGCAATGTAGATAAACACAAGCCAAGGAGTATTCTGCACTGTGGATGCTCCTGCACGAAAGCCATTCCAAATGTATATCACAAATTATGCAAATGACAACCTCAGGATTGGGTCAGAAACATGTAATTGTTTGTTCACACTACCTTCTGTCTTGTGGTTGTTGGGTATTAGTGTCTTTTCTGCAGCACCCAGAACTGCTTACTTACAGTGTATATAGCCACAGAAGAGATCATGCTGTGACCCTGTGACAGTGCCCTCTTTTCAGGGCCTGAGTTATAGACTCTGAGATCAAAGGCATCCCAGTTTTTTGATGTATGAAGAGATTTTTTTTCATAATCATTTTAAAGATTAAAACTTACCTAACAGCTCTCCATTAGACGTCGGGTCCTGTTCCCTCCACATATCTTATGAGGATAGCTGCTTTTATATTTGGTTTTAGATAACATTAAATGTGTTGAGTGCTCTCGAATGGTATGTGAATTATTTTTAAGTGGAAAGTCAAAATTTTTAGCATAAGATGTAGAAATTATATTTAAATTCTCTGAGACTCACAGTATAAATTAATCTTATATGTAAATATTAAAGTAGGCAAGTTAAAAGTATGATTCTATAGTCTTGGCTCCAGATATGTCTATTAAAAAGAAATGGTGTGGCTAGCTTTCCTGCCTGCAAATGAAGCCAGACAACAGCTTTCTAGTCCGTGTGAGACTTGACTCAGAAAAGAGATGCACTCTTGTTTGCCCCCCCTCCTTCCCATCTCAGGCCAGCAGCGCGTGCTTGGTGACATTGTGGCTGTCTTCACCACATGCTGGTGGACAGTTCCCATTCTCACGGGACAGCTTTAGGGAATGCTCTCCGGCAGGCCATGGTGACCCTTCCCTCAGTGTCCACCAAGAACTGCAGCCGCCTACTTTCTTTAATCTTGATAATTAGTACAGTAATCAGAGAAATTTTCTTCCTGTTTAAATGTAATTACCACTTGATAATCTATAGCAGGTTGTTTGTAGCTGTGCAGCCGCTTAAAACAAGGAGTCCCAGCTTTGCCCTGATGGCCCAAATGCACGTCCTGTAATGTCTGGTCATTGTGTGAAATCCATGGCACACATGATCAGTTGCCTACATTTAGAATAAAAAATAAAGCAAACACACAAATCCTTTAGAAATTTCTAAAAAGGAAAGAAAGAAATTAAAAATGGGTCAGTTTTTTCTTTACCAACATTTGCTAAACTCTTTGGGAAGGAAGAAGTGTTGTACTTGAAGAATTAAGGCACATAAGTACTGAGGACAAGGGCCACAAGCAAGGTTAGCACAAGGTTAGCCAGCAGTTCAATGATAGTGTTGTGCAGGATTTAATTTAAAATCCTTTCTCTAAGTTTTTAGTATTTTACTGTAAATGAATATTACCACTACTATGAAGTTAGTAAGCATATATACATGTACATCAACTATTAAGTGAGAGACAGGCTCCTTTTCTGGAAAACACCCTCTGAGTTAGAAAAGCAGTGTTCCAGAGTCTGAAATGCTGTATGTTCAAATAAACACGAACTGGAGAGAAGCCTGTGTCCCTGAAACCATGTTGTCTGTTGCTGGTCTGTTCCAGGGCAATAGCACTGACATATCAAGAGCACTTTGGAGTCACTTACTTAACCCTCTCTGAAGACCCAAGTCCTCGAGTAGTTCTCCACAACAGATGCCCAGTAACGATGCTCATGAAGGAGAACTTCAGAGGTAAGGTCCCTAGCCCTGAAATAAAACAGGAGACTAGATTCTTTGGGAAATTTTGATGTAATCGATACCTGCAGTCCTATGAAGAATACTAATGTATCTCTCATTCCTGCCACATTGTTTGACATCCCTAAAGCTAAGTCTGCATGTGCTCCCTGCCCCCTGTTTTTAACTTTTCAGATATTCCAAAGTTTGAGGTTTATTGCAAAAAAATTCCTCCGGAAAGTTCAGTTCACCATGAGCTATATCACCAGATTATCAGTTACCCAGACTGCAAGACCAAGGACTTACTTCCCAGCCTCTTTTTGAGAATAGACTCGGAAGAAATAACAGCCGAGTGGAGCGACCCTGTGGACATCAACAGTCAGGGAACACAGGTCAGTTATGCTTACCCCAGATTTAGCTGGCGTGCTGCCCGCCTGCCTGCTTTCCGTCCCTCGGTCCCTCCCTCCCTTCCTCCCTCCTTTCCTCCCTCCCTCTTTCCTTGTGTATCATTTGTGTATGTGTGTGAGCATGCATACACCATGGTGAACATGTGCAAGCCAGAGACAACCTGTGTGAACCCGATCTCTCCTTCCTCCATACGGATCCCAGATACTGAGCTCAGATTTCTAGATGATGAACTCTTGGACTGACAAGATGGCTCAGCAGGCAAAAGGTCCTGCTGCTGAGCCTGACAACCCTAGCATGATGGCTAGGGAGGGCACGTGTGGGAGAGAGAGAGCCACCTCCCACACACATTCTGTGACCTCCACACACATGCCCTAGCATATGTATACATACAGAGAAAAGAGAGGGGGGAGGGAACCTCAAAAATGAAAAATAAATGCTGAAGGATGGTACATGGTAAAATGAATTCATCTCAGATCTAAAATGTCAAAGATAAAATAAATTTATAGTGACAGGCAAGTTCTGGTGTAAGACTATGGAGAGGAAAGCCGCTCACCAGGAAGTACAACAAGCAGGGAGAGAGAGGAGACCCAGCAAGACTCATCCCTGTGCCTGCAGGGACCTGCATTCGCCTAAGACCCACTTCCTAGTAGCCTGTTCATTCAGCTAGGAACTAGAAATGCTGACCCCACTAATGAAGTTAGCACCTGACAGTCCACTCACCTCAGCAGCATCACCAGCTGGAGACCAAGCCTTTACCACATGATTACCTAATTTCAGGGCTTTTCATCACCAAACTCATCTTCCTCTCCCTGGCCTCGGTGCCTCTTTGTGCTTTCTGTCTCTCTAAACTTTGTCAACTCTAAGAATCTCAGATAAGGAGAATAATGAAGTATTTGTTCTTAGGGCCTGGTTTATCTCACTGACAATGTTGTCTTAAAGGTTTCTTATGTTACAGCTCGTATCAGAGTTTTGTTGCCTTTTATAGCTGAATAAATCCATGCTTACACTTTCTTAAAGGTCTTTCACATTGTTTGTTCTTCACAAAAGCTGTCAAAATATGACCTATTATAATGTCTATAAATATGTTAAAGTATAAAACATTATGATGATAATAATAGTTATCATGTAACAGCCACTGTCTGCCTGACACTGCCCTGAACACCCTCTTTAAGCTTTAAAACAACCAAGCTAATTACAACTTGTTCTAGAAGTGGGAGCCCTCCAGCAGTAGCATGACCTAGATCCCATCATTTAAAAGGACCTAAGGTTGTATCCAGCCCTGCCTAGCATGTGCCGCCTGAGCTGCTCCTCACGTGGATACCCTGAGTATTCTTTCCCGGTTCTCGGGGCACTCTCTCCTCTCAGGAGGTGTGAGAGCCCCATGACCCTCTCTGCCTCTCCTTGGGCCCTGTCTGTGCGTGTACAGCACCTGTAGTTTTACTTACTTTTCTCTTTCTAAGCATTAAACATCCAGAATTCTCTATGTAATATTTATTCAATGAAAATGTAAAATATGAAACATTGACACAATGCAAACACAAACCATTGCAATGTTGTTTACATTACAAAGAAGTTGAGAAGTCACCACACTCACAAGTGTCTCTAATACCAAACTGCGTGTAGATGCTTTTACTAGGATTTTTGTCTTCTTTTTTTTTTTTTTACAATTTTATACATGGATATCATATACTTGGATTATATATGAAAGAAAACATACAGTACTTGTTTTCCTGGGTCTAGTTCATTTCATTTAATGTGATGATCTCTAGTCCCATCTATTTTCCTGCAAGTGACGTAATTTAGTTCTGTAATTATATCTGAATAATGGTCCATGTGGGTATACATATGGAAAGAGAGAGAGAGAGAGAGACTGATGGATTTGTAGATATGTTTTCTTCAACCATTAATCTATTGATAACCACCTGATTTGTACTTAAATAATTTTCTATCACATTCTTGGTAGTTAAATAATACCCTATCCTCAGCCTATAGCCGAGTGCCTGTCAGCACACTAAGATCTTAATAAAGACCAGCTAAATAAGCTAATAACCAGATGAGTATATTGAGTAAGAAGCATAGTTACCAAAAGGTTGTGTACAGGAGTCCATGAGAATCTCGGGTGTGGCCTGCAAGCACAGAGCACCAGAAGAGCCCAGAGGAGAGAGCCCACCTGTGTCAGGAAATGGCTCAGAAAGATGGCCTGCAGAGTGAAAACAAAGGCAGAGGGAGATAATGAGACTCAACTAGCTGGAGTGAGCAGAAGGCCTGAAAACAGAGGCAGTGAGAACTGCTCTCTCTTGGGGTGAGGACAGTGTAGAAAGAAGTGTTCACAACACCGGAGAAGAACAAGTAAGAAGATGGTGGAGAGATGGCTCAGAGGTTAAGAGCACTGACTGCTCTTCCAGAGGTCCTGAGTTCAAATCCCAGCAACTACATGGTGACTCACAAACATCTGTAATGGGATCTGATGCCCTCTGCTGGTGTGTCAGAAGAGAGCAATGGAGTACTCATATACATTAAATAAATAAATAAACAAATAAATAAATAGTAGAGGAGGAGGAGGATAAAGGAAGGAAGGAAGAAAAGAAAGAAAGGAAGGAAGGAAGAAAAGAAAGAAAGAAAGAAAGAAAGAAAGAAAGAAAGAAAGAAAGAAAGAAAGAAAGAAAGAAAGAAAGAAAGAAAGAAAGAAAGAAAGAAAGAAAGAGAACAAAAAGAGTAAGAAGACGGTGAATGACACAGTACCCAGAGAGAGACCCAAGGGGCAAGCAGAGGAACTCCACTCAGAGAGGGAAAGAGGAGGGAGGACAAGGCTGAAAAATTGACTGGGTTCTTCTAGAGTTTGTGAAGTATATAATCTACTAAGAGAAAAGTGGGAGAGGTCTGAGAACGCAGTAGCTTAAAGCAGACACAAGGTCAGGAACAGAAGAAAGAACAGTTGAGCATCCTGGAGAGCCCTTCACTCTGCCCACCTGCTCTGTGCTGGCCCAGCGTCCCAGGGTGAACTTTCAAGTCAGCAGCTCTCATTTGAGCTGAAAACCTGGAGCACCTGTGGACCTTCAAATGTCTACAGTCTCAGCACTCTACAGAAGAAATCCTGGAACTTGCTGCATCAACATGAAGGTTTTTGAAATCTTACTTATGTGTGATTAGGAAATTCTTTACCATAGGCATGCTCCCTGCCAAACTACATTTTGGGAGTTTCATTCACTTTAAACTTCCTCCACCTTTGTACCCTGGATACTTCAAAGCTCAGAAGAGGTGCTCTTCCCAACACCTCACCTGTGGAGGCAGGGTCCTGCTGAGGTGCAAGTTCCCATTCATCTTCTAGGAGCTGTGTGCCATATATCCTGCAGACTGGGGTGCATTTCCTCCTCTGAACTAAAATGGCTTTCAGACCTTCTCACACATACCCTCAATAATACTCAGTCATATAAACCAGAAAGAAATGGCTGAGTCCTGGTGGGAAAGCAGCCCTGGGTAGCAGCCTTGTCCTCTAGATCTGAGGGACAGGACATGAGTTTCAACCCTGACCTAAATAAACAGAGTGAAATCATTCAAAAATCTGTTATGGGTGTTGTGTTTATAAAAAGATAAAGAGGGGGAATATGTTCTATGGCGGTGTGGTGAGGTGTGGGGAAGGGGGGCCTCAGGAGACCATGCTGAGGCATCCCTTCCCCCTGAGGGACCAGCCAGTATAGTATAGAATAGAGTTTATTAGGGCATGGGGAGGGGAGTTAAGAGGGTAGTAGAGGCAGAGAGAGAGAGAGACACAGAGAGAGAGACAGAGAGAAAAAGAGAAAAGTAAAGGAGCAGAGGCCAGCCATGAGCACATGGGGAAAGGGGGGAGGGAGGCAGAGAAAGAGAGCAAGAGATGGAGGAGCGGCAGCAGCCCCTTTTATAATGGGTCAGACCTACCTGGCTGTTGCCAGGTAAATTTTATAACCTCAGAAAGAAGGATTCTTTGAGCCTACAGAACAAATTTACATGGATAATTTTGTCATTACTTTGATCCTATTGAGAGACCCCCAACTCACTATTTTTAGGCCCCTAGCAATTAGCCTAAGCACTGGGTCACTGAGTAACCGGCCTTTCCGCCTTCAGCTTGAGACCCTTGGCCTTAAGATTATCCTAAAGATAACCGACCTGTCCGTGGAACTAGCTCACCACATTCTTGACACATCTGATGACTGGCCCAGAGTTTAATTATACAAAGCCCCAAGGATGTTTGCTCCAGATAATCTCTAACCTTCCTTAAGGCATAAACTATTGCCTGACTTCCTCATTCTGTACTTCCCTTCCCATGCTTGATTGTCCTCCACCCCTTGCCTTGGGATTTTTCCCCTTTAAATACCCCTGACTTCAGTTGCTCAGGGTCCCACAGTCCTCTACACCTGTGCGGTGTACGACTGTAGACCCCAGAGATCTGGAATAAAAATCCTCTTGCTATTGCATCAAGACCATTTCTCACAAGTGATTTGGGTGTTGCCTTCCGAGGCGTGGAGTGCTGGAGTGCCCTTGGTTTTTTCTGGGTCTTATACTATCAGCAGAATTGTTTGGTGCCTGTGGTGGTGGTGGCATACGGATTTCAATTTCTGGTAGTCAGAACCTTATATTTGGTAGTTAGGCAATGGTATATTTTAAAAGTCAAAGCAAGATACAGAGAGCACACAGAGGTTACCATGTAACTAGCAACTCTTAACAGCCTGCATCATCCAGCCAACAAATACTAGATTCAGGATGTGTAGCAGTAACAAAGCTTCTGAGAAAGATTTAACAGCCCATGCTGTCAACTTTACATGTGAAGGAGACAGTCATTAGTAAGAACAAGCAATCATATTATTGCAAACTCTTACAGTGCTGTAAAGAAGGGAAACTGGTGCTCTTAAAGGAAGCCGGGGGCTAGGGCCTGCCATCAGCACCTCCAAGGCTGTAGAGGCAGGAATTAGACAAGAGAGAGGGAGAATTTTATAAGCAGAAAGAACATGTTGGAAGCTTCAAAACTCAAATTGGAGCATACTCCCTTTAGGACACTAAATGCTAAGGTGGTTGTGGTGTAGAGAAAGAAAAGGAAAAGACAGAGCTCTGAGGCATTCAGGACTTATTAATAAGACCATGTGTGACCTTGCAAAAATGATGGGCTTCAACCTAAGGTCATGAGAAGTCATTAAATGGTTTATGCAAAGTAACTTTATTTTATCCTTGTGCATGTGTACACATATGTGCATGCATATGAGTATGGACACACACATGTGCAGCACACATGTGAAAGTCATAGTCCTTACATTCTACTTTATTTGAGGTAGGATCTCTTCAGAGATTTCCCTATCTCCACCTTCCAGCCACCTCGCTCTAGGAACAGTGAGATTGTAGACACACACTACTGTATCTAGCTTCACTTGTGTTCTTGGATCTAAGCTCTAATCCTCATGTTCAATTTGTAGGCACGTTACCCATGAAGCCATTTTTCACCTCCTGTCATGTTATTTCTAAGAAGAAGAAAAAACTGAGACAGTGTCTCTCTCTGGAAGCTGAGGCTCACTATGCTAGTCAGCTTGGGGGCCCCAAGGATCCTCTTCTCTACACTCTTTAAGCTCCAGGGTAACGAGAGCATGGCACTACTACCATGTCCCCAAATAAGGCATGAGTTTCAGCTCAAAGACTTGCCTAAATGATGTGTAGTTGAGTAAGTCTAAGATAGATCGTTGGTCACCACAGGGTCTCAGACGCTCAGGCCAAGTTTGTTCTTTAATTTATTTGCTGATGAGAGGCTGCAGCTTACAGAGTATAATCAGCCAGTTGGCCCCTGGATCTACTCATAAATCTAGAGGGGGATTTTCCCTCCACCATTAGAGGTCAGTGACCGGTGCAGTGGAAATGTTAAGACGCATCATTGTTCTCACTCAGACAACTGGAAGCTGTCTCTATCTTTGCGACCCCTTTGAGGGCAAATGACCATCAGAAAACAGAACTTTACATATAATTCATAACAGTAGCAAAATCAGTTATGAAATAGCAACAAAAATAATTTTAAGGTTGGAGGTCACCACATTATGAGGAACTGTATTAAAGGGTCACAACGTTAGGAAGGCTGAGAGCCACTGGTACAGGACACCACAGAGTGTTTACTTCCCTGCTGCTACAGTCACACTACAGGTTTTTGATGGCAGCCTAAACATCTCTAAGTGTTTCCTTACCCAACCCAAGCATTCTGGTTCCTTGAATCACTCCTTCAGTAAATGTGATCTCCCAACACATCACCTTAGTTACCCGTCTGAACACAGCAGTATGTTATGCTCCCTTTGTAAAATCTGGCAAATGGAATTACACACAGTATTCCAAATGTGGTCTAACCAGTGCTTCCATTAATAGAGCAGTAACTTAACTTTTTATTAACAAGTTCAGACTGTTTGTTATTACTGAACTTGTGGTCAGCCACATCCCCCAGGTCTTTAGCAGATGACTTGCTATACAGTTGACTTTTTGAACCCAATAATAAGACTTTACATTTATCCCCAGTACACTAAGATTAAGTCTTCTTACTGTTGGCTTAGCCTATGTTGTTGAAAGTACTTATTTAAAAAAAAAAAAAAAGGCAGGGGGGTTGGCAGGTGACACTTCTCATTTAACATTAAGTATTCACGGTAGCTTTATTTCCTGTACAGGTATGGTGAGCATATATTCTACATATTCATCCAAGCCAGTACGAAGTATGTTGAGTGAGAAAACACAGGGTTCTCCTAGACACTTTCTTTGTAACTGGGTTAAATCACCCAGTAGCACACCAGAAAGTATTTTTATCTATTCCATGGGTCTGTTGTAACACAATGTTCCCAAAAGCACTTAAACTGTGCTGAACATATGTCATATCTATAAAACTATCATGAGATACATCTACTAAGGGCCTTAATGAACCAGCACATAGTTGACAATCAGTGTATATCGGTGCATACTGCAGGAGTTGACATGAACACTACTGCTTGACACAACTGGTATCTAGCCTCCATCTAGGAATTTGAATATGGAAGACATTGTCAGAGTGGGTGAGGGAGTTGGAAACTGTAGGTAGCAGAGCTGCTTGCTTGTTTCTCTCATACATCCCAACCCTGTTGGAGCCACAACTGATACCAGCAAACCTTTCAAGTGCCCTCCAAGTGGCCTGGTCTAGAGTTTCCTATGTTCTGGCCAAGTCACAACCATTTCAAAGATAGTCAGGAGCAGAAATTTCTCTGAAATGTCTTTCAAAACGTATATAGCTGGTGAAATCATACCCAGAATATGTACTGTTCTCTTTTTATCTCCCTATCAGAGCTTTCCTTTCATCCTAGAAATCTCTCCTTTTCCTTTCTGGAAGATCTAACTCATTTCATAACCTTAGCTTCTGTCTATCACCTGATCACTCCCAGTTATCTTTCAAGCCCTCATACTCCTCCTAATCTCCAAATTTGTATCTTTTGCCACTAACCAAACATCTCAGCCTAGAGGACTTTACAAGCGTCTCCACCTCAACCTGCCAGCAACTGAGTTGGTGATGTCCCAGGCTGTGTCGAGCCAAGGGTAGCTTCAAATGTAGTCCAACATCAAATCACAAGCTTACTTAAAATACTAAGAGATTTTGAAAACTTAACTCAGTTGCATGGATCATAAGCATGGGCTTTGTGAATGACACTATTGTGTTGTCAAAAGGCTTAGCACACCTGACCTGTCTCTGCTTCAGTTACTGCCACTGTTTCCCCAGTACAAATACCTTATGATACTGTATATCGAATGCTATATATTTAGACACTCTAAACGGTTTGCCAGTAGTCTACCATGATCCCTTTAGTGTAGATGCTACACTCAAAGCTGGAGTGAGTGGACTGAGAGTTTGAACCCAGGATTATATGTGGAAAGAAAGCTTAGAGCAGACCCCAGCTGACAGCAGGCTGCTTCTTACCCCTTCTCCCTGCACAGATGACAAAACAGTCTCTTAGCATACTTACAGACCTATTCATAGGCAAGGCCCAGAAAAATGCACATAGCACTTTGCTTCTAGCTGAGATGCATTTTAAAGAACTTTTCTGCACAGCTAGGGTGTGGTGCATGCTAGAATCCCAGCAGGTGAGCTATGAAAGGAAGATCAGACATTCAAAGCCAGCTTCTGCTGTAGACCAGGTTTGAGGCCAGCATGGGCTACGTGAGAATCTGTCTCAGAAGAACAAAAAAGCAGGAGGGGCCTAGGAAAGGAAAGAAGGCCTCGCTCTGTATATCTGTAATCTCCGCACTTAGCATCTGGGAGTAGATCAGAAGTAAGAGTCATCCTTGGCTATATAATAAGTTTGGGAACTATCTGGGTTCTATGAAACAACCTAAGAAACTTAAAGAAAAATTTTAAAGAAGTACTTCACACATGGGTATATAAGTAACAAGGTTTAAATTTACTCTCCCCAATACAGGCATGAAAAAATGAGTCATAGCTTAAATCAGCTGAAAAAATAAAATTTCTAATTACCGTATCTTCGGTTCATTGTAGACATAACAATTCCCTGCACTAGATAAGTTTTACACCATCTTTAACTTAGAATTTCTAAAGTAGGAAATTATATAAGGCCAGTAAGGGGCATAAGCTGTGAGGTGAGATAACCTCTCTCCTCCTGGTGTTGCCTTTGGTCGTTGTGTGTAGCATAGCAATGCAACACACAATGCGATAGACAATGTTGGGTGCTGAAAGGGAACCAGAGTAGGCTAGGAATAAAAGATAGCAGTTACCCTTTTCTGCCTAGAATTTGAGGAAGGCAGGACCACTCAGGTAGGAAATAATCAGGCCACCAGGAAGTACTGTAATAGAAGCTGGAGACCAAATGAGGTAGGGATGGTGAAGACTGGAGGTGGGGTCGGCATAAGAAATCAATGACAAGATTAACTTTTATTGAAGTTTAATGTGGCCTACCATAATGAAATGCTTAGACGGCCCTTCTGATATCCTCCCTGATCTCCTCAGGGATGCTGGGGAGAGCGCAAGGTGGCAGAAAAGGAAGGCTTCCAACAATGTCCTCCTGTGTGTCCGCTCAAAACCGATTTACTTGGGAAAGTTAAATTGGTATCATTATACAATATTGTATGCAAAATAGAAATGTAGTAATCATGTTGATAAACATAATGGAATGGCCAGAAAAGCACAAATTATCTTTCCATTTTTTTATTGGTAGTTATAGTAAGAGGCGATATGCCAAGATTCAGGCTGCTTGCTGTTCTCTCCAGCAGGTAAGATGGCCTGCACAGTGAAGTTCTGTGGCACTCACTCAGGTAGCACAGAACACAAGAGCTCCGCACCAAGCAGCAGCTTGTGACTACACACTTGCTCATTCCATCGCTTTTCCCTTCACTGCCACTAAATTCCCGACACAGAGCCTCTTGGGTGTGAACGGGTTCCCTCAGGCTCACAGACTACCGGGGCAGGGAGGACGAGTTCACGTGTGCTCAGTGCAGAGAGAGGTGCTGGGCGTGCCTCACTTTTTCCCTCTTTCTGTGCAACTCAGAACCCCATCCCAGAGAATGACGTTACCCCAAATCAGGCAGGTCTCCCCTCACTCAAACCTCTCTGGAAACTCCTTTATAGAAGCACCTAGGGGTGTCCATGATACTAAATCCTGTTCCACTGATGATCAGGATTACCTATAACAACCACCTAGGTGACTACAAGCAGGTGACGAGAGTGCAGTGTAAAATGTAAGCTAGAACTGAACGTCATGCTCTTGACCAGCTAGGCCACACTGGCAGCAAACCACTGTCTCCCCCTGTTCCCCTCAAGAGCAATCTCTGTGGCCGTCAATCATCCAATTCATTCTTTTTCCCACACATGAAATAAAAGTCTTATCCACTCAATACATCAAAATTGAAGTCTCCTGTTGGAGAAGGGTACTGGGTCCACATAATCTTCTCCATTCAGGTCTGTAGACCTAAGAACCTAACCATCTCCTCTCGCTGCTATTTTGTAGAACAGGATAATGTCTCCAAGGAAGAAACTGAGAGATATTGTAGCCTCTTGCCCATGTAAATTCTGAAGTTTCTCTGGGAACATCCTGAAGAGTTTATACCTGAAACAGGAAACCATCTTTAAGCCCTGTCCCTCCTCCTGAGAGCGGAGCATCTCAAGAACTCTTCAGGTGCCTGGTCCGCACTTAGGACTTCTTTGGCCATACAAAGCCTATAACTGCTCAGATAATCAGTTCCTTTTAGGCTGGGCTCATACGGCTATTGTAATGTCTCCAAAGCTCAGTTGCCTTCTTACCTACTCAAGTCCCACCCACCAGGCAGTAACTGTAATCTTCATCCTTTAAGAAGCCTGTTTCCTGCTTGCATTATTCCTGAGTCCTCAGCATTAAAAGTATAACATTAAGTTGAATTCTTAATCAGTTAGAATTGCAGCAGTTAAAATGTTTTAACCTGTAATTCTGCTACCTGCCGTCTGTTAGCAAACTGTTTACCGTCTTTTGTTCAGAGGCTGTAGAGTGTCTCTTGCTGTTCAGGATTTTTAACATTAGTCTATGTGCAGTACTATAACAAGTACTATAGATTGGGAAACTCATAAGTAGCAGACATTTATTTCTCATGTTCTAGAGTCTAGGAAGCCTAAAGTCAAGGTACTGGTAAACCCACAGTCTGGTGAGGCCTTACTCTCTGGGTCATGGGTAGCCATCAATCCCAGCATAATATGTATCATTACTCAGAAACTAAAGCTCAACTGTGGCTTAGCAGGTGTGATGGTGTGTATATGCTGGGCCCAGGGAGGGGTACTATTTGGAGGTGTGGCCCTGTTGGAGTAGGTGTGTCACTGAGGGTGTGGGCTTTAACACCCTACTCCTAGCTGCCTGGAAGCTACTCTTCCACTAGCAGTCTTCAGATGAAGATGAGGAACTCTCAGTTCCTCCTGTCCCAAGCCTGCCTGGATGCCGCCATGCTCCTGCCTTGTTGATAATGGACTGTTTTACTCCATATGTAGCAAACAGAATGAACTCAAGAACTGAAGGCCAAGGGGATTTCTTTACTGTCACTGCTCATGCCAGAAGAACTGAGGAGGGCTTTCTTGGTCACATCAGAAACACAGTCACAATTTCAGCAGTCAAACTAAAGGGAACACAGATGCTGGGGCCATCAATGTCCTACAGAGCACTTTCATTTTGCAAGGTGCAGAATGCCCAGATCAGTTGTTTCTCGTTCATTACTAGACACAGCCAACAATGGCCAGCAGTCCTGTCAGTGTGTCTGCAAGCCCTCATCTTCTACCCTGTTTATGATTTGTCTCCTGAGTACTTTCTGTCTGTAGTTTGACACTTCTGTGGCAACCCCATTTTTGTAGCTTTCACTGTCCACTTTAACTGCCTGACCATTAAGCCAGGGCCTCGTCTTTTGAGGTTTTTCTGAACCCTGCCTCTATTCTTTGTGAATCTATAGTCTAAGCAAGATTGTGCCTAGGTTCATGCTACATGCCCTGTGCTTATCCTTAGGGACTATGGTCCCTCAGGGACCCGGATCAGTAGAAACTCCATCACCTTGCAGCTGTTCCATTGTGACAGACTAGCTGAAGAAGACCTTGGCTTATAACCATGATGAACAAGTTCTCATGATTGTATAAGTTGCCTGGGTGCTTTTTCTGTGTGGAGGAATAACCTACTTCAATCTGGGTGATCTGGACAGCTTTCTCACTGTGTGGCCTTTACTGCGTGAACCAGACCAGGAGACCTGTGTGGATGCAAGAAGTCAATACATAAGCTTTTCCACGCTTCTGTCTGCCCATGTTCTGTTAACTAAAGAAAGAACCATAGCTTGATATCAATATAGGACAGGGTTGCAAAAGAACATGGATACCTAGATGCAAGGTATAAGAAGAAACCATATTGTTAGATTGTAGGCCCATGTTATCTCTGGTGCAACTTAACTCCATT